>NC_052152.1:101478756-101787829 GCF_902713615.1 Scyliorhinus canicula | reverse complement strand
TCGACTTCCGGTGGCGGCAATGCGGAGCTAAGCTGCACGTTCGGCAACTCCTGCTTTGTTTGGATTTTCGGGCTCTTTTAAGAGCCCGCAACGGCGCTGTTTCAACTTTTCCCCCAGGGGGAAACACAGCCAGTGTGCCCAGCAGCCAGTGGATGGACTGGACTCGCAGTGGAGTGATCCAGAAGTCGGTATTACCACAGAGAAAGGCGAGAGGCAGAAAAAGCAAAATGGCGGCAGGCAGGGAAGCAGCAGCAGCGTGGCAGCAGTGGCCGCGGGAGCAGCTCCTGCTGCTCCCGTGCCACTTCAAGGAGCGCAAAGCCGAGATTTTTGAGCCGTTTAATGCCTCGCTGGACAAGCTGGTGGTGACTCAGACGGCTCAGGCCGGGGAGATTCGGGAGCTGCGGCACAAGGCTTCGGAGAATGAGGATGAGCTTTTGGGCCTGGCAGTGAAAGTGGAGTCGCACGAGGCACTGCACAAGAAATGGCAGGCGAGGATGGAGGAGATGGAGAACCGCTCCCGCCGGAAGAATCTACGGATTTTGGGCCTTGGGGCTGGAAGGTTCGGATTTGGCGGCCTATGTGGTCCTAATGTTCAACTCGCTGATGGGTGCGGGGTTGTTTTGTGGTCCCCTGGAGCTGGAAGGCACCCATCGAGTGCTGCAGCGGAAGCCCAGGACGAACGAACCGCCCAGGGTGGTGCTGGTCCGTTTTCACCGCTTGGTTGACCGGGAGTGCGTGTTGAGGTGGGCGAAGAAGGAGAGGAGCAGCAGGTGGGAGAACACGGACGTTCGGATTTTTCAGGACTGGAGCGCGGAGGTGGCGAGGAGAAGAGATGGCTTCAATCGAGCGAAGGGAGTGCTCCACAGGAAGGGGGTGAAGTTTGGCCTTCTACAGCCGGCTCGCCTCTGGGTCACATACAAGGACCGCCAGCTCAGTTTTGACTCTCCGGAGGAGGTCTGGGCTTTTGTCCAGGCTGAGAACTTGGATTCGGACTGAGGACTGGGGGGCTGGGGGGAAATGTACTTTGCTGGAGGCTTTGCCCTCTTAGGTATCCTTTCGCCCATAGTGGCTGTGTTTGCTGATGGTTGTTTCCAGTTTGTTTTCGCCATTTTTGTTATGGTTATTTGGGTTCTTTCGGGGTTTCTTTGGGGCTGTTGGTTATTTATTGTGGTGCTTTTTTTTTGTTTTTTCCACTGGTGGGTTGGGGAGTAGTTTGGGGTCCCGATGGGTCATGTGTCCGTCTTTTTCCCGCGTGTTGGTCGAGGGGCGGGGCTCAGGTTGGAAGCGCGGGCTTTCTTCCCACGCTGGAGGATTTGGGGGCGGGGCCGGTGCTGGGAGGGAGGGATTGGCGGTTGTGTTGCATCCGGGGGGGGTCGTGGTTATGGCGGGAGTAGCCGGGGTCAGCAGAAGTCAGCTCACTCACGGAGGCATAATGTTGGGGGTAACGCAGCTAGGGGGGGCCCTAGCTTTGGGGGGGGGTGGGGGAGTTTGGGGGGGGGAGGAGCAGAGGGGGGGTGCCGGGTTGTTGCTGCAGGGACTGTGAGGGAATGGATGGTAAAAGGGGGGGTTGGGAGGGGGGTTTGCCACCGTGGGGAGCGGGCTTGGGGGGTTCCCTGGGCACGTGGTGGGTTGAGGAAGGGCAATGGCTGATCGGCGTAGAGGGAAGGGGATGGCCCCTTGGGTTCGGTTGGTCACATGGAACGTGAGGGGGCTGAATGGTCCGGTGAAGCGATCCCGGGTCTTGGCTCACTTGAGGGAGCTGGGAGCGGATGTGGCTATGCTCCAGGAGACGCACCTCAGGGTTACGGATCAGGTCAGGCTAAGAAAGATTTGGGTGGGACAGATGTTTCACTCGGGGCTTGATGCAAAGAATCGTGGGGTGGCAATTTTGGTGGGTAAGAGCCTGTCGTTCGTCGCGTCCAAAGTGGTGGCGGATAGTGCAGGTCGATATGTGATGGTGAGTGGGAGACTTCAGGGGGAGCAGGTGGTCTTGGTTAATGTTTATGCCCCCAACTGGGATGATGCGGGCTTCATGCGGCGTATGCTGGGCCTGATCCCGGAACTGAAGACAGGGGGATTGATTCTGGGTGGGGACTTTAACACGTTGCTGGATCCTGCTCTGGATCGCTCGAAGTCTAGGACGGGCAGGAGGCCGGCAGCGGCCTCGGTGCTGAGGGGGTTCATGGATCAGATGGGAGGGGTGGACCCGTGGAGGTTTTTGAAGCCTTTTTCTCCCATGTTCATAAGGCGTACTCCCGGATTGACTTTTTCGTGCTTAGCAGGGCGCTGATCCCGAGAGTGGTGGGGGCGGAGTATTCGGCGATAGCCATTTCTGATCATGCTCCACATCTGGTGGACCATGAGCTGGGGGGAGGGGGGAAGGATCAACGCCCGCTGTGGAGGTTGGATGTGGGGCTTTTGGCAGAAGAGGAAGTGTGCGGGCGGATCCGTAGGGGTATAGAGGCGTATCTGGAAACCAATGACAACGGAGAGGTGCAGGTTGGGATGGTTTGGGAAGTGCTAAAGGCAGTAGTTAGAGGGGAGCTGATATCTATTCAGGTGCACAGGGAGAGGGGGGAGAGGGTCGAGAGGGAGAGGCTGGTGGAGGAGATGGTCAGGGTGGATAGAAGATATGCAGACACCCCGGAGGAGGGGCTTCTGAGGGAGCGGCGCCGTCTCCAAGCGGAGTTTGATATTTTAACCACCCGGAAGGCGGAGGCGCAGCGGAGGAGGGCACAGGGGGCGGTGTATGAGTATGGGGAGAAGGCAAGTCGGATGTTGGCTCACCAGCTCTGGAAGCGGGAGGCAGCTAGAGAAATTGGGGGAGCCACGGATGCAGGAGGGAACTTGGTGCGGGTTGGAAAGGACATCAATGGGGTGTTCAGATCCTTTTATGAGGGGCTGTACCGGTCGGTACCCCCCGGGGAAGCAGGCAGGATGGACCTCTTTTTGGATAAGCTGGAGTTCCCAAGAGTAGGGGACGAGCGAATGGAGGGTTTGGGGGCCCCAATTGAGTTGGAGGAGCTGGTGGAGGCGTTGGGAAGTATGCAGACAGTGAAAGCGGTGGGGCCTGACGGGTTCCTGGTGGATGTTTATAAGAAATTTTCAGATTTGCTGTGTCACTGCTGGTGAGGACTCTTAATGAGGCCAGTGAGGCGGGGGCTCTGCCCCCGACGATGTCCAGGGCGATTATCTCTTTGCTCCTGAAGCGGGACAAGGACCCCCTTCAGTGTGGGTCTTATAGGCCGATCTCGCTCCTTAACGTAGATGTCAAGTTGTTGGCAAAGGTGCTGTCCAGGAGGGTGGAGGATGTGGTCCCGACGGTAATTCATGAGGACCAAACGGGGTTTGTAAAGGGGAGACAATTGAATGCCAACGTGCGGAGGCTCCTGAATGTTATGATGATGGTGCCAGTGACTGGGGAGTCAGAAATAGTGGCGTCCATGGATGTGTAGAAAGCTTTTGATAGGGTGGAATGGAGTTACCTGTGGGAGGTGTTGCGGAGGTTGGGTTTGGTGAGGGGTTCATTAGCTGGGTGAGGTTGCTGTACAGCTCCCCGGTGGCGAGTGTGGTGAGGAATAGGAGGAGGTCAGAGGACTTTCGGCTTTCCAGAGGGACGAGGCAGGGGTGCCCCTTGTCTCCCCTGCTCTTCGCGTTAGCAATTGAGCCCCTGGCCATGGCGCTGAGGGACTCAAAGGGTTGGAGGGGGATTGTGCGGGGGGAGGGAAGAGCACCGGTTGTCGCTGTGTGCAGATGATCTGCTGCTGTATGTCGCGGACCCGGCTGAGGGGGTGTCAGAGGTGCTGAGGATATTTGAGGACTTTTCGGGATATAAGCGCAATGTGGGGAAAAGCGAGCTGTTTGTCCTGCACCCGGGGGGTCAGGAGAGGGAGATAGGGGAACTCCTGTTGAGGAGGGCTGAGGGGAGCTTTAGGTATCTTGGGGTCCACGTGGCTAGGACCTGGGGGGCTATGCATAGGCTTAACTTTTCGCGGCTGGTGGGGCAGATGGAGGAGGAGTTCAGGAGGTGGGGTGCGCTGCCGCTCTCGTTGGCGGGCAGGGTCCAGTCGGTTAAAATGACAGTGCTCCCGAGGTTTTTGTTTCTTTTCCAGTGCCTCCCCATGTTGATCCCGAAGGCTTTTTTCAGAAGGGTGAATAAGTCGATTCTGGGGTTTGTGTGGGCGCGGAAGGCCCCGAGAGTAAGGAGGGTATTTTTGGAGCGAAGAAGGGAGGTAGGGGGCCTGGCGCTGCCCAACCTGTGTGGATATTATTGGGCGGCGAATGAGGCGATGATTCGCAGGTGGGTGACGGAAGGGGAGGGTGACGCATGGAAGAAACTGGAGGTAGCGTCCTGTGCAGTTACGAGTCTGGGGGCCTTGGTGACAGCCCCACTTCCACTCCCCCCGGCAAAGTACTCCACGAGTCTGGTGGTGGTTGCGTCTCTCAAAATCTGGGGACAGTGGAGGTGGCATAGGGAGGGAAGTGAAGGCCTCAGTTTGGGCCCTGATACGGGGCAATCACCGTTTTGCGCCAGGGAGAACGGGTGGGGGATTTGGGAGTTGGCACAGGGCAGGCATCAGACAGTTTGGGGACCTCTTCTTGGATGGGAAGTTCGCGACTCTGGAGGAGCTGGTGGGGAAGTGGAACCTCCCCCCGGGAACGCTTTTAGGTATATGCAGGTCAGGGACTTTGTTAAGTGGCAGGTGGAGGAGTTTCCATGGCTGCCGCCAAGGGGGGTGCAGGACAGGTTGCTTTTGGGGACGTGGGTCGGGGAAGATCTCGGCTATTTACCAACTGATGCAGGAGGAGGAGGCCTCAGTAGATGAGCTCAAAGCGAAATGGGAGGAAGAGCTAGGGGAAGAGATTGAGGATGGGACGTGGTCAGACGCCCTGGAGAGGGTGAATTCTTCCTCCTCTTGCGCACGGCTCAGCCTAATTCAGCTGAAGCTGCTGCACAGGGCTCACATGACGGGAGCAAGGATGAGCCGGTTTTTCGGAGGGGAAGACAGGTTGTGGGAGGTGTTCGGGTGGCCTGGCAAACCACACCCATATGTTTTGGGCCTGTCTGGCTCTGGAGGGGCTTTGGAAGGGGGTGGCGGGGATTTTGTCGGAAGTGGTTGGGTCTAGGGTCAGGCCAGGCTGGGGGCTCACGATCTTTGGGGTAGCTTCGGAGCCGGGAGTGCAGGAGGCGAGAGAGGCCGGCATTCTGGCCTTTGCGTCTCTAGTAGCCCGGCGCAGGATTCTGTTACAGTGGAGGGATAGGCGGCCCCCGAGTTCGGAGACCTGGGTCAACGACATGGCCGGGTTCATCAAGTTGGAGAGGATGAAATTTGCCCTGAGGGGGTCGGTACAGGGGTTCTTTCGGCGGTGGCAGCCCTTTCTCGATTCCTGGTGAAGGGGTGGAGAGTGGTCGGTCTCTGCAGCAACCGGGGGTGGGGGAGGGGGGGGGGTTTGTGGCGGTGGGTTTGTTATGTTATTTTCTTCTTTCTTGTATTGCTATGTTATTATTTTTTTTAAGGGGGGGGAAAGAGTTCTTTTATTGTTTTGGTGTGGAAACACGCCTCGTTTGTTTTAAATTGCGGGGAGAAAATTTGTTATTGTTATTAAAAAACTTGAATAAAAATTATTTATTTTTTTAAATCTTGAATGTTTCGGTGAGATCATCTGTCATTCCGTTAAACTTCAGTGAGTATCAGCCGAATTAACTCAGCCTCTCTTCGTAGGACAACCCGCTCATTCCAATCTAATGAACCTTTGCCGTACTGCCTTCTAGGTTAGTATATCCTTTCTTAGAAATGGAGACTAAAACTACACACAGTGCCCCAGATAATAGTAGTAATAATCTTTATTATTGTCACAAGTAGGATTACATTAACACTGCTGTGAATTTACTGTGAAAAGCCCCTCGTCGCCACTCTCCGGCGCCAATTCGGGTACACGGAGGGAGAATTCAGAATGTCCAATTCACCTAACAAGCACGTCTTTGGGGACTTGTGGGAGGAAACCGGAGCACCCGGGAGGTAATCCACGCAGACATGGGGAGAACATGCAGACTCCGCACAGACGGTGACCCAAGCAGGAATCGAACCTGTGACCCTGGTGCTATGAAACAACAGTGCAAACCACTGTGCTACCGTTTCATAGAACCTTCGAAGGCTTCGTTATTTTCACAAGAAAGACCAAATGCCATTTGCCCTCCTAATTGCTAGCTGTATATGCATAATAGCGTTCTGTGTTGCTTGTACAAATACACCCAAGTTTTTCTGAACACGTTTCACGCCATATTCTGCTTTCTAAATTTTACTACAACGTTTGTCATTCAGTCTGGGAAGAGCGGTACTGCAACAAGATATTTTGCCTATCTATATGATTTATATTTATTATCTGTGGAGGCTATTGTAGGTGGATTGTACTCCGATGCAGAAATCTCCAATGGAATTTTCAGTGCAGAATGGCACACAGAACCAATGCATTTGGTAGTACCATACAGGGAGCAGCACATCTGACTGCAACATGCATAGAAAAATATCAATGTGATACGTTACAAGTCTACTGGTTGCCCCATTTAAAAAGCCAATGACACTGGATCAAGGTAAACAAACATTAGATTTTTCTGTGGCAAAATGTTACATAAAGGAGCACCTTAGTCCAACTTCAATCGATAATCCCAACTAAAAATACAATGCAAAAGCTCTACCACAAATACCACTGAGTGACAAAGCCAAACTGCCAAGATGAAATGGGTTGGCACACACCCATCTTACAATGTCTGTATAAAATACTAGACAGATGATTGTAACTGGAGAATAGGTGAGGTGAGCCAATTTAGTACAGGTTTCAATTCAAGTGAATGTTGTTAGGTGCAAATTCATAGAGATATGCTGGGATTAGTTCACAAACAAAAACCTGCAGCTGAGCACTTCTGAATAGATTCAATTCATTTTAAACACTTTCAGGCATCTCCCTGGCAACAGAGTTCTTTTTTAAATTTGCCACATTTTAAAAAATCGTATGTCAGTACGCAATTTTAAAAACAGTAAAATTAACCAAAGAGGCGGAGGGCAGATTTTCCCCATTCATCTCAGCTCCTGAAATTATGGATCAGTAGAGAAATAAAATCATATTGCATTTAGAGGAAAAAAAATCATATTGCATTTATAAAATATAAAATCATCTCAGGAAAAAGCACAGTATCTAACCAGTTAGCCTGAGTGTGATGCCGTGTTCCACAGCAGTGATTGTCCATGATGTCGGATTTTTAAAAAAAAAACATTCTCAGCATGTAGGCCATCACTAGTATGTCACTAGCATTTATTGCCCAGCCCTGGTTGCTACAAAGTGGCAGTAAGCCTTCTTCCTGTACCTGTGGTAGAGGTACACCAACATTGTCATTTGAGAGAGAGTGCCAGGATTTTGATCCAGTGACCAGTGGAAGAGTGGAGATTTATGCCCAGCTGGGAATGGTGTGTGACTGCCACTGGAACTTGGAGGTGATGGGTCCTTGTGTCCACTGCTCTCCTGTTCTAGGTGATGGAGGTCATGGGTCTGAGTATGAAGCTTTGGTGACTTGCTATAGCCCACCCTGCAGCTTGTACACACTGCCCTGTAGGTAGAGGGGGGGATATTTAAGGATAACAGGGGTTTCTGAAAGCAGTTTCTTTTACTCTGACCTGTTGCTGTTAATATTGGTAAACTTTAGGCCTACGACTGAACAGACAGGATTTGTTAAACTGAACCCAGGGTCAGCACGAGCAAGACGGGGAGGGGAGCAGCTCTGATTACAAAAAGCTGGACATGACTTGTCAGCGTTTTGTAGTGTTCTTTTTTAGCACCCAGGAAATGCAAACGGTTTCAGAACTTTTGATGTCTGCTTTCGTCATTGCTACAGAGGAAACGGCATGCGTGTAAGACTATATTAATCGTACCGTTTCCATTGCTGCAGTTTCCTTTCACGACGAAGCAAGATCTATGTAATTTGTGCATTCGTTTCCTATACGACCACTCATGCACCCAGCAATGAGCAACGAGCTTTTCAACAACCCCTACTCATATTCTGAAACGGAGACAGTGTTCATGTAAGCAGTTTGCAGACTGTCTTACGATATTTTTTTAAACAATGAAATATAAAAGAACACAACGCCAAATAATGCATGTAAGTAACTGGCCAGTTATCCCGAAAGAGGTTATCCCGAAGGACGTGGGAAGGAAATCAGTGTTTTTAAAAGAAAGGATTTTAAAAAAACTTACCCCACAGACGACCTGCTTTTCCAAAAATACACAGTCTGCCATAGCTGGTGCATTGACAATCCACATACACCAACCAGTTCGTGAAGTCAGTTGTAAAGCAAAGTGATAAAACTCGAATGAATTTTCATTGAACAAATTCAGAGTGTTGCCGAATCTCACACTCCAGCGATATAGAATCCAGATTCACGAAGCATTAGCAAATGCCTCTGCGCTTTATTTGTTCTACGGGAATGAACATCTTTCACTGCTGTGTCGCCCACTTTACAATCAGGCCAAACTGGGAGCAGAAGAAGCTCAGCGCTGCCTTCTAGCCTGACCAGACTGCAGGAAGATAGTTCATGATTTTAAAACCCTTTGCGCTGCAGGTGGCTCTTCGTGGGGGGGTTTTCAACTGACGACCAAGTTCACTGGCACATCCGTGCTCTGGGTCTGATAAAGGGATCGCCCTGGCCCATTCTTCAGGAATAAGATGACATCATCAGAAGACACAAGTTGGGAAATGGCAGCTGTTCCAAGTCAGAAGAGCGGGCTAACCTCACATTCAGATGTCTGCAAGCCCTTGTCGACACGCTCTCTCTCTCTCTCTGACCAAAGCATTTACTGGCTCGCTAATTTAAACAAAAGAAAGTAGACGCACATACAAAGTAAGGAAATCAACTAAGCGGTGTGGAAATTGTTGATTTGTTCTCCACTTAATGCTTCTCGTCTCATCCAAGCCAGTTGAGCAATTCAGGTTTAGCACAACTAATCTCAAAATATTCACGGACAATGTTTCATCAACTTGTAACAAATGCTGTAGAACTTTTTTTAAGTATTCAAGGTGGACGCTGATTTACAATCTCTCAGTTGACATTATAATTCTGCCTTACTTTTTAATCCAATATTTATTTCAGCCCAAATTGCCAACCCTTGGATTTCGCTCGATGATATTTGCCAGCAATTCAACCAAGAGTGTCAGCTTTAGCTCTTGCCTCTCCAGTCAAAATGTTGTAGTCGTTTCAAGCAGGGCTGGTGCAGGCGCCTCTGGAGCAACCTTCAGCTTGGAGCAACCTCCCCCACAGTTTTGGAGTTGCCTTGTAAATGTACAAATTTGTAAAACTGTGGATGTATATCGATAGACCTTCCATTCCCACTGCTGAAGCCTGTTGATTTACTTTTGTAGTTCCATGAATCGTTTATTCAGTTTTTTTGCCACTATCTGCCCCCAGTTTTGTTTCACTAGGTGGCCACCTAGTTTGTCTGTCAGCACCAGTGGGCCATCACGTGCTGCAGTGTCAGGAATATATTTTAGGGGGCATGTTAGAAGTCTGCCTTCTCAGATGGACATAGAAGTTTTGAAGAAGGACAAGAAAGTTTGCCCCACTCCCCAACAGATGAAAGGGGTTATTGCTGTTTGCGGGAGCTTTGTGCTGCGTGCAAATTATTTGCAGCATTTACAAAGGTACCCATGGGCAGAATCTTAGCCAAACTGGCCCGCAGTCAGCAGGGTTGCTGACGCTGGGATAGAAACTATTGGTAATTGAAATGGGCTTTGCCACAGCTGTTTAACTCACAACAACACAACACAGCCATGACTTTGGCATCGCACTTCCGGGTCTACGGACCAATCGCAAAAGAGCAGGGGTTTGATGACGACCCACGCTTTGTGAATTAAGGGGGTCTCGAAGTAAAGCGGCGCCGGCAGAGGCCAGATTGGCTACAGGAAAGCATACTGCTAAAGCAAGAGAATGGGGGATGGCTGCACTGAAGTCCACTAACATTGAAAGGCTACCTGCACGGAAAATCAAATCGTGACGATCACTGCTGGCCCTAACCAACAGTCCGCACAAATACCCAAACCAGTGGCTCAACGCTTCACTGAAATGTAGCTAAATGCTTTCCAAATGTAGGCTAACAGGGAATGATATGTGAGCTCTGGGATGCAAAGTACACAGCAGTTGACGACTCTCAAGTCATTCTCGATCTTGCTGCAAGAGATTGAGACAAGTTCTCAATCCGGTCTCCCCTCTGCCCTCCCTGCTCTAAGGAGGACAAACCCAGTCTAACTAGCTATGAAGAAAGATTGGTTAGACTAGACTGTTCTCCTTGGAGCAGAGAAGGCTAAGAGGGGACCTGATAGAGGTGTATAAAATTATGAAGTAATAGATAGGGTGGATAGGAAGAAACCTTTCCCCTTAGTTGAGGGGGCCAATAACCAGGGAGCATAGATTTAAGGTAATTGGCAGGAGATGTAGAAGGGATTTGAAGAAAAAACGTTTTCACCCAGAGGGTGGTGGGAATCTGGAACTCACTGCCTCAAAGGGTGATAGAGGCAGGAAACCCCACAACATTTAAGAAGCATTTAGATCAGCACTTGAAATGCTGTATACAAGACTGGACCAAGTGCTGGAAAATGGGATTCGAATAAATAGGTGCTTACTGGCCGGCACAGACACAATGGGCTGCCAAACTCTGACTCTTGCAACAAGCCCAGACCATGTGCTTTGATGAATGAGTCTTCCCCTACACAGGTGAAGGTGAGACGTTATTTAGTAGGGCCCTCGCAGGGTCAAAACGCAAAACAAATCTGCCAAGGGCATCTCATCTGTCAGAACTGTGAAATAAGAAGCCTGCCTCCAGCTCAGCTGAAGCCACAGGGTTTATGTCATCTAGAAGTAAGAGGAAATCAATGAGAAAAACATAATAATTACACAACTTGGATCTTTACAGCTGTATTAGTGATATGACGCTGATGGTTGTTTCAATTACATACTTGATTTGAGCTCTGCATTCTGGTCTGCACTTTATTACATGCTCTATTCATTCTGGTCAAGTAGCCTTCAGGTGAAAGGTATGAGGAAGAAAGGGTGTGAATGTCAATGTTGGCTGGTTGAATGAAGTGTATCTTTTTTGTTTGGGGTGGGTGGGGGGGGGGGGGGGGGGGAAGAAGCAAATAAGTGATGTGCAGCCTTGGATGGCTTCATGAACACATTAGGTGAAATATGCCTGGATGAGTACATAGTAATAATCTTTATTAGTGTCACAAGTAGGTTTACATTAACACTGCAATTAAGTTACTGTGAAAATGCCCTTGTCGCCACATTCCGGCCCCTGTTCAGGTACACCAAGGGAGAATTCAGAATGTCCAATTCACCTAATTCTGGGCTTCTCTGACATCCAGGTGTATCGCTGCTGAAACCACAGCCACAACGTGCTCTTCCTCCTCCTCTTTGGTGGATCACGAGTGTTCTGTACCTTCCTCTTGCTACAGCTCCACTCTTCTCTGCAGTACAATGTTCTGAAGGGCGCAACAGATCACAATATTGCTAAAGATTCTAGATGGTTCATACCGAAGTATACACCTTCAGACTTCAGAAGTCCGGCTCACAAAACTAGTCCTGTAAATATAAGCTTTCATTTGTAAACCATAAGCTTTGCGATTGCACGTTGTGAAGGTTTCCCAGCACCTCAATGTTGTACAATTTTAAAAAATTTAATTCCTTCATGACATGTGGGTGTCGCTGGGTGGGACAGCATTTTTTGCCCATCCATAATTGCCCTTGAACGGAGTGGCTTTCTAGGTCATTTCAGATGGTACTTAAGAGTCAACCACATTGCTGTGGGTCTGGAGTCACATATAGGCCAAGGATGGGAGATTTCCTTACATAAAGGCAATTAGTCTGCCAATTTTTTTAAGACAATGGTTTCATGATCATCATTAGATTTTTTAATTCCAGGTTTTTATGGAATTCCAATTTCGCCATCTGATTGGTAGGATTTGAACCTGTGCCCCCAGAGCATTACCCTGGATCACTAGTCCAGTGACAATACCATTATGCCAATGCCTCCCAAAATAAATAATCATTCCTTGCGGGAGTCTCACCTCATTGACCCTGTGAGCTACAAAGATGTTATCAAACCCTTGCATTGGCTGCCAAGGCCAGAAAACAGGGTTAAATTCAAAGTTAATTACCTGTTTGCATGTTATAATGATTTCTCCAGCAGCTGCATTGGGGTGTCCTACTCTCCTGCAAAATCCAGACATGGGTGGGGCCAGGTCAGGTTCCTGACTTGACAAAGCTCTTCATAAGTTAAACCCCTGCTTGCATACGATCCCATTTCCGCACAGCAGTTAAAGGTTTGCCCTATATTTCAAGATCAAAGCAATTGTGGCATCCTGAGGTTGTGAAAGATGTCAAACAAATGCAAGGACCACGATTTAGCGGCCACGCACATTTTGGGTGCACATCCTGGCGTGGCCGCTAAATCACACAAGAGGCCAAACATGGGATTTGCTCCGGCAAGATCTATGAGCACGATCATCCCAGCCCCCACCTGATAATGCGATCAGGTTCACACCGAGGAAGGGCCTCAGCCTGATTAGCATATTTCATAATTAATTTGAATATCATTATGGGGCTTAACACGCTACTTCTGCCCTCATTGTATATCCCAGCCAGCCAGCAAGACATCATGCAAGAACGAATCACTACTGGTTTTCGAAAATTAAAATCAGTCATGATAGCCACACTTCCAGTGTGGGGGACTTCCGGTTTTGATAATGGAGTGAGTGATCACATACAGGGCTGTTCCTGCTTAAAGTCACAGAAAAGGGCTCTTTTCACACAGATCCGGGTGGAATTTTGATGAAAAGACGTAGGTGAATGTTAGAGGAGTAGTTTACCCCTGGAATGGTATGTCTCCTGACCGCCGGACCTGGCAGAAAACAGTGAGAAATTTGGCTGGGAAGTTGAAACAGTCTGGTGCTGCAGCAACAGCCTCTTCCAGCATGCAGGCAGGGGAGGGGCAAGCTGGAAAGCCCCAGATACAGGAACTGCTGACTTTTATCAAGAAGGAATTCCATAAGCAGAGGAAAGAAATGCGTGAGGATAATGCAAAGACCATTGCAGAAGCTGTGGCGCCCCTGAAGAGTACTTTGGAGCGGACGGAGAGGTGTTTGGATTTGCAGGGGTCACAGATTCGGGAGATTGAAGGAGTTATCTCGGACCACAGCGATCGTGTGGCGGCTCTGGAGGTGGAGGTGGGGTGACCTTTGTAAAACGCTGAGGGCAAAGGTTGAGGAGCAGGAAAATACCTCGCGAAGACAGAACCTGCAAATAGTGGGCCTGCCTGAAGGAGTGGAAGGTGTGAGTACCACGAGGTACGTCTCGAGGATGCTGGCGGGGCTGGTGGCAGAAGAGGTGCTGGATAAAGCACCTGAACTGGACCGAGCGCATAGGTCCCTGAGGCAGAAGCCTAGAGCTGGAGAGCCGCCACAGGCGGTGATCGTGATGCTCCATAAATTTGTGGAGAAAGAGAAACTTCTACGGTGGACCAGGGAGAAGCATAGCTGCGACTGGGCGGGAAATAACTTCTGGATTTATCAGGACATCGGAGCCGAGTTGGCAAAACGGCGGATAGGTTTCAACAAGGCCAAGGCGGTGATGTACCGGCGGCAGATCAGGTTTGGGGTGCTCTACCCGGCGAAATTATCGGTGACGTTTGCAGGCCGGGAGTATTATTTCGATATCCCAGAAGCAGCCAAAGACTTCATTAAGGAGCATAAACTGGGGGAGAACAGAGCGGACAATGCTTGTGAACCGGGGTGCTGGCTCTTTGTAATGGTTGGGAGCATGTTTGAAGTGGGTGTAGGGATTGGGGGATTTTCGCATTTTTTTGTGGAGGGTGGGGGGGAGGGGGTTCTGTTCACACAATCTCCTTGAGATTGTAAGGAGTTGTAGGAGTGAAAAGTTTAGGTGGGAATGGATGTTCCCACCCCCCTTCCTGTTTTATGGGACTGTTTGTGTTTAACATCTGTTGTTTTCTTTTGGAGAAGGCTACCTGGAGTTCAGGAGAAGTCCTTGTTTGGGTGGAGGAGGGTAAGGCCAGCAGGAGGCCTTCTTCTTTGAGCTGAGGAGTGGAGGGGGAGGGTGGGGGGGGGGGGGGGGGGGGGGGTTGTGGAGAGGGGGGGGTTGGGGAGAGTGGGGAGGGGTTGGGGCGAGGGAGGAGGGGGTCATTAGGATGTGCCTTTGGGCAGGGGCAGCCGCGCTAGCAGATTATGCTGATGAACGGAAGTGAGGTGGTCGGGAGAAGGCCAAGAGGGGTGGTCGGGGGGAGGGGGGAAGTGGGGGGGGGGGGGGGGGGGGGGGGGGAAGAAGGGGAAAAGCGGGGGGGGGGGGGGGGAAGAAGGGGAAAAGCGGGGGGGGGGTTTGAAACATGGTAGGGGGTGAGAGATGACATGGTCAAGGGCGAAGAAAGGAGTCAGCTGGGATGGGCTAGGTACAGAGTGGAATTAAAGGGGCAGGTGTTAAGTGGAGAAGATGACGGACAGTAGAGGGGATTGGAGGCACAAGCCTACGGTAAGGCTGATAACGTGGAAAGTCCGGGACTGAATGGGCTGGTTAAAAGGTTGCAAGTGTTCGCACACCTTAGGAGCTTGAAAGCGGGGTGGTCTTTTTGCAGGAGACACACCTCCGTGCGAAGGATCAGGTTAGGTTAAAGAAGGGGTGGGTTGGGCAGGTTTTTCACTCAGGGTTTGATTTGAAATTGAGGGGAGTGGCGATTTTAATGAGCAAAAAAATGGGATTTGTGAGTGCGAAGGAGGTGAGGGCTTCCTGGTGGGAGATATGTGATTGTGAGTGGGGTATTGGAAGGGGCACCGGTAGTGTTGGTAAATGAGCGTGCCGCAAATTGGGATGATGTGGGGTTTATGAGGGGGTTGCTGACAGCAATCCCAGATATGGCCACGTACCAGTTGATCAAAGGAGGAGATTTTTACCGTGTCCTGGAGCCAATTGAGCCCTAGGTCGATGGGTAGGGTACGAATGGAAAGGGAACTGGGGGGGGGGGGGGGGGGTTATGGAAAGGATGGGTATGGTGGATCCATGGCGCTTTCAGAACCCAGGGGGAAGGGAGTATTCCTTCTTTTCACACATCTATAAGGTGTATTCGAGGATTGATTACTTTGTAGTGAGTTGGGAGATTTTGGTTGGGGTGGAGGGGGCAGAGTATGTGGGGATAGTTATCTCGGACCATGCACCCCACTGACTGGATATTCGGTTCAGTACGGGACGAGAGCAGAGGCCGGGGTGGAGGTTTGACTCAGGGTTGTTGACGGATGGAGGTTTTTGTGATAAGCTGCGGTTGGCAATTAGGGATTATGTGGAGTTCAATCAGAATGGGGAAGTGACGGCGGGCATTTTTTGGGAAGCACTGAAGGCAGTGGTCCGGGGAGAAATTATCTCATTTAAGGTTTGTGCGAATAAGGAAAGGAGGGCGGAACATGACCGTCTAGTGAGCGAGATAATGGAGGTGGACAGGCAATATTCGAGGGTGCCCACTGTGGAGGAATTAGCGAGGAGGGAAAAGTTGCAGGGGCAATTTGTCAGGCTGACAATGGGGAGGGCGGTAGGGCAACTGCGTAGGGCAAGAGGGGTGCAATACGAGTATGGGGAGAACCGCATGCTGGCGCACCAGCTGTGGAGGCAGGTTGCGTCCAAGGAAATATTGACGATCCGGACTAGGGCTGGGGATGTGGTGTCAGAGCCAGGGAAGATAAATGAGGCATTTAGAGAATATTACCAGGGACTTTATGAGGTGGATCTGGGGGGAGAGGAGGGGGACATGGGGTGATTTCTGGACGAGCTGGAATTTCCCCAGGTGGAGGAAGCAAAGAGGCAGGCGTTGGAGGAGCCCCTGGGGCTGAGAAAGGTGCTGGAAAGTATCAGGGGTACGAAGTCGGGGAAGGCCCCTGGGCCGGATGCGTACCTAGCAGAATTTTATAAGGAATTTGCAGCGGACCTGGCACCACATCTGTTGGGGGCGTTTAATGAAGCGCTGGACAATGGGGAGTTGCCGGAGACGATGAAGCAGGCAGTAATCACACGAATCCCAAAAAAAGGAAGGATCCGGTGGATGTGAAAGTATTGGCTAAGTTTTTGGCGGGGAGGATGGAGGATTGTGTCCCGGGGGTGGTTGCAGATCAAACAGGCTTTGTGAAGGGCAGGCAGCTCGCGAGTAATATAAGACGGCTGTTGAATGTGGTGATGAATCCATTGAGAGGTCTGGTACCGGAGGTAGTGGTGTCCATGGACGCGGAGAAAGCATTTGATCGGGTGGAGTGGCGGTACTTGTTCGAAGTTTTGGGGAGGTTTGGGTTTGGGCTGAGATTTGTGGCATGGGTGCGGTTGCTGTATGCGACACCAAGGGCGAGGGCGAGGACGAATGATATGAGCTCACAAAGTATTGACTTAAACAGGGGCACGAGGCAGGGGTGCCCGCTGTCATCGCTGCTGTTTGCGCTGGCCATAGAGTCGTTGGTGATGGCTCTCAGGGGGTCGGCAGAGTGACAGGGGATAATGAGGAGACAGAGGGAGCATCAGGTGTCGCTCTATGCCGATGACCTGCTGTATGTTTCGGATCCGTTAGAGAGTATGGGAAGAATTATGGGCCTGTTGGGGAGGTTTGGATGGTTTTCGGAATACAAGCTGAATGTAGGGAAAAGCGAGGTATTCCCGGTGAATGAGCTGGCACAGTGGGCTAATTTAGGGGGGGGATGCCATTTATGGTAGTGAGGGATAGGTTTAGGTACTTGGGGATTCAGGTAGCGAGGGAATAGATGGGCCACCATAAGTGGAAGTTAACAAAGCTAGTAGAGGAGGCCAGGGAGGATCTTAAGAGGTGGGATACACTGCACTTAACATTGGGGGGAGGGTCCAAGTGGTGGAAATGAATATTCTGCTGAGTTTCTTGTTTATCTTTCAGGCTCTCCCGATCTTTATACCAAAGGCCTTTTTTCAGAAAGTGCAATCATCTCTGACTTTGTTTGGGCGGGGAAGGTGCCGAGGGGGAGGGGAGGACCCTGCTACAGAGGCAGAGGCAGCAGGGGGGAGTTGGCATTGCTGAACTTGCTTCATTATTATTGAGCGGCGAATGTGGACAAGGTGCGGCGGTGGTGGGAAGGAGAAGGGGTAGAGTGGGTTAGGATGGAGGAGGAATCTTGTAAGGGGTCTAGTTTGAGGGCTATGGCGATGGCAGCATTGCCAATGGCTCCGAGTAGGTATTCAGGGAACCCAACGGTGCAGTCCACGGTGAAGGTATGGAATCAGCTGAGGAGGCATTTTAGGGTGGAAGGGATGTCAGTGCTAATGCCGCTGTGCGAGAATCATGGGTTTGAGCCGGGCGGGATGGATAGTGTATACAGGAGGTGGAGGGAAGTGGGGCTGGTCAAGGTGAGGGATTTATATTTGGAAGAAGGGTTTGCCAGTCTGGAGGAGTTTAGGGAGAGGGCAGAGTTGCGGAGGGGTAGTGAGTTCAGGTGTCTACAGGTTAGGGACTTTGCATGAAAGGTCTGGAAGGGGTTCCCTAGATTGCCAGGATACACACTGCTGGAGCAACTGCTGCTTCCGGATGTGGAAGGGAAGGGAAGAATTGGGGATATATATAAGTGGTCTGGGGAGCAGGGAGGCGAGCGGGTGGTGAAGACCAAGGGGAAATGGGAAGTGGAGTTGGGAATGGAGAACAATTAAAGAGTATGGAGTGATGCATTGCGAAGGTAAACGGGACCTCCTCTTGTGCAAGGATGAGCCTGATGCAGTTCAAGGTGGTGCACAGGGTGCATATGACTCGGGCGAGAATGAATGGGTTCTTTCAGGGGGTAGCAGATGAGTGTGAGAGGTACGGACAGGAGCCAGCGCATCATGCGCACATGTTTTGGGGTTGTGAAAATTTGGGAAGATTCTGGGCGGGAGTGTTCGCGGTCTTAGCCAGGATAGTGGAGGAGGGAGTGGACCCGGACCCTTTGGTGGCGGTATTTGGGGTTTCAGAGAAGCCGGAGTTCATGGAGAGGAGGAAGGCCGATGTCATGGCCTTCGCCTCTCTGATTGCACGGTGGCAAATTTTGCTGGAGTGGTGGACAGCATCGCCACCATGCGTAGCAGCATGGTTGGGCGACCTGTACGACTTCCTGCGGTTAGAGAAGATAAAGTATGAGTTAAGGGGCTCAGCGGGAGAGTTCGAGAAAAGGTGGGGGATGTTTGTGATCATGTTTGAGGAGCTGTTCGCCACGGTGGGGGGGGGGGGGGGGGGTGAAGGACATAGCCGGGCAGTGCCCAGCACTGCTTCTGACAGTGCCAACTGCACTGCCAGTGTGGCACAGCCACACTGGCAGGAGCGGGTCCTCTGGGGAGCCCCATTGGGACTGTCCTCCTTATGTGTGGGGGTGCCCCTCTCTTGTGGGGGCCTACTGTGTCCATGGGAGGGCAGGGGAGAGGGAAGTTTAATTGCAGCACAGAATAGGATACTGTTTAAAGATGGTGGGCTGGATTCTCTGGTTGCCGACGCCGGAATCGTGTTCGGCGATCAGCCAGATAATCAGCATTCGCGCCAAAATCAGGACCGCCGCAGCTTTCGTGATGCTCCGCCCCCTCCAAAGCGGCGTACTCTAGGAGTACGCCGCACACTGTATCGACGGCCTCAGGATGTTGCCTGAGGCCCTCCCCCCAATGCTCCCCAACCCCACCCCGCCGACTGGCCGAGTTCCCAACAGCATGGGTCTCTCATGCTATTATTTGTCAGGAACTCGGTGTGGCCGCTGCAGATTGAGCCCAGTGACACCACAGTCAGGGGAGAGCTGATCTGCTGGCAGGGGCTGGGGGCACTATTGGGGAGTAGTCCGGGGGGTCGTGAGCCAGCCAAAGGCCGGGTCCGCACGTGGCCGGCGCCATGTTACACGGCATAGCCGCTGCAGGCCGCCGCCGTGTGCACGTGCGGCCACGGACCCGGCATTTCTCCGGCCGTATCGGCAGCTAGAGCCAGGTTTTCTATGCTGCCTGTCTGCTTGCCCCCCCCCCCCCCCCCCCCCCCCCCCCCCACCACCAAATGGAGGATCGGTGGCGGTTTTGTGCAGAATGTTCGGTCGTAAAACGCCACTGTTCCCACGCCGGCATCAGGACATAGCCCGGTGTCTCTCTCATCCCTGTCTGAAAAAGTATTATTTTAGCATAGTTATTCTCATGAACACTAAAAAATTGCACAGGGGAAAAAAAATCTCCTGTTGGTGGTCTTATTTCATTGATGATTTCTTTCACTGATGGCCTTAATATAATGGGTGCTTTGAACCTGTGAAATACAATGTGATGTGGAAGAAGAACATTGGGCTGGATTCTCTGATTTTGGGGCTGTGTCTGGAGGATCTGTGGCATTTTACGTGGGAAAAATCGGCGCAGCCCGAGCTTCGATCCTCCGACCAGTGAGGGGCTAGCAGCCACGCCACATAAAACCCCACAGCCTTCCTGATATAAATGCCTGGGGAATTGTCAGGTCCATGGCCACGCATGTACACGGCGATGACCTGCAGCGGTCGCACCGTACAACATGGGACTGCCTGTGTGAGGACCCGACCTGCCAGATAGTGTCCCCCCTTGACACCCCCTCACCATCCCCGGATCACTCCCTCACCAGTTCCCCCAGCCCTGCCGAATCCCTCCGCCCGGCCAGATCAAGGCTCCCGCCCGACTGTTGGCAGCGCTGGACACAGTCCGCAGCTGCCATGCCGGGTTCCATACCACTGAGACCATTGGCTGGATTCTACGATTCTGAGGCTATGTCCCCATGCCGGCGTGAGAACGGTGGTGTTTTAGGCCCGAATAAATGGTGTAAAATTGCCACCAATCTTCCATTTGGTGGGGGACTAGCAGGAAGGCAGAGTAAGGGGCAGCACAGTGGCGCAGTGATTAGCATTTGCTGCCTCACGGCGCCGAGGTCCCAGGTTCGATCCCAGCTCTCTGGATCACTGTCCTTGTGGAGTTTGCACATTCTCCCCTTGTATGCGTGGGTTTCACAGCCACAACCCAAAGATGTTCAGCGTAGATGGATTGGCCACGCTACATTGCCCCTTAATTGGAAAAAACGAATTAGGTACTCTAAATTTTTTTTTTAAAAAGGCAAAGTAGAGCTCTAGCTGCCGATGTGGCCCGGAGAATTGCTGGGTCCGCTGCCGCTCTGTGCTACATGGCGGCGGCCACTCACGGACCCAACCCGCAAAATAGTACCCGTCTTTGACCCACAGGCGCACCCTGGACCTCCCCCCCAGTGCCCCAGCCCCTGATAAAGTCCCTCCAGCTCGCGGATCGGCCCTCCCCCGACTGTGGCGGCACTGGTCTGAGTCTGCAGCTGCAGCGCCGAGTTCCCAACAGGTGAGACCATGAGAGAACCACGGCGTCGGGAACTCTGCCATTCGGGGGTGGATCATTGGGGGGCGGGCCTCAGGCAACGTCCTGAGGCCGTTGATATTGTGCTTAGGAGCGGGCGGAGCATCGCGAAAGCGGCACCACCCCCCATTTGGTCGGGAACAGTAATTCTCCGTCTGATCACCAAACGCAATTTCAGCGTTGGCGACTTGAGATTCCAGGCCCGTGAGTCACTGCGCGGTCGGGAACCCGGCCCATCGGGGGCGGAGCATCGGGTGAGGGCTTTCAGGTAATGTCCTGAGGCCGTACCAACAACGTGCGGTGTGCTCTTCAATGATGCCGTTTTGGAGGGGGGGATCATCCGGAGACAGGGGGCACAATTCTCCCCTACCCGGCGGGTAGGTCCCGGCGTAGCGGAGTGGCGCCAACCACTCCGGCGTCGGGCCTCCCCAAAGATGCAGAATTCTCCGCACCTTTGGGGGCTAGGCCCGCGCCGGAGTGGCTCCCGCTATGCCGACTGGGGCCAACGGCCGTTGCGCTACGCCGGCCGGCGTCGGGGCTGGCCAAAAGGCTTTTGCCGGCCAGTGTAAGTCCACGCATGCGCCGGAGCGTCAGCAGCTGCTGACATCACTGCTGTCCGATCGCCCCGCGCCCCCCCCAGGACCCCGGGGGCCCGCTCGCACTGACAATCCCGCTGACAATAAAATTCTTTTATCCATCATAAAAAGGGATTCTCCGCCCGATCACCGATTACAAAATCGGCGTCAGGGAACGGAGAATCCCACCCATAATATCTCAGTATTTTATATTTGTCTAAGATTATTTGAGAAAATATTTCTGATATCCACAAAAATACTATGTTACAATTTTGCTCCGTCATTAATTAATCTTTTCTTTACACACAATGTAATCTTCTGTCCATTTTGAAGTGATTGATGACGTCTCAAGGAGCGACCTAAATTTTTGTGAGGTGAACAATTGCACATAAAATATAAGCTTAGAATTCAAGGTTATGTTTTCTGATGGTTTCACACCAGCAAGCGAAGGTTGGCTTGTGAACGAGAGTGTGGTGGGAGGGTCTGCGGTCAATGGTGCCTGGTCGAACAGGTTTCGATAGGCCGGGAGGTGTGAAAGGTGGGGAGAAGGGATCGATCCTGTGAGAGTTGTTTTCAAAAGGATGTGGATGGGGGATTCTGGGAGGTAGGGGGAGGGGTTCGACAGGCAAGGGCAGGGCCTGGGGCTACGATGGTGGTGGCGAGGAGGGGCTGGAGGTGTGCGGGGTGAGAGACCCCTAGTCAGAATAGTGCTGTGGAACATGAGGGGGTTGGTGGGGGGGGGGAGGGGGCGTGGTGAAGAGATCAAGGGTTTTTACACACTTAAAGAGCTTAAAGGCCGATGTGGGGATGTTGCAGGAGACCCATCTGAGGGTGAAGGACCAGGTGAGGCTTAGGAAGGGTTAGGTGAGTCAGGTTTTCCACTTGGGGTTCAATAGCAGAGCTCGGGGGGGGGGGGGGGGGGGGGGGGGGGGGGTAGTGGTATTGGTGGGCAAGAGGGTGAGGTTTCAGATGGAAGAGGTGGAGCAGAGGGGTGTGATAGTGACGGGGGCATTAGAGGGGAGGTCGGTGATACTGGCGAGTATAAGGCGCTGGCTGGGCCCATGAGAGAGTTGGGAGGAGTGAACCCATGGAGGTTCTTACACCCGAGGGAAAAGGAATATTCATTTTTCTCCCTGGTGCACAAGGTGTGCTCAAGGATAGACTTTTTCATGGTGCGGAAGGTGCTATTGGTTGGGGTTAGGAGGTCAGAGTACTCCGCAAGACTCAGCAATAGTGATTTCAGGGTACTTTTCACTGCATCGTGGTATGAGTCAGGGGCGTCCTATGTCCCCCCCTGTTGTTTGCATTAGATTGCAAGGATCTATTGGCAATAGATCCTTGGCCATCATGCTAAGGAGCTCGGGCTATGGAAGGGGATAGTGAGGGGGGGTGGAGCGAAAGAGAAAATGCTAAAAAATCTCAGCAAGTCTGGCAGCATCCGTAGGGAGAGAAAAGAGCTAACATTTCGAGTCCAATGACTCTTTATCAAAGCTAACAGACAGAGAAAGTGGGAAATATTTATACTGTGGAGGGAGAATGAAAGATGAGTCATAGTCACAGAAACCCAGGGAAACGGGGTGTTAATGGCCACAGAAACCATGCGGAAAGAGTGTTAATGGCAGTCCCCAGAGAGGACAAAAGATATGAAAGGTCAAACAGCAGGGAAACTAAGGGGGGAGTGGAGCATAGGGTGCCCTTACAGGCTGATGATCTGCTATTGTATATCTCGGAACCGAGCACATCAGTGGGGAGTATAACGGAGCTGCCACAGAGATTCAGAACATTCTCAGGGGATAAACTGAATTTAGGCAAGTGCAAGTATTTCATGGTCTCCCAGCCGGGAGTAGGGATGGGGCGGGGGGCTGCCATTAAATTTGGCAGCAATCCACTTTAGGTACTTAGAGGTGCAGATGGCCCAGGATTGGGGAGGGCTCCGGAAATATAATTTTACTAGTTTGGTGCGGAGGGTGAAGGCCGGTCTGTCAAGGTGGGACAACTTTCCTTTGTCATTGGCGGACCGGGTGCAGTCAGTTAAAATCAATGTTTTGCCGCGATTCCTATTTTTATTCCAGTGCCTGCCAGTCTTCTTATCGAAGTCCTTCTTCAGCGGGGTGGACAAATTGATCTCCTCATTTATCTGCGGGAGATGAGGAGGGGGGGGGGAATCAAGCAAATGAAGGATTTGTTCCTTGGGGGGGGGCGATTCGCGAGCCAGGAGGAGTTGAGAGAAAAGTATGGGTTGCTGCAAGGGGAAGGGTTTAGGTACAGGCAGATTCGGGATTTCACAAGAAAGGTTTTCCCAACCTTCCTGAAAGTGCCGTCCTCTTCGTTGCTGGAGGCATTGCTGTCAGTGGGAGGACTGGAGAAGGGGCTGTTTCGGCGATCGATGGGTGGATTCTGGAGGAGGATAGGCTGTCTATGGAGGGGATTAAGGCAAAGTGGGAGGAGGAGCTGGAAACGATGGAAGAGGGATTGTGGTGTGAGGTGCTGCAGAGGGTGAAGGCCTCGCCCTCGTGTGTGAGGCTGAGGCTTATACAGCTGAAAGTCATATAAAGGGCGCACCTCACAAAATCAAGGATGAGGTGGCTGTTTGAGGGGGTGTAGGATGTACCACCTGCAGACTGCAGTGCAGAAACTCACCAAAGTGACTTCAACAACACTTCCCATTCTCAGGATCCCTGCCACTGAATTCATGACTCCTCAGATATTGAAGCAGTCCCTGTCCAAATTCAGCAAGACCGGGCAATGTCCAGCCTTGGACTGACAAGTGGCAAATAATATGAGTCACACAAACACCAGGCAATGGCCATCTCCAACGAGAAAGAATCTCATCATCGCCCCTGGAAATTCTCGTTCACAAAAAAAGCCTAAATTCCCCTTTCAAAAGAGTCAGAGGTAGATGGGGTAGCCTGTCAAAAGGGTAGCACAGTGGTTAGCACAATGGCTTCACAGTGCCAGGATCTGAGGTTTGATTCCCAGCTTGAGTCGCTGTCTGTGCGGAGTCAGCACATTCTCCCCGTGTCTGCCTGGGTTTCCTCCGGGTGCTCCGGTTTCCTCCCACAGTTCAAAGATGTTCAGGTTAGGTGGATTGGCCATGGTAAATTGCCCTTCATGTCAAAAAGGTTAGGTGGGATTACTGGATTACGGGGATAGGTTGGAGGTGTGGGTTTAAATGGGGTGCTCTTTCCAAGGGCCGGTGCAGACTCGATGTGCCGAATGGCCTCCTTCTGCACTGTAAATTCTATGAAAAGTACATTTCCCATTCCTTGAGTAGGGCCGATGTTTGATCAGCCAGATGCTCATTACATCTCGCAACTATACTTTCCCTATCCTGTTTACTCAACAAATAGAGTGTATTAGACGATGGCTAATCTACTGCACCAGTAAACATGTTTCCTGTCTCAATATCCCATTTATAAAGCTCTAATTTTGTCTCCTTAATGGTCAGAAATGCTTATATGTCCACTTGCCCTAAACCAAAAATGCATTTTTAAAATATTCAGGAGTGGGCAGATTCTATTGAATTAAAGGGTTCAGTTACATCTGTTTTGAGTCTTGTGGACGTGTACATTATGAACTGCACAAGAATTGGCAGAGCTAACCTGACACTTGACCCTTTCTATAAGAGGAAACAAACCTCTTTTTCCTGGACTAAATTCATTGGGTGCCATGTATAGAAACATAGCAAAGTGTAATCTTTCAACAAATTGAACTTCAGTCGAACAAATCCTTTATTTCTTTACATTTTGAAATAACGCTCACGGCAATTGAAGAAGGCCCTTCTCGGGGAAGATGAATAATAAATATCCTTTTCAGCAATACCCACATCCAAGTGATATTCGTCAAGTATGAACATGGTCAGTGAATGCAGACTACTCAGTAAAATAAGGTGGGTGTTTCTTACTTCCCACTGTTCAATCCAAACTGTGCTAGCTGATGTCAAAAGGGACAACAGTGAGGGCAGTATAATTGGTGGTTCCATGCCCGAGAGGCAAACATTTCACTGTTGATCATGTTCTTGAACGTTATCAGTTGGTACCTGCTTAGAACGCAAGTATTTGGATAAGGGATGTCAAAGAATTTCCTCTTGCTTTGAAGTTCACCCAGTATCTCTTTTTTAAAATCAATTTAGAATACCCAATTATTTTTTTCCAATTAAGGGGCAATTTAGCGTTGCCAATCCACATAACCTGCACATCTTTGGGTTGTGGGGTGAAACCCACGCAGACACGGGGAGAATGTGCTAACTCCACATGGACAGTGACCCAGGGCCGGGATTCGAACCCGGGCCCTCACCTACTACCATTTGAACTGCACCAATCCCACTCCACCAACCTGCGACTTCCCCCAACTCCAGTATCCCCAACCCAGCAAGGGCCGAGGCAAAAAGATACTCATTTTTATATATTTTATACAGAGCAGAACTACTGCCCAAACTAACTGTGCAACAGTTCAGGATCCGGTGTTTTGAAACTCTCGTGTTTATATTGTAGGCCAGATTCCACCATACCAGAACAATGTAACAGCGATCACCCACATTCAAATACATTGGGCTGGATTCTCCATTTCAGCGGCTAAGTGCCGGCTGAAATGGAGAATTTGCGGGTGTTTTACAACGCCAAATTGAGCGCCGATTCCGGGACCGGTGAAGGGCTAGCAACAGGTGAAACTCCGGCTCACGCGCAAAAAAACGTCCGGAGAATGGCCGGGTCCGTGGCCGCGCATGCGCATGCCGATGACCTGCAGCGGTCAGGCCATACAACATGGCACCAGCAGTGTGCGGACCCAACCCTCCAAATATGACCCCACAGGCCACCTCCTGGCCACCCCCCCCACCAGTCTCCCGAGCTCTCACGGAAGCTCCCCAGACCAGCGGCACGGATACCGGCCAACTGTGGCGGTGCTGGACACAGTCCACAGCCGCCATGCTGGGTTCCCAACCACTCGGACCTCACTTCAACCGCACGGTCAGCAATTCGGCCCATCAGGGGTGGAATGTCACGGGAGAGCCTTCCAATGATGCACAAATGCCATTTCAGCGGCGTGCGAAGTGATGACGCCATTTTGGAGGGGGCGGAGACTCGAAAACCAACGTCAAACCGACACCACTCCCAATTTGGCCGTCGTAAGCGGTTCTCCTCCCGATCGCCGATTATGATATCGGCGTCGGGCAATGGAGAATCCCGCCCATTGTTTTTAAGTTGCATTTCATAATTATACTTTTTAGCCTTCACAATTTCCCTAGTGACTGGGAACGATATTTAAAGGCCAATAAGTAAAGAAGTAATACATTTCTGCCCTGTCTGGGACAGCTGAATCTGTATATAGGTGGCGACCTTTGCATCTGGTGACAACATTTATGTTGTCAGTAGAGATGGCCTTGCCTTTGGAAGCACCAAGGCAACCGACCATATTTTATGTTTCCTTTTATACCTTGGCTATTTTATTCAGCTGCGTTTTTGTTTAATTTAATTCTTTTCAACTAAAAATCCATCTCTGCAGACTTCTCTTGCCCTATTCCCTGCTCTCCCAGCTCCTATGCCTCCAGCAAATTCCCTTCTGTCGCCTGCTCATCCATCTCCTCTGCCCCTGCCATTTTTTACTTTGTTTCTGGTCTTCATTTTCACAGTTAATCTCCCTTTATGTCCGCACTCTCCCAGTTCCTCTTGCTCTCCCCCTGCATGTTAGAGGGGTTAGTTGTTTATCTTGAAATCACAGATTCCTGTACCTGGATTTTCTGATTAGAATGGATGGAGTCACGTTGGGGGGGGGGGGGGGGGGGGGGGGGGGGGGGGGGGGATTGACTTCTACTGTAGAGTGGGATGGAAGGGTACACCAAATCATCCACTGCTTCCACTAGAGGAAGTATCTTCCCCATATTTAGCCTATCAAATCCTTTTATTATTTTAAAGACCTCAATTAGATCATTCATCGGTTATCTAATCTCAAAAAATAAATAAAGGTTTAAGCAATCTGCCCATGTAAATTAACCTTTTATATCTTAGTATCATTCTTGCGAATCTGCAATGCATCCCTCCAAGGTAAAGAAATCTTTCCTGTGATGTGATGTGTAGAACTAAATGCATTTATCCAGATGGATTTGACTGAGGCTCTGTGCAACTGATGCATCACTAAACCATCATGAAAATGACAGTTGCTTTTACCTTCCTCATAACTTAAAGACAATGATCCAATAATTTTGGTCTGCTTTCATAAGTACTTCACACCCTTTCAAATTTCCTTCCATGATTAATTGTTCCAGTCTGAACCAATAATCAGACTCTGGCTTCCTGAATTACAGCTACTGACTGCCAGGGATAATACTGCTCTGATAAATTTAGCTCTCAGTTAATATTGTTAAGTTAGTTAAGAGTAGCAATCTAAATTTGTACAGTGCTTGTGAAAAGAGGCTGCAGAATCAATGACAAGCAAGGGTGCAGCATTCATATCTACAAGCCCAAAACCACATAGTAAGATCTCTGTGGCCATTCAGAAAGCTTTTACTTACATGGGACAACCTCCACTAATCTCAGTCTAACAGTATCCACAAAAGCTGCAAACATATGTGGCTAGCTGCAAGTAACTTTCTCCCTTTCGTGGAACAAATTGTTCAAGCAGGTCTAAAGGGCATTGTGTGAAAGGGGTTTCACATTGTGTAAAAATGTTTATACTGTGTTGAACAGCTAGAGGATATTGGAAGCAGCAATGTGGGTGTTGGGTGAACAATAATGCTCCAAGTTTAAGGCTTTGCCTGGATATGTGTTGTCCAATACATTACCACATGTGGCTAACTGGGATTGCAGATATGGTTAATTACATTTCTCATTTGAAAATAAACAATTAGTAATATTTACTGTTATTGAGCATGTAACTTTGATATATTGTGTGGTGCTACCACCATGCTAAATGGGATAGATTCAGAACAGAGGCAGCTGCTCCAAACTGGGTATCCATGAAGTGCTGTGTGCCATCAGCAACAGCAGAATTGTATTCAACCACAAAATATAACCTCATGGGCATGGATATTCTTAATTTTACCATGATTATCAAGCCAGGGAATTAATCCTACTTCAATCAGGAGTGTAGAAAAGCATGCCAGCACCAGTACCAGGCATTCTTAAAAATAGGATGCCAACCTGGTGAAGCTAAAACACAGAGCTACACACATGATAAACAGCTGAAACAGCATGTGAGGGAGCGAACAAAGTGATCTCACTCCCAATAGAACAGATCAGAACTCTGCAGTCCTGCCACATACAGTTGAGAATGGCAGCAGTCAATTAAACAACTAACTGGAGGAGGAATCTCTACAAACATCGCTATCCTCAATGATGGAGGAACCCTGCATATCAGTGCAAAAGACAAATGGTGGAATTCTCCGTGCCAGAAACTTAGTGCTGACGCTGGGACTGAAGCGGTGGTGTTCTACAACACCAAAATTGGCACCTTTCCCATGTCAATCCACCAACTGTTAATGGGATAGCACCGGCGTCAAGTGGAACACGACCGATTCCAATGAGCAACAGATTCGCTGACGTTGGGATTGACACTCAAGAGGCTGTCGAGCTGCATCCTCATATAAGCACTCCACTCCCCACACACTCACCACGACCAATAAGATGGCACAGTAAGAAGTCTTACAACACCAGGTTAAAGTCCAACAGGTTTGTTTCAAATCACTAGCTTTCGGAGCACTGCTCCTTCCTCAGGTGAATGGAGAGGTAGGTTCCAGAAACATTTATATAGACAAAGTCAAAGATGCAAGACAATAACTTTGAATGCGAGCATTTACAGGTAATTAAGTCTTTACAGAGCAAGAGAGAGGAGTAACACCGGGCTAAAGAGGTGTGAATTGTCTCAAGCCAGGACAGTTGGTAGAATTTCGCAAGACCAGGCCAGATGGTGGGGGGTGAATGTAATGCAACATGAATCCAAGGTCCCGGTTGAGGCCGTACACATGCGTGCGGAACTTGGCTATAAGTTTCTGCTCTGCGATTCTGCGTTGTCGCGTGTCCTGAAGGCCGCCTTGGAGAACGTTTACCCGAAGATCAGAGGCTGAATGCTCTCGACTTCTGAAGTGTTCCCCAACTGGAAGGGAACATTCCTGCCTGGCGATTGTAGCGTGGTGTTCGTTCATCCGTTGTCGCAGTGTCTGCATGGTCCCGCCAATGTACCAAGCTTTGGGACATCTTTCCTGCAGCGTATGAGGTAGACAACATTGGCCAAGTCGCACGAGTATGTACTGCGTATCTGGTGGGTGGTGTTCGCACGTGTAATGGTGGCCGAGTCACATGAGTATGTACTGCGTACCTGATGTCCCAATCTTGATGGGCAAGTGGTGGAAGACATATAGCCAGATGGGTAAACTTTATTCAGAGGGAAGGTGCAAACAGACACCAGCCAGGTTTCCATTAAGACCGTGATATTGATGCAATCACCCATAATAGGTTCATGGGTGGGAATGACCCTGTTCACAAGTGAACAGACAATGTGGAGGGAGATTCATAGAGGGTCAACAAGAGCCGATTTGTTGATAAGGCCCACAATGTCAGCAATGGGAGCGGTGAGTTGGAAATGAAGCAGATTGGCAAGATTAACCTCCAGCGGGTGCATTGAAGGTCGACAAGAGAGTGGAATGGAGCACTTGTTACTACTTCTAGTGTGCCAAGTTTCTCCGAGTGAATGGGACGATGCTTAGAGAGGAACAGAAGGAAGACCTAGGATGGTGTAAGAGGGAGTTGAGTCTGCAAAAGCGGCAGGAGAGCAGGAAACATAAGGAGTACTAAAGGGTTGGGATAAAGAAGTGGAAGAGTAGAGTACCCGAGAATGGAGAAGTGAAAGGTAGTTGGACAATAGAGGGGTAAAGAGAAAATTTTTTTTTTTAAAGATGGAAAAGGAGATGGACTCAAGTCTGGTGCCAAAAAACATGAATGGGCTCAGGGAAAGCTCAAGTTACTTAGGGATGGCTGCACTAAGACTTTCTACTTTCCATGATTTCCACTTCCCTAACATCACCCGTCATTGTCCCTGTCTCAGCTCTCTGCTATTGAAACCCTCATAGCTCTGTTACCTCCAGACTTGACTATTCCAATGCAGTCCAGGTTTGTCTCCCACATTCTACCTCTGTAAACTTGACATCATCCATAACTCTGCTGCCCATGTCCTGATATGCGGCAAATGCTGTTCACTGTCTACCCTGTGGTTTGCTTATCTACACTGTCTCCCAGTCAAGCAGCATCTTGATTTTAAAATTCAAATCCCTCCATGACCTTGCCCCTTTCATATTGGTAATTTTGCCAAGCTCCACAACCCACCAAGATATCTGCACTCATCTAATTCTGGCTATTTTGCATCCAGATTTTAATTGTCCCACCACTGGTGGCCATGCCTTCAGTATCCTGGTCCCAAGATCTGGAATATCCTTCCCACCCCTCTCCAACTCTCTACCTTGCATTCCTCAGGTAAGACACTCTAAAACCTCTTCGGCCAAGCTTTTGGTTAGCTATCCCAAACCTCCCTATGTGGCTCAGTGTCATAGTTTGCTTTATAATTTTCCTGTGAAGTGCCTTGCCATGTTTTATTATGTTAAAGGCACCATATAAATCTAAGTTTCTGTTGTTGTTGTTGTACATAAAAACCTGACAGTGTGCAGGAAAAAATGCAAAGGCTCTGAAAAATCATGTGATTTTGACGGTTAAGTTTGAGGCTGCAGCACCTCATGCCCTCCGACCCTAGCTCTGCCAGAGTTCACAGGTGACAAGGAGGGTGCCTGGTTTGTAAGGAGTGAGACTGGTAATAGATACACCCCCCTTGGTGACTTCTTGCCCTGTGCAGCTGTACAATCGGATACCCGACCCCACTGGGAGTTGGTTACCCAGGCCTCTCCTCTCCCCTGCCCCCAGAGTGGGACTCCAGCCACAACTAGCTGACTCCGAGGTGAGTGAAATATTGCCATATCCTGGCTGGGAATAACAGTTTGTAGCTACACATGGGTATTGGCAACAACCTAATCTGGAACTGATTTTAAAAATTCATATACTTAAAACAAAAGCCTGTGAATTAATTGTCATTTAGAGTACTACCCCAAGAGAGTTAACTAAGCCATTAATAAAATGAAATACTATACATATACCAAAAGATATCAGCTTTCATCATGGAGGAATTAATCCTGCAGTGCCACCCACGGGCCAAGAGTAATTATAGGATTTCATAACTATGACAGAAACACAGTGACAGTAACTGAGAACAGCACTGTCAAGGAGCAACGGTGTTGTAAATTCGCAAGGTATTTGGCTAGAGGACATACCTGTTTTTATTACAACTGAGTTCCGGAGAATCAGTCTTCTTACCAGCTGCCTCAGCACTTTCCCGACCTCTTTGGTCTTCTACGATGTGCTTCCAGGTTTTGTGGGTCCCACTCCATCCTTTACCTATCCCTTCCGCAGCAAAGACGGCACGGTAGCACAGTGGTTAGCAGTATTGCTCCACAGCGTCAGGGTCCCAGGTTCGATTCCCGGCTTGGGTCACTGTCTGTGCGGAGTCTGCACATTCTCCCTGTGTCTGTGTGGGTTTCCTCCGGGTGCTCCGGTTTCCTCCCACAAGTCCCGAAAGACGTGCTGTTAGGTAATTTGGACATTCTGAATTCTCCCTCCGTGTTCTCGAACAGGTGCTGGAATGTGGCGACTAGGGGATTTTCATAGTGTAATGAACTCCAATTGGCTTTATTGGTTGGCCAATTGGAGTATGAGCTCCCTCAATGATAGCTCATTGAGGGGGCCCATATAATCACCTGTGTAGGCTTTGTGAGCCGGTCTTAAGTTGACTGGACTGCTAGCAGCACTGTTTGTAGCTGCTCCTGTAATATCGTTATTGTAAATAAATATTGGTGTGGTGACGGAACTCCTGCCTCCCGTGGATTACTACACATAGTAACTTCATTGCAGTGTTAATGTAAACATACTTGTGACAATAAAGATTATTATTATTATAGGATGTGTGTGACTGGACACTTTAAACCAAGGTGGGTATGCCCAGCCGGTTCCTGACTCAAACTACCCGCAGCAGAAGTGAAAATCTGGCTCAGTGTTTCAAATGATTTGTAATGCACTTGCTGTGGGCCTGTTGATTTAATATGAAAACAAATGACATCAGCCATTCACGCAGTCACACAACGTGGCTGAACCTTGAAGAACCAAGTGACAGAATGCTCTATAATAACGGCACAATTGTACCTTCGTGATTCAATTTTCCTTCAAAGCCGCTTTTGTTTTGTTATTTGGCTCCTGCCTTCCATACCATCGAACTGCTCCAGACAATAGTCACATCAGTAAAAATCCACTCGATATTTTAGGCTTTGTATGAAAAATACTTATTTTTGCACCTAGCTTTCCTGGCTGCTATCAAATCCAGTAAACAAATGACACAGCACTATGTTTTAATGGTGGCGTTATGGTTTTCTTTTCCAGAGGAGTGCTGACCTTTGGTATAAGCTGCTGGATTGTAGAGGATGCAGATTCTTTGCAAATATTCAAAGGCATCGTCATAATAATTTCTTATGGGTTCCACGTCTCTTCTGTTTTCTTTTCTCTTTTTTCTTTATTGATTTTTTCTAATTTTCCTCATTTAAAGTACCCAGTTCATTTTCCCCCCAATTAAGGGGCAATTCAGCAGGACCAATCCACCGACCCCACACAAATTTTGGGTTGTGGGGGTGAGACCCAGGCAGACACGGGGAGAATGTGCAAACTCCACATGTTCAATGACCCGGGGCCGGGATCGAACCTGCGTCCTTAGCACCATGAGGCAGCAGTGCTAACCACTGTGCCACCATGCCGCCTATCTCTTCTGTACCTGCAGACAAATGAGGCAGACAGAGCACACACTTATGTTCTCATATCTGTTCCCATAGCTAGGATTTCCTGGGACACGTTGCTAGTTTGGCAGCACCGTAACCACCAGATTCTGGGGTGGGGCTTGAACCCGGAGGTGCCAACTCAGAGGCAGGGAAACTACCCACTTTTATTTTGTGGGAAGCTTTTTAATGTCTGGCGAACAGCAATTGTTACTCGGCCACAAGGTTCTCTCTTTAATAGCAACACAAGTGAATTATTGGACTTCTCTTCACACTTAAACAATTCCTGATAATGATGTTTCACAATGTTTGTTACCTTCAAAATTGTTTGTTACTTTCATGACTGTCAGCTGTGGCTCATTGAAAGCGCTCGCATCTCAGAATCCCATGAGTTTAGGTACCACTTTAAAATTACTCTGCTCATCATATAATTTCTCCAAAGTCACTGAGGACCATAGGCTGCTTGAGGGGTACAGCTGACTGGTGGTGATTTAACCTGAGGGTCACCACACTTCAGGCGAGGGGCAAGGTTAAGAAGATGGAGCCTTCATGAATAACCTCAGCCGGTACAGGGACTGAATTTGCGCTGTTAGCATCACCCCACACCATGAACCAGCCATTTAGCCAACTGAGCTAATCGACCTCCATAAAAAGACATAAAAAGAACAGGAACATCATTCAGCCCATCATGCTTGTGCCAAGTCTTTGAGAGGGTTATCCAATTAGTCTCACTTCCCTGCTCTTTCCCCATGACTCCCTCAATGTCTCCAATTTGTATATCCAATTTCCATTTTAAAGTTATTATTGAACCTATTTCCATTACTCTTACAGACCGTGCGTCAAGCAAACTCACCTCAACTCCCCTCTGGTTCTTTTGGCAACCACATTAAATCTGTGTCCTCTCAGTCACAAACTTTCTTCCACTTAAGACAGTCTCTCCTTGTAATTGAAGGCCTTTCAGATGACACTGCAATATCTGAGTAAGAGTGGCAGTGTTCTCTCAGTTCCAGCTTAATATTTATCCTTCAACCAACATCATTGAAAAACAGAAACATAAGGGAATGTGGCATCAATGGCTGCTGCTTCTGCCAGTATCTAAATCCCTGGTATTTATATAATGAAACTCGAGTGCAAGTCAGCATGAGTTCCCTCCATAAACCAGTCTCTAAATAACCAAATAACACCCAATGGCAGGTAGTTGGCTACCTTTTATAAGGATCCTCCAAATTGAAGGTGTGGCCTAGTGCAGTGTTTTTCCCAGGACCCACTTTTACCAACCGGTCGCCCTTTAGGACCCATGCCAGCCGACCTTTGCGACCCATGCCGGCGACCTTCGCGACACACCATTATTGCTTACATTTAATGCAACAGGTGAGCCTGTTTAGTCCTCACAATCTCACATGCTTTGTCATACAAAGTTACATTTCTTCTAAGGACTTCAGCTGACGATTTAAGTTTTCACTGCATCCTTTGAAAATATCAAGAGGTATGTCCTCGAACACGCCATGCCTTTGTCACGCCATGTCTTCTCATGCCTTTGAAGTATTTAGTTTTAAACTTTTGTTTGCTAGTACTTCCTTGCATATAACACAGGTGGGCTTCGCATCCTGATTTGCATTAGCACAATTAACAAAGCCAGACTTTAGGAAATCATCTTTATACTGCTTTGTTCCCGATTTCAGTTTCTTCTTTTTTCTTAATTTAAAGTACCCAATTCACGGGGCCTCACGGTAGCATGGTGGTTAGCATCAATGCTTCACAGCTCCAGGGTCCCAGGTTCGATTCCCGGCTGGGTCACTGTCTGTGTGGAGTCTGCACGTCCTCCCCGTGTGTGCGTGGGTTTCCTCCGGGTGCTCCGGTTTCCTCCCACAGTCCAAAGATGTGCGGGTTAGGTGGATTGGCTATGCTAAATTGCCCGTAGTGTAAGGTTAATGGGGGGATTGTTGGGTTACGGGTATACGGGTTACGTGGGTTTAAGTAGGGTGATCATTGCTCGGCACAACATCGAGGGCCGAAGGGCCTGTACTGTTCTATGTTCTATGTTCATTTTTTTCCCAATTAACGGGCAATTTAGCATGGCCAATCCACATACCCTGCACATCTTTGGATTGTGGGAGTGAGACTCACGCAGACCTGAGGAGTATGTGCAAACTCCACACAGACAGTGACCTGGGCCACTGCGCCATCCTGATTTCAGTTTCTTCTTATTGAGTTGTTCACCAGAGGCATTGGAGCGCTGCATACAGCTGGCACCAGCACTGCTTTGTCCTGCCGTGGACTCTCCTGTGAAGCTCTCTCCAGAAGATTCAGTTGTGAGATCCTGACCTGTTTGTGCCTCTGGCCCTCTCTGAACTGAATGACCCATCTTCAGTTCTTCGCACAGTCCTGTTGCTTGTTTTTTGGCAGCTACAAAATGGAGGACTCTCTCCTCCATGATTTCTAGCCACAAGCCCTGACATACATGGCACGTGATGTCAGTCTACATGGCGAGCACGTGACCTGTTCTCTGCCTCCGCTTATGGCGGGAAGACTTCATAGTTTGTATTTAAAGGCTGGTTACAGCCGGCATTCTCAACTTAAAAGCTGGTCGTAGCTGTTGGGCGCTTCCCCCGTGATCGGGAACGCCGCGACCGATCACTCTGCAACCGTCCTGGCACCTGCACGTGACCCACCCCTGGATCGCGACCCTGAGTTTGAAAAACCATGGCCTAGTGTCTCCCTATAACCAGTTTTATGGATCTTCTGTAGAAGATCCTGTGGTGCTATGTTTGTATTATTTAAATACCATTCTAATACCCCCATCTGTTTCAGATGGAAGTTTCATTCCTTTACACACTATGCTCCAAAACATGCACATCAATCACATAAAAGAAACCCAATGTTGCTTTTGAAAGCCCTGGAAACAACAAATTACAAATTGGAAAAAACGGGCCCACTGTTTCCAGTAAAATGGGTATTGTTAACTTAGTTGTTAGCATGACTCTCACTGTGATATTAACCAGCACTCGCATCATACATTTTGACTCTGGACAAAGTCTTCGGTCTGCAAACTGAGTTTAAAGTGAGCAGCAGAAGCAGGGAGCTCACAGTTCAGTGAATGCATCATCATATGCACTAGCATCACACACTGCTCAATTCACCACATCCCCGTCACTCACCTACAAAAAATCTCTCTCAATCATGGCTCACATTTCACCTTGATAGCCTCACCTCACTTTCACAAACTTAGCACTACTGCCAGTGTACACTGAGATTTCACAGCTTGCATGCAGTGCCTGCTATTCGACCATAGCAGGCACATCAGCCAAACACATTGCACACTCTCACTGATAAATTTCCTGCAAACTTGCAGGACAAGGTGATCCATTGTAGCTTGCAGCATCAGTTATCTGTCAGGTGAGCAGGCACGGTTGTGTGTATTCGTCCTCATGGAGGAGACAGTGCTAGAAGTAAGTTTTAAAAATTAATTCAAGAGACCTGGGCTTCTCTGGCCAGGCCAGCATTCATTGCTCATCTCTAATTGCCCTTGAGAAGGTGGTGGTGAGATACCTTTGTGAACTGCTGTAGTCCATGCATTTTGGTACACCCACAGTGCTGTTAGGGAGGGAGTTCCAGAATTGTGACCCAACAACAGTGAGAGAATGACAATATATTTCCAAGTCAGGGTGTTGAGTGACTTGGAGGGGAACATCCAGCTGGTAGTGATCCCATGCATCTGGTGCCCTGTCTTTCTAGATGGTAGTAGTCGGGGGTTTGAAACGTGCCTTGGCGAGTTCCTGAAGTGCATCTTGTAGATGGTACACACGGCTGCCACTGTGGTTCGATAGTGGAGGGAGTGAATGTTTGTGGTGCCAGTCAAATGAGCTTTGTCCTGGATGGTGTCAAGCTTCTTGCGTGTTGTTCGAGCTGTATTCATCCAGGTAAGTGGAGAGTATTCCATCACACTCCTGGGGCGGAATTCTCCGACCCCCCGCAGGGTCAGAGAATCACCCGGGGCCGGCGTAAATCCTGCCCCTGCCGTTGCCGGAATTCTCCGCCACCCGGGAATCGGCCACTGACGCACCAGGGCATGCGCGAACCGGAGAAGGCCTTTCGGCCAGCCCCGACGCCGGCCGACGGGCGTCAAAGGCCGTTGGCGCCGGTTTTGGCGCCAATCGGCGTGGGGCCAACCACTCCGGCGCGGGCCTAGCCCCTAAAGGTGCGGAGAATTCAGTACCTTTGGGGAGGCCCGACGCCGGAGTGGTTTGCACCACTCCGCTATGCCAGGACCCCCCGCCCCGCCGGGTAGGGGAGAATCCCGGCCCTGATGTTTGCCTTGCAGATATTGGAGACTTTGGGGAATCAGGAGGTGAGTTACTCATTGTGGGATTCCTGGCATCAGACCAGCTCTTGTAGCCACAATATTTATGTTGCTAGTCCAGTTGAGTTTCTGGTCAATTATAACCCCCCAGGATGTTGATAGTGCCAAGGAGTGATGGTTTATCCCTCTCTTGTCGGAGATGGCCTTGTTGGAGCAGTCATTACTGAAGCCATAGTCAATGTAGCATTGAAATAATTGAGGATGAGGTTATGTTTCTGCATAATTCATCTTCTCACATCTAATTTTTTTAAAATAAATTTAGAGTACCTAATTATTTTTTTCCAATTAAGGGGCAATTTAGCGTGGCCAATGCATCTAACCTGCACATCTTTGGGTTGTGGGGACAAAACCCGCGCAGACGTGGGGAGAATGTGCAAACTCCACACGGACAGTGACCCAGGGCCGGGATTCGAACCCGGGTCCTCAGCGCTGTAGACAGCAATGCTAACCATTGTGCCACGTGCCACCCTTCTCACATCTAATTTAGTATTTCTCCCACAATCTCTTATAATGTACAATCTCAGATTGTATAAATTCTTCTTTCACCCCAACCCTGTCCTTGAGCCTTTATGCTTTCAGATACCCTATTGGAGTGGAGGTAGCTCTCCTACCTCTGATCCAGAGGCTCCAGGTTTAGATACCAAGACTTGTTGGCCAGAACGATCATTCATGATGACAGGTCATTGATAGCGTGCTGGTACTTCCAACACTTCACAATAATCCCCAACGGTAAAAAGTGTGAAGATATGAAACAAACAATCCTTACTAGCCAGACAATGGTGCAGGAAACTGATGTTAATGAGGAAGAAACACAGTCTAATACTTCGAGCCACTGGCTCAAAAACTAGCACGGTAAGTAATTTGGAGGATTGTGTAGTAGTGAAGGAATGGCAATAATGTTCCAAGTCAGGATGGTGTGTTGCTTGGAGGAGAAATTGTAGGTAGTAGTGTTCCCATGTAATGTTCCGTTGTCCTTCTAGGTGGAAGAGAGTGTAGATTTGGAACGTATGTTGAACGAGCCTTGGAAAGTTTATTCAGTGCATCTTATAGATGTGCCTACTGTTGCCATTGTGCATTGCTGGTGGAGAAAGTGAACCTTTAAGGTGGTGCCTGAGGGCACAATCAAGCGGGTTGCTTTGTCCTTAATGACGTTGAGCTTCTTGAGTGTTGTTAAAGCCACACTCACCTAGGCAAGTGGAGAGTATTCAATCATACTTCTGAACTATGGCTTGTAGATGGTGGACAGATGCGGGAATCAGGAGTTGAGTTGTCCGCTGCAGAATTCCCTGCTTCGAGCCTGCTCTTGAAGCTACAGTGGGTGGGATTTTCCCATCACCCCGTGTGTTTCTCGGCGATGCTCTGTTTGCTGATGGTTGGATTCTATCTTCCCGCTGCTTGCCAATGGGATTTCCCATTGAAACCACCCCACATCGCCGAGAAACCTGCTGGCGGGGGTGCCTTGCCAGTGGGAAAAGTGAATCGCAATGACCGAAGAATTCTGGTCAATATTTCTATAGTTATCCATTTAAATTTCTGGTAATGGTGACCTACAAGATGTTGATAGTGGGGGATTCAGTGGTGGTAATATCATTGAAGATCAAGAGGAGATAGTTAGTTTCTCTCTTGTTGGAGGTGGTCATTGTCTGGCACCTTTGTGACAGGAATGCTACTTGTCACTTATCAGTCCAATGTTCAATGTTGTCCAGATCTTTCTGGACGCAGACATGTACTGCTTCGTTATCTGAGGAGTTATGACTGGTACTGAACACTATGAAATCATCAACAAACATCTGACCTTTTGATGAAGGGAAGATCGTCGGTGAAACATGGTTGGATATTGACTATCACCTGAGGAACTAATGTAGTGAAGTCCAGGGGGCTGAAATGATTGGCCTCCAACAACCGCAACCTTCTTTTTATGTGGTAGGTATGACTAGCTAGTTGAGAGTGCTCCCCTCAGTTCCCATTGACTTTAATTTTTCACAGGCAAAATTGCCATACTCATTCAAACATTGCCTTGACATCAAGGGTAGTCAATCTCAACTCATCTTTGGAATTCAGCTTTTATCCATATTTCAGCTAAAAATATTGAGGTCTACAGCTGGATCCTGCTGGAGCCAAAACTGAGCAGCGCTTAGCAGGTTATTGGTAATTACGTGATGATGATTCAAAGTAAACAGAAGGGGTACTAAATGGCCGGACAATATTTCTCCTGCTTTCAGTGGACAGGACATAACTGTGGCTATGACTCATCTTTCATTCTCTCACCCCACAGTATAAATATTTCCCACTTTCTAAGTCTTTTAGCTTTGACAAAGGGTCACCTGGGCTCGAAATGTTAGCTCTTTTCTCTCCCTACAGATGCTGCTAGACCTGCTGAGATTTTCCAACATTTTCTCTTTGGTTTCAGCATTCATAGATTTCATAGAAATTACAGTGCCGAAGGAGGCCATTTTCCCCATCGAGACTGCACAGCTCTCGGAAAGAGCACCCTACTTAAGTCCACACCTCCGCCCGACTCAAGTAACCCAGTAACCCCACCCAACCTTTTTTTGGACACTAAGGGCAATTTAGCATGGCCTGCACATCTTTGGACTGTGGGAGGAATCTGGAGCATCCGGAGGAAACCCACGCAGACATGGGGAGAACGTGCAGACTCCGTACAGACAGTGACCCAAGCCGGGAATCGAACCTGGGACCCTGGAGCTGTGAAGTGACAGTGCTAATCACTGTGCTACAGTCCCTGTGCGGGATTCTCTGACCCCCGGGCGGATCAGAGAATCGCCCGGGGGGGGGGCGCGATTCACGCAACGCCGCCCCTACGCTGGGCCGCCAATTTTCCGGTGACCGGAGAATGGGCGCCATTGGCGCCAGTTGGGGGCCGCTCTACGTGCACCCCCCTCCCCACCGGCGATACTCCGTGCAGGATGGGCCGAGTGGCCGCCGAGATGGGCCGAGTCCCGCCGGTGCCGTTCACATTTGGTCCTACCCGGTGGGACCTCGGCGTCCACCCTGCGGGGCGGCGGCCTGGTTGGGGGGGAGGGGGGGTCCAACCACAGCGGGGAGGGGCTTCCACCGTTGCCTGGCCCGCGATCGGGGTCTATCAATCGGCGGGCTGGCTTCTCCTGGTGGGGGCCTCTTTTACTCCATGCTGGGCCCCTGCAGTTCTACGCTATGTTGTGTCGGGGCCGGCGCGGAGAAGGAAACTAGCATGCTTGCGCGGGTTCACGCTGGTTGCAGCACGCATGTGCGAATTCGCGCCGGCCACATCGTGCACGCGGCGCCCGTTTGACGCCGGTATCGGCAGCTGTAGCTGCGTGAGTCGCTCCAGTGCCATGCTAACGCCCTGTAGGGCACAGGATCGCTGATCCTAGGGGCCTGTTGACGCCATTTACAACGGCGTCAACACTTAGCCTCAGGATCAGAGAATTCCACCTCCTGTATTCTTCACCATCTTTTGACTTCTTCATTCTCCAGTACTTCAACAAGCGCAAAGAGTGGTAATAGAAAGGAATAAGAAACTAACCTGAAAGGTGTTGATGATACCTTTCTATGTTTGCAGGGGGGTGGGGCAAACACTTGTTCAGAAGTGTTTGTTTAAGAGAGGGCTTTGGGGGGTTTGGAGAAGGTGTTGGGGACGGCGATTTATGGGAAGATTCTGGAGGAGGATGGGGTGTCCATGGAAAGGATTAAGACCAAATGGGAAGAAGAGTTGGGGGAGGTAACAGTAGAAGGTTTGTGGTGTGAAGGGCTATGAAGAGTGAACGCCTTAACCTCATGCGCGAGGTTGGGGCTGATACAGCTGAAGGTTGTATATAAGGCGCACATCACATGGGCGAGGAAGAGCCGACTCTTCGAGGAAGTGGAGGATGTCTGTGAGTGGTGTGGGAGTGGCTCGCAAACCATGTACATATGTTCTGGTCCTGTACGAAGCTTGAGAGGTATTGGAGGGAGGTATTTCGCATCATCTTGGGGTACAACATGTGGACTTGGAACCGGATTCCTTAGAGGCCATTTTTGGGGTGTTGGAGCGGCCTGAGCTGCAGGCGGGTGCAAGGGCAGATATTTTAGCCTTCGCCTCGCTGATTTCCCGGAAGTGGCTCCTGTTGGGGTGGAGGACAGCTTCTCCACCCTGTGCCTCGGCTTTTTGCCCCTTGAGAAGGTGAAATTTGAGCTGAGGGGGATGAAGGAGGTGTTGTACAATTCATGGGACTATTTATTCTGCACTTTCAGGAACTGGTTGCCATGGAACAGTGACGGGGTGGGGGGTAGGTAAGGCGGGGTTGGGTTTACCGTTTTACTGTTTTGTTGTTAACTTTTACCTGGAATGTACGAATGGATGTACTGGATTGTATAGTGAGGGGGTTGTTGTTTCCGCGGGATTGTTATTGTGCTTGTTTTTCGTTTGTTGTTTATTTGATGAAAATATTGAAAATGTGGAGAATAAAAAGATTTACAGAAAAGCGAGGGCTTTAAGTCAAGCAACAAAGTCCAAAATGTCAAAAGTTGCATTGAATTGCCTTAGATGCAGACATCATGATCGGTCCACTCACCATACTTTCAGCACATGATCATAATGCCTGCGCCAAAGTCGTAACCAAAATGAGACACAGCACTAACCAGGCCAGAACTGGATGGAAGCAATGCAGATCCAATTTTGTTTCTAAACTGGCACCTGTAGTACAGAAATTACCAGCACTACTTATCTATCATTTTTTTACATTTAATATTATTAAAATTTTCTTAAATCTGACAAGGTCCACAAAATAGCTCTGAATTATCCATTTTCTTAAAAAAAAATTTTTTAAAATAATTTTTATTGGAATCTTTTGCAGAAAATATAACAACAAACAATGAAATGCAACAAAATAACCCCATAATAACTGTAACACCCCCCAGACCATATCAACGCATGTATCACATCCCCCCCCACCCCCCCCAACCCCAATGAACAACAAAAAAAAACTTAAAAATAAATTAAAATTAAATAAACAAACATAGTCATCGTCCCCCCTCCCCCCTTTCCCTCCCCCCTTTCCCTCCCCTCCCCTCTTTCCCTCCCCTCCCCCCTTTCCCTCCCCCTTTCCCTCCCCCCCTTCCCTCCCCCCCTCCCTTTCACTCCCCCTCCCTTTCCCTCCCCCCCTTTCCCTCCCCCTCCCTTTCCTTCTCCCTCCCTTTCCCTCCCCCCCCTTTCCCTCCCCCCCCTTTCCCTCCCCCTCACTTTCCCTCCCCCCCTTTCCCTCCCCTCCCCCCCCGGGTTGCTGCTGCTGCTGTCCCCGTACCCTATCGTTGAGCCAGAAAGTCGAGGAAAGGTTGCCACCGCCTAAAGAACCCTTGTACCGATCCTCTCAGGGTGAATTTGACCCTCTCTAGCTTGATAAAACCAGCCATGTCATTGATCCAGGTCTCCACGCTTGGGAGCCTCGCATCCTTCCATTGTAGCAAGATCCTTCGCCGGGCTACTAGGGACGCAAAGGCCAGCACACCGGCCTCTTTCGCCTCCTGCACTCCCGACTCCACCCCAACCCCAAAAATCGCGAGTCCCCATCCTGGCTTGACCCTGGATCCCACCACCCTCGACACTGTCCTCGCCACCCCCTTCCAAAACGCTTCCAGTGCCGGGCATGCCCAGAACATATGGGCATGGTTCGCTGGACTCCCCGAACACCTGACACACCTGTCTTCTCCCCCAAAGAACCTACTCATCCTAGACCCGGACATGTGGGCCCGGAGCAGCACCTTGAATTGGATGAGTCTAAGCCGCGCACATGAGGAGGAAGAATTAACCCTCTCCAGGGCATCAGCCCATGTCCCGTCTTCGATCTGTTCCCCCAGTTCCCCCTCCCACTTAGCTTTCAGCTCCTCTACTGACGCCTCTTCCACCTCCTGCATAACCTTGCAGATATCAGATATCTTCCCCTCTCCGACCCAGACCCCCGAAAGCACCCTGTCACTCACCCCCCTCGCGGGAAACAAAGGGAATCCCTCCACCTGCCGTCTAGCAAACGCCTTTACCTGCAGATACCTGAACATTTTCCCCGGGGGGAGCCCAAATTTCTCCTCCAACTCCCCCAGGCTCGCAAACCTCCCATCAATAAACAGGTTCCTCAGCTGTCTGATGCCCGCTCTGTGCCATCCCTGGAATCCCCCATCAATGTTCCCCAGGACGGACCTATGGCTCCCCCTTAACGGAGCCTCCATCGAGCCCCCCACTTCTCCCCTATGTCGCCTCCACTGCCCCCAAATCTTGAGGGTGCTGCCCTTCCATGCTGCCCCCTCCCCCTCCATCACCCACTTTCGCACCATCGACACATTGGCCACCCAATAATACCCCGAGAGATTGGGTAACGCCAGCCCCCCACCATCTCTACCCCGCTCCAAGAAGACCCTCTTCACCCTCGGAGTCCCATGCGCCCAAACAAAGCCCATGATGCTGCTAGTCACCCTTCTAAAAAAGGCCCTAGGGATAAAGATGGGCAGACACTGGAAGAGGAACAAGAACCTCGGGAGAACCGTCATTTTGACGGACTGCACTCTACCCGCCAACGATAGCGGCACCATGTCCCACCTTTTAAATTCCTCCTCCATCTGCTCCACCAGCTTGGTAAAATTGAGCTTATGGAGAGTCCCCCAACTCCTGGCCACCTGCACCCCCAGGTATCTGAAACTCTTCACTGCCCTCTTAAACGGGAGCCTCCCAATTCCCTCCTCTTGATCACCCGGGTGTACTACAAATACCTCGCTCTTGCCTAAATTTAACTTATGCCCCCAAATTCCGCCAACAGTTCCATCACCACCGGCATTCCCCCTTCTGGGTCCGCCACATACAACAGCAGGTCGTCCTCATACAGCGATACCCGATGTTCCTCCCCACCCCGCACCAGACCCCTCCATCTCCCTGACTCCCTCAACGCCATAGCCAGAGGTTAAATCGCCAATGCAAAGAGCAAGGGGGACAGGGGGCACCCCTGCCTGGTCCCACGTTAGAGCCTAAAGTACTCCGATCTCCTTCCATTGGTAACTACACTCACCATCGGAGCCGCGTAGAGCAGCCTCACCCATTTGATGAATCCCTCCCCGAACCCGAACCGCTCCAGCACCTCCCACAGGTACCCCCACTCAACTCTATCAAACGCTTTCTCTGCATCCAGCGCCACCACTATCTCCACCTCCCCCTCCACTGCCGGCATCATGATAACATTTAGCAAGCTCCGCACATTCGTGTTGAGCTGCCGTCCCTTGACAAATCCTGACTGATCCTCGTGTATCACCCCTGGCACACAGTACTCTATCCTGGTGGCCAAAATCTTCGCCAGCAACTTAGCATCAACATTGAGGAGCGAGATAGGCCTGTATGATCCGCACTGCAAGGGGTCCTTATCCCGCTTCAGGATCAGAGAGATCAGTGCCCGCGACATCGTCTGGGGCAAAGCACCCCCCCTCCCATGCCTCATTGAAGGCTCGCACCAACAGGGGGCCCACCAGATCCGCATACTTTTTATAAAATTCCATCGGGAACCCATCCGGCCCCGGCACCTTACCTGCCTGCATTTGTCCAATCCCCCTGACTAGCTCCTCCAACTCTATTGGCGCCCCCAGCCCCTCTACCAGCTCCTCTTGAACCTTTGGGAAACATAGCCTGTTCATGAAGCTCTCCATCCCCCCTCTCCCCATCGGAGGTTCTGACCGGTACAGTTCCTCGTAGAAGTCCCTAAAGACCCCATTTACTTCTGTCCCCTTCTGCACTACATTCCCACCCTTATCCGTCACTCCACCAATTTCCCTAGCCGCATCCCGCCTACGGAGCTGATGCGGCAACATCCTGCTCGCCTTCTCCCCCATACTCATATACCGCGCCCTGCGCCCTCCTCCACTGTGTCTCCGCCTTTCTGGTGGTCAACAAGTCAAATTTGGCCTGCAAACTACGCCGTTCTCCCAGCAACCCCTCCTCCGGTGCCTCCACGTATCTCCTGTCCACATCCAGGAGCTCCCCCACCAGTCTCTCCCTCTCCTTCCTCTCCCTCCTTTCCCTATGTGCCCGGATGGAGATCAGCTCCCCCCGGATCACTGCTTTCAGAGCCTCCCAGACCATCCCCACCCGGACCTCCCCCGTGTCGTTGGTATCTAGATACCCCTCAATACTTCCCCGGACCCTCCTACACACCTCCTCATCAGCCAGCATCCCCACATCCAGTCGCCAGAGCGGGTGCTGGTCCCGCGCCTCCCCCATCTCCAGATCAACCCAGTGCGGAGCATGGTCTGAAATTGCTATGGCCGAATACTCTGCATCCTGCACCTTCGGGATCAATCCCCTGCTCAGGACGAAAAAATCCATTCGGGAATAAACCCTATGGACATGATAGAAAAAGGGATACTCCCGCGCTCTCGGCCTCCCAAACCTCCAGGGATCCACCCCTTCCATCTGGTCCATAAACCCCCTCAGCACTCTGGCCGCCGCCGGTCTCCTACCCGTCCTTGAACTGGACCAGTCCAGTGGGGGATCCAACACTGTGTTAAAGTCTCCCCCCATGATCAGGCCCCCTGCCTCCAGGTCCGGAATGCGGCCCAACAAGCGCCTCATGAAGCCAGCATCATCCCAATTCGGGGCATATACATTAACCAGCACCACCTTCTCTCCTTGCAGCCTACCCTTCACCATAATATATCTGCCCTCCTTGTCCGACACCACCTCAGCCGCCTCGAACGCCACCCTCTTCCCCACCAGAATCGCCACCCCCCGGTTCTTCGCGTCTAATCCTGAGTGAAAAACCTGCCCCACCCACCCCTTCCTCAAATGAACCTGGTCCTACACCTTCAAGTGGGTCTCCTGGAGCATAGCCAGGTCCGCCTTCAGCCCCTTCAGATGAGAAAATACCCTAGTTCTCTTAACCGGCCCATTTAGCCCCCTCACATTCCAGGTAATCAGCCGGATCAGAGGGCAACCCGCCCCCCTCCCCCGCCGGCTAGCCATAGCTTGTCGACTGCTCGCCCCAGGCCAGCTCGCCCCGCCCGACCCGTTCCCCATGGCGATAACGCTTCTCCTCTACCCCCCGGCCCACACCAGCTCCTTCCTGGCCATTCCAGCAGCAACCCGGTATCCCCCCCCCCAGGCTAGGACCCCTCCTAGCCGCGACGCACCCTCCATGGTACTTCCGTGAGTCAGTTAACTTCTGCTGACCCCGGCAGCTCCCGCCAAAACCCATCCCCTCCCGGCATGGGGTCATCCCCCTCTTGCCACACCTCCTTAGCACCGCTTCAGCGCAGGAAAGAAAACCAGTAGAGGCCACGCCCCCACCTCCAGCTCCGCCCCCTGCCCCGCAGCGCGGGAAACTAGAGGAATGCCCGCGCTTTCACACTGCCACACCCCACCCTTCTGACACAGCTCCTCAAAATCCAGTTTCACCCCAACCCCGTACAGAAGAGAACATATAAAACACAAACCCCCAACATTCCCCACATACCCCACACCCATACCCAACAGACAGACCCGCCCGGAAACATAGCAGAAAAAAACCCAGCATAAAGAACACGTGTCAAAATTGCAGAACATCAACAGCGAAAAAAAACAGCAACGGCCATAGTGTGTCCCCAGACCCTAGTTCGAGTCCAGCTTCTCCACCTGTACAAAGGCCCACGCCTCCTCCGGGGACTCGAAGTAGTGGTGCCGGTCCTTATATGTCACCCACAGGCGCGCAGACTGCAGCATTCCAAATCTGACCTGCTTGGCATGCAGCATCGCCTTCGTCCGGTTGAACCCGGCCCGCCGCTTAGCCACCTCCGCATTCCAGTCCTGGTAGATTCGCACTACCGAATTCTCCCACTTGCTGCTCCTCTCTTTCTTGGCCCAGCGCAGCACACACTCCCGGTCGCTGAATCGATGGAACCGTACCAGCACCGCCCGCGGGGGTTCATTTGTCTTGGGCCTCCTGGCCAGCACTCTGTGAGGTCCCTCAAGCTCCAGGGGCAAATGGAAGGACCCCGCTCCCATCAACGAGCTCAACATCGTGGTCACATATGACGGGAAATCCGACTCCTCCAGCCCCTCCGCCAGGCCCAGGATCCTCAAATTCTTTCGACTCGTGTGAACGTCCAGCTCCTCCAAGCGGTCTTGCCACTTTTTGTAGAGTGCCTCGTGCAACTCCACTTTCCCTACGAGGACCACGGCCTCCTCCTCCCGCTCAGCGGCCTGCTGCTGCAACTCCCGAATGGACACCTCCTGGGCCGCCTGGGTCTCAAGCAGCCTGTTGGTAGTCGCATTCAGGGAGTCCAGCAACTCAGCCTTCAGCTCCGCAAAACAGCGCAGGAGAGAAGCCTGCTGCTCCTGCGCCCACTTCCACCAGTCCTCGGGTGTTCCGCCGGCCGCCATTTTGTCCTTCTTCCCCCGCTTTTCTTGGGGAGCTGCTGCAGCTTTTTCCTTTGCCCCACTCCGGGTGAGCACCATAAATTATGGGGAATGCTCCTCTAGACACCTTCCCCCACCGGGATTCATCGAGACAGCGCCGTTTGGGGCCCTCAAATCGGCCCAAAAGTCCTTAAGTAGCGGGAGCTGCCGAACGTGAAAAATAACCAGAAGTCTCCCATTTTCTTAAATTTAGACATTTGACAATATTCTGCTAAACAATTGTAAATAATTGTACATTTTACTAGTTGAATCACTCCATATGAAATGTTTTCATTTTTGACTGAAATCTGAAGTAATTATGCTGGTCCTCGCATGAAGATTAGAAAATGAGATATTTATAGCTCGCCTACAGGAATCTTGATCCAAGAGCAACATTTTCTGGCAAAGCATTTGATCTCCATCAGTATTCAACATTATTTGTTAATTTATCATCCTTATTTTTCCCTCCTAATTTGATTAGAGAAATGGTGTGAGTGGGAACTGTGCAGAATGCTACATCATCTTATTTACATTGCATTGTTTAAATTGGCTGGAAGAGGATGGAGTCTATCTATTAACTGATTAGATATCATTATATTTATAAAGAAAAAGAAATAGTGTATTTTGAAAGTCAGAATTATTTGTAAAGATATTATAACAGAAATGCTGTTTTATTAGATCTCTTTCTCAGTCAATATTTGGTCTACATGTTGTATGTATCCCATATGGGAAAATTCATTGTGGGTAGTCCTGTTTATCCATCACTCTTGGGCTCGCTGACTTACATTAGCTCAGTGTTTGGCAACAGTTAATGTTAACATTTTCATCCTTGTTTTCAATCCCTTCCTGTCTCTTTAACCTCTTCCAGGTTCATAGAATCATAGAATTTACAGTGCAGAAGGAGGCCATTCATCCCATTGAGTCTGCACTGGCCCTTAGAAAGAGCACCCCACTCAAGCGCACGCCTCCACCCTATCCCCGTAACCCAGTAACCCCACCCAACCTTTCTGGACACAAAGGGCAATTTAGCGTGGCTATTCCACCTAACCGGACATCTCTGGACTGTGGGAGGAAACCGGAGCACCCGGAGGAAACCCACGCAGACATGGGGAAAACATGCAGACTCCACACAGACAGTGACCCAAGCTGAGAATCAAAGCTGGGACCCTGGAGCTGTGAAGTAACTGTGCTAACCACTGTGCTACTGTGCTGCCGTTAACAGGTTAACAGCTGAGATCTCTGCACTCCTCCAGTATTGGCCTGTTGTGCATCCCTGATTGCTCGACCATTGGTGGTCGTAACTTCAGCTGCCTTGGCCCTAAGCACGAAGATTGCCTTCCTAGGTATCTCCAATGTGCAATCTCTCTCTCCTTTAAAGATATTCCTTGAAATCTCGCTCTTTGACCAAGCTTTTAGTCACCTGTCCTAGTATCTCATGTGGCTCACCATCAAATATTATTTGAAGATGTTTTATTACATTAAAGGTACAGTATCACATAAGTAAGTATTGATGCTCGTCCATGTCGTAAGTGTACTTTGTAAAGGATTTTCAAGCCATTAACCTGGCAGATCTGGGTCACTTCACTACCATTATTGTGTAAACAATAGTACCGCATAACATTTGGGCCAGCATTTTATGGCTCTGCCGTGGCGTGTCTCCATGGCAGATGCAGCAAACCATTGCAATCTCCATGCAGCTTGGTGTGGCCATAATATCCCAGTGGGTGGGAGGGGCCATAAAACCCTGGGCTTGTAATCAAAAAACATCCAAAGATGAACCAAGTCAAAAGGGGAGGCAGTGGCGTTGTGGTATTGTTGCTTGACGAGTAATCCATACACCCAGGGTAATGCTCTAGGGACCCAAAGAGAAATGCTCTGGGGACCTGCATTTGAAACCCACCACAGCAGATAGTGAAGTGTGAATTAAAAAGAAATTCTGGAATTAAAAGCCTAATGATAAACATGAAACCATTGTTGATTGTTGTAAAATCCCAAATGGCCTACCAATGCACTCAGTTCAAGGGCAATTAGAGATGGCCAATAAATGCTGGCCCACCCACATCCCTTGAATTAAAAAAAAGCAATTAAACTTAAAGAATGTTAAATAAAAATTACAAACAGGCTTACAAACTAAAGGAAAATCTGAGCTTTGAGACTTGGGAGTTACTCCGAAATAAAATATCCTGCTAAGAGCTGGGGTAAAGAAGGAAGGCTGGGAGGAGCAACTCTTTGTAGCAAAGATTTTCTTTCCGTTCATAGAATTTAGAATGACGGTGTGTTGGATGAAAGGGACCGTTTTCGGGAAATTAGGAGCAAGAAAAAATCCCGCTGCCCCCTGAATTCCCAATGTTCTGCACCAAGAGTTCAAGCTCCTGAAATCTGTGTGCGAGAGTCGTGCTACAAATAGTAAATGGAGGATTTCTCTCCTGCAATCATCCACCCTGGCTGGCAGTTAGCAAATATTTTGTTATCGAGGGAGCAAAAGTCCTGCTGTTAATAAAAACCCTGGAAAAGTCATTGTATGAGAGAAATCCCATTTTGCATTTGTGTTGGCTTTAATCAAATTATTGACAGGGAGGGGTTAATTTCACTCCCCCACCCCAAGGCTTCAATTCAAAATGTTGAATGTGCAGGCAGCAGCTGCTCCATTCCTGTGGGAATGTAGGCAACGAGAAACAGGCATTTCCTGATTAAGGAGGCTTCTTGACTCCTCCACTTTTAGCGTAGTATCCAAAATGTGCATCTCAAGCTTGTGTTTCATTTCTCCGCATAGCGGCGCGCCTAAAGTATATCTGGAGGTTATTTTGGGGATTATTTGGTAATTTTGTTTTCTTAAATGCTACCAGTTTCAGAATAGCATAAACATGATGATAAATACTATGATGTGGAGATGCCGGCGTTGGACTGGGGTGAGCACAGTAAGAAATCTTACAACACCAGCTTAAAGTCCAACAGGTTTATTTCAAACACGAGCTTTCGGAGCACTGCTCCATTCACCTGAGGAAGGAGAATTGCTCCGAAAGCTCGTGTTTGAAACAAACCGGTTGGACTTTAACCTGGTGTTCTAAGACTTCTTACGATAAATACTATGGGATGGAGTTGATGTAACATGGTTTATATATTCGATTCCCTCCAATCAGGTTTCCAATCCTATCATAATACGGTAGCACAAGTGGATAGCACTGTGGCTTCACAGCGCCAGGGTCCCAGGTTCGATTCCCAGCTTGGGTCACTGCCTGTGTGAAATCTGCACGTTCTCCCCGTGTCTGCATGGGTTTCCTCCGGGTGCTCCAGTTTCCACCCACAGTCCAAAGACGTGCAGGTTAGGTGGATTGGCCATGCTAAATTGCCCTTTGTGACCAAAAAGGTTAGGAGGGGTTATTGGGTTACGAGGATAGGGTGGAAGTGAGGGTTTAGGTGGGTTGGTGCAGATTCGATGGGCTGAATGACCTCCTTCTGCACTGTATGTTCTAAGTACTGGTACTGTCCTTATCAAAGTGGTTCGATATTCCTTGTGACAGTGACTATGTTAAGCAATCACTCCTCATTCTTCTTGGCCTATTTACAGTGTTCGACACAGATGATCACACCATCCTCCTGCAATGTCTCTCTCCTGTTTTTCAGCGATGTGTAAATGGCTCAATTCTCATCTATCAAATGGTAGCCAGAGAAGTAGCTGCAATGAAAGCATTTCCCACTCCCAAGCCATTAACTCAGGAATACCCAAAGACCTATTCTTGCCATACCACCCATCCCTTTCTCTAAGCATATGTACATGTAGCTCTCTTGGAAACAACATCTGAAAACACACTACGTTCCACAGGTACATAGACGACACTCAGTTCCAACTCCAGGATCCCTCTACTGTCTATGATTTATTACACTGCTTATCCAACATCAAGTATTGATGAGATAATATTTTCTCCAACTAAATCTTGGGAAGACTAACATAATTGGGTAGAATCTTGTTGAGGCATCGGGGGTGTTGCCTGCCAGCTGGAGAGCCAGTGACAGATCTGTGCTGCCTCCTTATGGATAGGCCTGCCAAGTCACAAGGCAATCAGGCAGTGGTAAGGTCTGGAATCAAGACCCCAAGGAGCAGAAGTCTCATCCGCTGAGAGCTGCTGGCCAATCAGAAGCTGACATCTCTTGTGCTCAGCAACATCACAGGGAGGCAACTCTGCTGCAGGAGAAAAACCTACTGGAGCTCTAACATTGCCGGGTCATCCAGGGCACAAGGAAATAATATTGGGAGAGGGTTTTATGAGGTTGGGGGATCTGGGAGTGGGGTCGGGAGTCAGCAGCAAGGACAGGGGATGACTTTCAGCAGGCCTCTTCCCACCTTCCCAATGTTAAGTCCCTGAGTGCCTTTGATCAATGGAACCCTACCCCAGAGGTGACAAGCTGGCCACACGGCACATTGAGGCAAGCTCACCTGAAACTGGGTTTATACCAGTGGCAGCGGGATGGGATCATTAAGTGGTCACTGACTGCTACTCAAGGGCTTCAATAGATGGCAGGGTGGAAAGGTCAACCATGGACTTTCCCGCCTGAACTTCATTCTGGCAAAGGCATGAAGGCCATGGGGTTCCAGAACGCTACCATCCTGCCCAATCACATGCCAGTCCTGCCTCCAAGCTTACCACCAGTGAGAAAACAAGATCCCCTCCAATGTGTTTGGTCTCCATCGCAAGTCTATGAACACTATTCACATTCTTGGCAACCTTGACAACTGCCTGAAGCTGCTATGGGCCATTTACAACCTTACTATGTTTTTCTGCAAGATCAGCTTCTAGCCACTTACCCACTTCCAAATTCTTAATCACCAACTTCAATTTTGCCTCGTCACCTCTGCTGAAACCCTCAAAATTAGCTTTGTGAACTTAGAATCCCTACAGTGCAGATGGAGGCCATTCAGACCATCGAGTCTGCACCGATTCTCTGAAAAAGCACCCTAGCTAGCCCCATCCCTGCACTATCCCCTGTGGACACTAAGGGGCAATTTAGCATGGCCAATTCATCTAAACTGCACATCTTTGGACTATGGGAGGAAACCAGACCATCTGGAAGAAATCCACACAGACAGGGGGAGAGCTTACAAACTCCAACAGACAGTGACCCAAGGTTGGAATCGAACCTGGGTCCCTGGTACTGTGAGGCAGCAGTGCTAACGACTGTGCCACCCCACTTTCTTCTCGACTTGACTATTCTACTGCTCTCCTGGCTGACCTATCTTTCACCTGACATAAACAACAGCACATCAAAAATTCTGCTGCTCGTACCTTAACTCCCACTATGTCCCATTCACCCATCACCCCTGTGCTTGATGACCCAGTCAGATAATGCCTCAGTTTGAAAATCTCTACATGGCCCCACCCTTTCCTGTAACCTCCTTCTTTTCCATAAGCTTTCAGGATCTCTGCACTCCTCCAATTCTGGGATCATTTTCACTTCTAATATTAACTGCACTAGCATTGATGACTGGGTTGTAAGCTGCCTAAGTAATAAACCCTAGATTTCACTCCTTCTGCCTCTCTAACTCAACTTTGAGCTGCTCCTTAAAACCCAAACCGATGTCTTTATCAAGCTTTTAGTCATCTAGCCTGACACCGCCTTCTGAGGCTTAGTGCCAATTTCCTTCAATTGGTAACCTTCTTGTCACGTGCTTTGGAACAATTCGCTACATTAAAGTTGCTCCAGTAATGCAAATTGCTGTTGTATTCTTCCCATTCCTTCTGGTTTATGACTTCCATGCCATGCACTAATAAGACTTGTTTAAGATGATTAAATAAGTTAAAAGGGTAGAGAAAAACTCTTAGGAGCGATTCTCCAAGCCCCGCGCGGGCCGAGGAATCGGCGCAACCGCGCCATGACGCCCTTACGCCGGTGCACAATTCTCCGAGTTGCGGAGAATCGACGCCATTTGCACCAGGGCGTTTGACGCGGCGCCGGCCACGGGCCGCTGGAATCGGCGAGGCCTCGGCCGATTCCTCGGCCCAAATTGGCCGAGCGACCGCGCGGATGCGACAGAGTCCCGCCGGCGCCGTTCACCCCTGGTCGCTGTCGATGGGAACATCTGCGCGAAGGGTCGGGGACGGCCTGTGGGGCGGAGAAAAGCGCTCCTTCACGGGGGGGGGGGCCTCCGATGGGGTCTGGCCCGCGATCGGGGCCCACCAATTGGCGGGCCAGCCTCTCACCCCCCGAGCCTACTTTGTTGCGTGGCCGGTCCCTGAACCCTGACACCATGTTGAGTCGGGGCCGGCGCGCTGAAGAATTCCCACGCGCATGCACAGGTTGGCGCGGCGCCCATTTGGCACCGGGAAGGGAGGCTGGAGCGGCATGAACCGCTCCAGTGCCGTGCTGGCCCACTGTGGGCGACAGAATCGGTCGGCCTCATGCCCGTTTCGTGCCGTCATGAAATGCGACGGCGTTCACAATGGCGCAAACACTTGGTCTCCCTTTTGGACAATTGCCCCCATTGTCTCTGATGGGGAAGTGTGGCAAAAAGAGGCATAATCTTAAAATTAGAGCTAAATCATTCAGGGTGATATCACTACTTCACACAAAGGTAGTGGAAACCTACAACCTACCCAGGACAAGCTGAGAATAATAGAATTTTGTTGAGGGTTGTGGCTTGAGTGGTTGGAAGGCCTTCTCCTATATTTTCAAGTATGTTTTGAATGGTGGGGTTTTGAAATGATGCCCAGAATCTTCCTGACTTTTGGAGCTGGATTTTCATTCAGGTACGCAGTCTTCAGGGCCTTTGAAATTGCAAGACCCGCCCCCATTTCTGAGAGGCCCTAGGCGGGATTCTCCGAATCCGCGTGATGGCCTGACGCCGGCGTTAAAAAACGGCGCGAATCTGGATCCCCCACTGGACCGGTCCAGTTCAAGGACGGGTAGGAGACCGGCAGCGGCCAAAGTGCTGAGGGGGTTTATGGACCAGATGGGAGGGGTGGATCCCTGGAGGTTTGGGAGACCGAGGGCGCGGGAGTATTCCTTTTTCTCTCATGTGCACAGGGTTTACTCCCGAATAGATTTTTTCGTCCTGAGCAGGGGATTGATCCCGAAGGTGCAGAATGCCGAGTATTCGGCTATAGCGATTTCAGACCATGCTCCGCACTGAGTTGATCTAGAGATGGGGGAGGCGCGGGACCAGCGCCCGTCCTGGTGCCTGGATGTGGGGATGCTGGCTGATGAGGAGGTGTGTAGGAGGGTCCGGGGAAGTATTGAGGGGTATCTTGATACCAACGACACGGGGGAGGTCCGGGTGGGGATGGTCTGGGAGGCTCTGAAAGCAGTGATCCGGAGGGAGCTGATCTCCATCCGGGCACATAGGGAAAGGAGGGAGAGGAAGGAGAGGGAGAGACTGGTGGGGGAGCTCCTGGATGTGGACAGGAGATACGCGGAGGCACCGGAGGAGGGGTTGCTGGGGGAATGGCGTAGTTTGCAGGCCAAATTTGACTTGTTGACCACCAGAAAGGCGGAGACACAGTGGAGGAGGGCGCAGGGTGCGGTATATGAGTTTGGGGAGAAGGCGAGCAGGATGTTGGCGCATCAGCTCCGTAGGCGAGATGCGGCTAGGGAAATTGGTGGAGTGACGGATAAGGGTGGGAATGTAGTGCAGAAGGGGACGGAAGTAAATGGGGTCTTTAGGGACTTCTATGAGGAACTGTACCGGTCGGAACCTCCGATGGGGCGAGGGGATGGAGAGCTTCATGAACAGGCTATGTTTCCCAAGGGTTCAAGAGGAGCTGGTAGAGGGGCTGGGGGCGCCGATAGAGTTGGAGGAGCTAGTCAGGGGGATTAGACAAATGCAGTCAGGTAAGGCCCCGGGGCCGGACGGGTTCCCGGTGGAATTTTATAAAAAGTTTGCGGATCTGGTGGGCCCCCTGTTGGTGCGAGCCTTCAATGAGGCATGGGAGGGGGGGGGGCTTTGCCCCCGACGATGTTGCGGGCACTGATCTCTCTGATCCTGAAGCGGGATAAGGACGCTTGCAGTGTGGATCATACAGGCCTATCTCGCTCCTCAATGTTGACGCTAAGTTGCTGGCGAAGATCCTGGCCACCAGGATAGAGGACTGTGTGCCAGGGGTGATACACGAAGATCAGACAGGATTTGTCAAGGGACAGCAGCTCAACACGAATGTGCGGAGACTGCTAAATGTTATCATGATGCCGGCAGTGGAGGGGGAGGCGGAGATAGTGGTGGCGCTGGATGCAGAGAAAGCGTTTGATAGAGTTGAGTAGGGGTACCTGTGGGAGGTGCTGGAGCGGTTCGGATTCGGGGGGGGATTCATCAAATGGGTGAGGCTGCTCTACGCGGCTCCGATGGCGAGTGTAGTTACCAATGGAAGGAGATCAGAGTACTTTAGGCTCTACCGTGGGACCAGGCAGGGGTGCCCCCTGTCCCCCTTGCTCTTTGCACTGGCGATTGAAACTTTGGCTATGGCGTTGAGGAAGTCAGGGAGATGGAGGGGTCTGGTGCGGGGTGGGGAGGAACTTCGGGTATCGCTGTATGCGGACGACCTGCTGTTATATGTGGCGGACCCAGAGGGGGGAATGCCGGGGGTGATGGAGCTGTTAGCGGAATTTGGGGGCTTCTCGGGCTATAAGTTAAATTTAGGCAAGAGCGAGGTATTTGTAGGGCATCTGGGTGATCAGGAGGAGGGAATAGGGAGGCTCCCGTTTAAGAGGGCAGTGAAGAGTTTCAGATACCTGGGGGTGCAGGTGGCCAGGAGTTGGGGGACTCTCCATAAGCTTAATTTTACCAGGCTGGTGGAGCAGATGGAGGAGGAATTTAAAAGGTGGGACATGGTTCCGCTATCGTTGGTGGGTAGAGTGCAGTCCGTCAAAATGACGGTTCTCCCGAGGTTCTTGTTCCTCTTCCAGTGTTTGCCCATCTTTATCCCTAGGGCCTTTTTTAGAAGGGTGACTCACAGCATTATGAGCTTTGTTTGGGCGCATGGGACCCCAAGGGTAAAGAGGGTCTTCTTGGAGCAGGGTAGAGATGGTGGGGGGCTGGCGTTACCCAATCTCTCGGGGTACTATTGGGCGGCCAATGTGTCGATGGTGCGAAAGTGGGTGATGGAGGGGGAGGGGGCAACATGGAAACGGATGGAGAGGGCGTCCTGTGGAGATACAAGCCTGGGGGCCTTGGTAACAGTGCCGTGGCCGCTCCCTCCCACGAGGTATACCACGAGTCCGGTGGTGGCGGCTACGCTCAAGATTTGGGGGCAGTGGAGGCGACATAGGGGAGAAGTGGGGGGCTCGATGGAGGCTCCGTTAAGGGGGAACCATAGGTTCGTCCCGGGGAAATTGATGGGGGATTTCAGGGTTGGCACAGAGCGGGCATCAGACAGCTGAGGGGCCTGTTTATTGATGGGAGGTTTGCGAGCCTGGGGGAGTTGGAGGAGAAATTTGGGCTCCCCCCGGGGAACATGTTCAGGTATCTGCAGGTAAAGGCGGCAGGTGGAGGGATTCCCTTCGCTTCCCGCTAGGGGGGTGAGCGACAGGGTGCTTTCGGGGGTCTGGGTCGGAGAGGGGAAGATATCTGATATCTACAAGGTTATGCAGGAGGTGGAGGAGGCGTCAGTAGAGGAGCTGAAAGCTAAGTGGGAGGGGGAACTGGGGGAACAGATCGAAGACGGGACATGGGCTGATGCCCTGGAGAGGGTTAATTCTTCCTCCTCGTGTGCGCGGCTTAGCCTCATCCAATTCAAGGTGCTGCACCGGGCCCACATGTCCGGGTCTAGGATGAGTAGGTTCTTTGGGGGTGAAGACAGGTGTGTCAGGTGTTCGGGGAGTCCAGCGAACCATGCCCATATGTTCTGGGCATGCCCGGCACTGGAGGAGTTCTGGAAGGGGGTGGCGAGGACGGTGTCGAGAGTAGTGGGATCCAGGGTCAAGCCAGGATGGGGACTCGTGATTTTTGGGGTTGGGGTGGAGCCGGGAGTGCAGGACGCGAAAGAGGCCGGTGTGCTGGCCTTTGCGTCCCTAGTAGCCCGGCGAAGAATCTTGCTACAATGGAAGGATGCGAGGCCCCCAAGCGTGGAGACCTGGATCAATGACATGGCGGGTTTTATTAAGCTAGAGATGGTCAAATTCGCCCCGAGAGGATCGGTACAAGGGTTCTTTAGGCGGTGGCAACCTTTCCTCGACTTTCTGGCTCAACAATAGGGTACGGGGACAGCAGCAGCAACCCGGCGGGGAGGGAAAAGGGAGGGGGAGGGAAAAGGGAGGGGGAGGGAAAAGGGAGGGGGAGGGAAAAGGGGGGGGGGAACGATGACTATGTTTATTTAATTTTAATTTATTTTTAAGTTCTCTTGTTGTTTATTGGGGTTGGGGGGCGGGGGGGGGATGTGATACATGCGTTGATACGGTCTGGGGGGTGTTACAGTTATCATGGGTTATTTTGTTGTTTGTTATATTTTATATTTTCTGCAAAAAATTCCAATAAAAAATTATTTAAAAAAAAACAAAACTGCGCGAACCACTCCGTAGTCTGGCCTACCGGAAATTGCGGAATTCTCCGCACTTCCGGGGGCTAGGCTGGCACCGGAGGGGTTGGCACTGCACCAGCTGGCGCCGAAGTGACTGCGCGAGTTAGCGCATGCGCAGAGCCGCCGGTATGGTTCAGTGCATGTGCAGGCCGGGCAGCATATTCTAGAGCATGCGCAGGGGGGTTTCTTCTCTGCACCGGTCATGGCGGAGCCCTACAGGTGCCGGCGTGGAAGGAAGGAGTGCCCCCACGGCACAGGACCGCCTGCAGATCAGTGGGCCCCGATCGCGGCTCAGGCCACTGTGGGGGCAACCGTGGGGCCCCCCCTGGGTCGGATCCCCCTGCACCCCCCCCCCCCCCCCCCTCCCAGGGACCGCACCAGCCAAAGTACCTGCCAGGTCCAGCCATGTGGGACCATGTCCAATCCACGCCGGCGGGACTGGCCAGAAACCGACAGCCGCTCAGCCCATCGGGGCCCGGAGAATTGCCGGGGAGGCCGCTGCCAATGCCCCCGACTGGTGCAGTGTGATCCGCATCGCCGCCCCCGCCCGAAAACCGGCGCCGGAGAATACGGCAGCTGGCGTCGGAGTGGCGGGGTGGGATTCACGCCGCCCCTCCAGGGATTCACCGGGTCAGAGAATACCACCCCCTATTTTTGCTGGGAATTGTGGTCATGGGGCCAGGACGTGACTGCTACATGTGGGTAAACTGAAATTTGGGAGCCATTTAAACTTAGTGCTGAGTGTTTTTTAAAGGATCAATTTGGTGTGGCAAGTTCACCAACCCTGCACACCTTGGGTTGTGGGGTTGAGACCCACCTGAGTTTAATCAGACCCCGTTTCCAACAGAATAAGGACGTTATCCCACAGTGTGGGAGTACGAATTTTTGAGAAGTCAGAAATGCTCCTGAAGGGTGGACAAGGCCGGTAGAACTGTCAATTTATTTAAATGTCCAGTCTTTTAAAAAAATAAAAAAAATTGCCTGACTGTCAGTGAGAGCTGAATAAAATCTGTTCTAGCAATTTCAGTAGCTGTTCATTGACATAATCCTAAGATTTGATTTGATTTATTGTTTTCACATGTATTAGTATACAGTGAAAAGTATTGTTTCTTGCTTGCAATGCAGACAACGCATACCGTACAGAGGGAAGGATGGAGAGAATGCAGAATATAATGTTACAGTCATAGCTAGGGTGTAGAGAAAAGATCAACTTAATACGAGGTAGGTACATTCAAAAGTCTGATGGCAGTAGGGAAGAAGCTGTTCTTGAGTCAGTTGGTACGTGACTTCAAACATTTGTATCTTTTTCCTGACGGAAGAAGGTGGAAGAGAGTATATCCGGGGTGAGTGGGGTCCTTAATTATGCTGGCTGCCTTTCCGAGGCAGCGGGAATTGTAGACAGACTCAATAGATGGGAGGCTGGTTTGCGTGATGGACTGGGCTACATTCACGACCTTTTGTAGTTTCTTGCGGCCTTGGGCAAAGCAGGCTCCATACCAAGCTGTGATACAACCAGAAAGAATGCTTTCAATGGTGCAGCTGTAAAAGTTGGTGAGAGTCATAGCTGACATGCCCAATTTCCTTGGCCTTCTGAGAAAGTAGAGTCGTTGGTGGGCTTTCTTAACTATAGTGTCGGCATGGGGGGACCAGGGCAGGTTTTTGGTGATCTTGACACCTAAAAACCTGATGCTCTCGACCCTTTCTACTTCATTCCCATTGATGTAGACAGGGGCATGTTGTCCTCATTGCTTCCTGAAGTCGATGACAATCTCCTTCGTTATCCTTATAGCATTATTAATGCATGGCTGCTTTCTATGACCTATCATTATCACAGTGGATGATTGTAAATTCACAGTCTGATTTACAGCTTAAAGAGGTTATCACAGAATTAACTGTCTATGATGTGATTTTATGAATAGTAATGTTTGCTTTTATGTGGGATGAAGTAGTTGCAGGAATTTAAACATATTGGATGGGTTTTCATGAATGGGAATCTTTTTTATATAGTGAAATCTGTAGTAGGTATTTAGAACTTTATTTTATTTCACCTCAACATGGTTCTTGAGGTTTGCCTATGGTGGACACAGGGAACATTGGCACAGAGGATGTAAGGGAAAAGGGTGGCGGGAGGGGGATCATGGTTTAGCATGAGTTGGCACTAAGTTGGTATAGGGAGCTAATAGGGGCCATAGGGGTGGTTGGGTGTCATGGGTTAACATGGAACATGTGAACTCGGCCATTGGGGATGGGTGGGGGTATGGATCGGGGTTAGCATGTAGGGCATGGGGAGTGGCTGGGGGTTAGCATGTACGGCATGGGGAGTGGCTGGGGGGTTGGCATGTACGGCATGGGGAGTGGCTAGGGGGTTAGCATGTACGGCATGGGGAGTGGCTGGGGATTGGCATGTAGGGCATGGGGAGTGGCTGGAGGTTGGCATGTACGGCATGGGGAGTGGCTGGAGGTTGGCATGTACGGCATGGGGAGTGGCTGGGGGTTAGCATGTACGGCATGGGGAGTGGCTGGGGGGTTGGCATGTACGGCATGGGGAGTGGCTAGGGGGTTAGCATGTACGGCATGGGGAGTGGCTGGAGGTTGGCATGTACGGCATGGGGAGTGGCTGGGGATTGGCATGTACGGCATGGGGAGTGGCTGGAGGTTGGCATGTACGGCATGGGGAGTGGCTGGGGATTGGCATGTAGGGCATGGGGAGTGGCTGGAGGTTGGCATGTACGGCATGGGGAGTGGCTGGGGATTGGCATGTAGGGCATGGGGAGTGGCTGGAGGTTGGCATGTACGGCATGGGGAGTGGCTGGGGATTGGCATATAGGGCATGGGTAGTGGCTGGAGGTTGGCATGTAGGGCATGGGAAGTAGCTGGCAGCTTTGAGGACAAGTGAGGGAGTGGAGGCTAAAACACCTAATGTTTAACAAAGCAACTGGGGCGAAGTCCCAGTGAACTGAGGTAGACCTCGTAAACAGCTCGCCTCAGCACTCGACAGCCCGTGGCTACCTCCATTCTGCATGTGTGGGCAGTGGACCTGACTCCATTCCACACCCGCAGCCTATCCCTGCTACAGAATGAAATTTGTGCAACTCAGGAACTTTTCCCTCGAGCTGGGTGCTCCAAACCAGGAAATTCCACGATTTGTGCATTTTGTGAGGGCCACGAAGAATCCAACACGTGTTGAAGGATAGAAAGAAATAACATTTATTTACAATAACATATATATTCCCAACAGCACCAGCAACTTCCCTTGCTGCTCACTCTCCTCTAGCCAGTTCCAAACTGGCCAGCTTTATTTATGCAGGGAATCTGCTAATGATTTCTCCGCCCCGCCCCTCATTGGGGAAGCTCATACTCCTAAAGGATTGTGGGATTGTCATTAGTCCCCAGCCAATGGTAAGCAGGCAGGTTATAACATCCTTCCCCCCCCCAAAGTCCAAGGAATCCATCGAAGACCCTGGCGAAGGAGGGCCTTGGACTCGTTTCGCCACAGGCCGGATCGGGCGGCGTGTAATGAGACGGAGAACTGCGCTTCCGTGATGAACAGCGTAATGGTTGTACATCCACGGACCGTGGGCCCGAGGTTCCCCTCTGAGGCGTCCTGTGTCTCCATCTCGGAGTCAGAGTCCACTGCCTCCGTCATCTCGGTGTCGCTATCTCCACCGCGGTTCTGCAACGACCTGCGCTGGCTTTGAGTGAGGCACCAGAGGAAGATTGTGAGGAATACTTTCCACTGTGTCTGGTCTCTGTGGCTGTAGAAATGAACTCCAGGGGCGGGGAATCTTTGGAAGGGATGGTTTTCTGGACCGAACGTGGTCTACATGCTTGCACTGGAGACGACCCTGGGCTTGCACCTGGTAAGAGATAGGGCCCGTTTGGCGAAAGATTATGCCAGGGACCCACTGGGCACCACCAGCAAAATTCCGAACGAACACTGGGTCTCCGGGCGCAAACTGCCGAATCGGCTGATGCCAAGAAAAACCATGTCCCTGCCGTTCTTGTGTGCGGCATACTTTTGCGCCAATGTCCGGGAAAACCATGCCAAGGCAGGTGCGACGTCTCTGGCCCATTAGGAGTTGGAAGCTACCCCGTCACCGCATGTGGGGTGGTCCTATATGAAAACAAAAAATGAGCCAGTCTCGTGTCCATCGGCCCGGAAGACTGCTTCTTTAGGCCTCGTTTGAATGTCTGCACTGCGCGTTCGCCAACCTATTTGAAGCCGGGTGGTATGGGGCGGTGCGGATATGGCGTATGCCGTTCATCTTTATGAACCTCGCAAACTCCTCACTTGTGAATGGAGTGCCGTTGTCTGTGACCAGCACCTCGGGGAGGCCATGCGTACTGAAAGCCATACGCATCTTCTCGATTGTTGCGCAGGACGTTGTGCCTACCATCTTATGCACCTCTAGCCATTTAGACTGGGCATCGATTAATAGAAGGAACATGGATCCTTGAAAAGGGCCAGTGAAATCCGCATGCAGGCGCGCCGAAGGCCGCCCTTGCCATTCCCAGTGATGTAAGGGTACGGTCGGCGGAAGCTTCTGATGCTCCTGGCAAATGGAGCAGTTTTGGGCCACCTTCTCAATGTTGGTGTCGAGGCCTGGCCACCAGACATAACTCCGGGCCAACATTTTCATTTTGGTCACACCCAGATGCCCATTGTGCAAATCTCTTAGTATCAGCTCCTGTCCTTTTTCCAGAACAATCACACGCATCCCCCACAAGCTGATAGCTTGGAGGAAAATGCCCGCAACTCGCCTGGGAGCTGTCTATGCTGCCCACCATACAGGACTATGTGCCAAACCTTTGACAGGACTGGCTCCGTCTGGGTCCACTCAGGATCTGTGATGCCGTGACAGGCAAGGTGTCCATAAAATTTAGGGTTGCAACCACCTCACCGGCCGTGGGGGTCGACATGGGGCCGGTCGATAAAGGCAATCGGCTCAGTGCGTCGGCATTTGCTATCTGGGTTCCTGGTTTGTGCTCCAGAGAATACTTGTAGCGAGCAACAAAGCCCAGCGCTGGATTCGTGCGGAATCAATGGGCGGTATTGGCTTATCCTCTCGGAAAAGTACCAGCCGAGGCTTATGATCAGTCACGATAGTGAAGTGGCGGCCATACACGTACTGGTGGAAGCGTTTCACGGCAAAGACCATCGCCAGGCCCTCCTTCTCGATCTGCGCGTACTTCTTTTTCGCTGCAGTCAATGTGCGGGAAGCGCCCGATGCGAAAGGCACCGGGCGCGCCCAGAGATAACGTGGCGTGGCTCCTGGTTCGACTTGGATACGGGCTACGGCCCCTTTTGTTTTCCCCAAATCGGGCTGGAATACATCTGGGTATCATCCTAGCACCTCAGTCAACGCTCCAGGAACTGTTTGGAGGATGTGCTGCCACTGCAGCCGCAAATGGCGCAACCAGTCCTGACCCAACAGGCTGGTCCCGTGGCCGCGCACCACGATAAGTGGGAAACGTCCCTCCTGGTGTCCATAAACAACAGGGGTCATCATAGTTCCTGCAATGTCCAATGGTTCCCCCATTTAGGTGGCCAATTTGGTCTGTGTGTCGGTTAATGTAAGGGTGTGTATACCCTGCTTGATGCGGTCGAATGTCCTCTGGGCAATCACGGAGACCAACTCCAACTCAAGCGGGTGACCATTGACCCGTACTGTCACCTTAATGGAGGCCACACGGGGAGCTGCCACACAACGCAGCTGCAGGCAGTCGTCCTCCGTCTCCACATCCTCAGGAGTAGTCACCGCAGGTTCATCCAAATGGAAGGTACGGCCCCTGGGCTGGCCCCAGTTTCTGTCGGAACGACGCCGCCTCTGTCGCCCCCAGGACTGGTGTCAGCGGCGGGGTCGGCACCCACAAATCTGACACGGACATGGCTCCTCACCCATTGGTTCTGGAGAAGGCTCCCTTCGGGGAGGAATGTCCGACGGCCACAGGAGTCGATCCGGAAGTCGCCTCATCCAAGGTACCGCAGGGGTGTGGGCGGACGCTTTTGGATGGAAGGGGTTGCGCCCCAAGGCATGCACCACCATTCCCTGTAGCTCCTGCACTCCCCGTTCTGCGCTCTCTCGGGACAATACTATTTGAATGGCCTGTTTCAAAGTCAATGTTGGCTCAGCTGACAACTTTCTCTGGGTGGCCGCATTGTTAATACCGCAAACCAAATCATTGCGTAGCATTTCTGACAAGGTCTCACCATAGTTACAGTACTCCACAATCCTGCGTAGCCTGGATAGAAACTCGGCAAGTGATTCTCCTGGGGTCCTCTTGGTGGTGTTAAACTGGTAACGTTGGACTATCGTGGACGGGGTTGGGTTAAAATGTTGCCCCACTGAGTTCACAAGTTCATCAAACGTTTTGGTGTCTGGCGCAGCTGGATCCGTAAGGCTCCTAATCACCCCAAACGTATGCAGGCCGCAGGCGGTGAGCAATATGACCACCTGGTGCTCGTTTTCAGTGATGTTGTTTGCCCAGAAGTAGTAACGCATCCATTGTGCGTACTGGTTCAAGCTTTCCAGCACAGCGTCAAAAACATCCAAACGTCCATACAGAGGCATGGTGTAATAGAAAACAACTTCCAACCTGTATCCAACAAAAATCCAGGGAGGTGTCTTCAGCAGTGTAGACAGCTATTTACTTTAACCCTCGTCACCAGTTTTGTGAGGGCCACGAAGAATCCAACATGAGTTGAAGAATGGAAAGAAATAACATTTATTTACTGAGATACCCTCAATTACGACACAGGAGAGAAGATTGGTAATTCAAAGGCTTTAATCATCATAGAACTGAACAGCAGCCGAGAAGTGTGCTCACCACATGCTGCCGAGTGAGCCTCAACTTATATACTGTTTCCTGGGGGCGGAGCCAGAGGCGGAGTCTCCCAGGGTTCCAAGCCCGGTCTTAAAGGGCCAATGTATTAAAGGTAAGGTACAGTTACAGCAGTTACTGATACCATTCATCACATTCACCCCTGTTTAAAAAAAACACATAGTCTGTCGGGGGGTGAAGTGGAGTTATAAGTTCAGTCTTGTGGGTGGTCTGACCGTCCGTGCTGACCTTCTCCGCTCCGGTGGTGGTGCCGTGGATACGGTCGATTTTGATGGTGGTATATCTGGGAGCACGGTTGACTAGCCTTTGCCCGCCTTGGAGTGGGGGGGGGGGGGGGGGGGGGGGGAGTTCTCCCGCTTCCCTTTTGCTGTCCCCTGCCCCGATATGACCTCGGCCTCTGTGATTGTTTGGTTTCCCCGCTTATATCCACAGCGACCGGGGTACATCGTTCAAGAGCGATAAGCTGCGTCGGTATCTGCTCAGCAAGGGCATCGCCTCGAGCAGAACGACGAGCTATAACCCGCGGGGAAACGGGCAAGTGGAGAGGGAGAACGTGACAGTTTGGAAGGTTGTCCTTCTAGCCCTACGGTCAAGGAATCTCCCAATCGCCCGCTGGCAGGAGGTCCTACCCGATGCCCTACATTCCATTAGGTCGCTCCTCCGTACAGCCACGAAGGAGACCCCTCACAATCGTTTGTTTGTCTTCCCCAGGAAGTCCACCTCTGGGGTCTTGCTTCCACGTTGGCTGATGACTCCGGGACCAGTCCTACTCCGGCGACACGTGAGGAGCCATAAAACAGATCCAATAGTCGAGAGGGTCCAACTGCTACACGTGAACCCTCAATACGCCTACGTCGAGCACCCCGGCGGCAGGCAGGATATCGTCTCCCTGCGAGATCTGGCACCCGCTGGCTCGCCCATCGACCCCGCCGGTTTCCCCACCGACCCCCCCCCCTCCTACCGACTCTCCCCTCCCCGCACCGACTGCCGACCCCGACAGCGCCCCCCCCATAGCGCCCCCAGCCGGCACCGATCACCCTAGTCACCCCGGATACACCACCCCCCCCACCCCGCTCCAAGGCGGGCAAAGGCTCAGTCAACCGTGCTCCTGGATATACCACCATCAAAACAGACAGTATCCACGGCACCACCACCGGAGCGGAGAAGGTCAGCACGGACGGTCAGACCACCCTCAAGACTGAACTTATAACTCCACTTCACCCCCGACGGACTATGTGTTTTTTTTAAACAGGGGGTGAATGTGATGAATGATATCAGTAGCTGCTGTAACTGTACCTTACCTTTAATACATTGGCCCTTTAAGACCGGGCTTGGAACCCTGGGGGACTCCGCCTCTGGCTCCGCCCCCAGGAAACGGTATATAAGATGAGGCTCACTCGGTAGCATGTGGTGAGCACACTTCTTGGCTGCTGTTCAGTATCTCGACTGCAGTTTCGTAGGTCGTAGCGTTCTCGATCATGGAGGAGAGTCGGTGGCCCACCCGGGCATGTAGTAATCTCAGCTTGCGAGCGCCGTCGACATCAGTCGCTGAGGAGTCAATACAGTCCTCAAAGCACCGGAGCCAATATTTAAAAATTTCCGGGGCTTCCGGCGACCGAGCGTCCAGGTTGAGTTTCTCCGGCTTTAGAGCGCTGTCCATCTTGATGCGTCTGATGATTAAATTGAGATACCCTCAATTACGACACAGGAGAGAAGATTGGTAATTCAAAGGCTTTAATCATCAGAGAACTGAACAGCAGCTGAGAAGTGTGCTCACCGCATTTACAATAACATATATATATATATATATATATATATATATATATATGCTGCTCACTCCCTCTCGCCGGATCCAAACTGGCCAGCTTTATTTATGCAGGGAATCTGCTAATGATTTCTCCGCCCCCCCCTCAATGGAGAAGCTCATACTCCCAAAGGATTGTGGGATTGCCATTAGTCCCCAGCCAGTGGTAAGCAGGCAGGTTATAACAGTGCGAAATTTCTATCTGGAGATTCTCTCTCAGAAATTTTTTCACTGGCTTACTCTTTTTCTTAAAATTCTCAAATTGCGAACTGTCGGATTTGAACTCAAGTTCCCTTGATTATTAGTGTAGGGATTTGGATTATTGAGAAATATTTCTAAAACCAACAGCGGTTACGAAACATGCAACTTCTCTCATCATCCGAACCCACTAAAACCAAGGAGGTTTCTGGGTTGCTATAGTACAGGGCCCACTCCCCACAAGAAGTTAACAACCAAGCTGGCGAACATTTCATTTTGAGGTGACATCAAGCTCTAGGAATGTGCCTGGCCAAAGTTCCATTTGCCTGGGAGGTGCAGCTGCCTGTTAGTATAGAATTTTGCCAAGCGTTATCTCTCTATGTTAGCTTCTATTGGTGTTATAATTTAGGATACAAAATGCTTCACAGAGCCGAACTTAATTTCTTCTCTCAGGCCTGCATACGCCATGTGTTTAAAATTCTCTTCTTCCCACTCCTCCCTTTAATGTTCAGTTTCTTTTGTTCATAAGAAATATTTTTAGGAGAATTTTCTCAAGATGAAGCATGTTTGCAATGGAAAATGGGAAGTCTTTCCATTGTGTGAATCACTCTGTCCCTCAACCACTCCCAGATCATGCACAGCAAAGGGAACTGCACAGCAGAGTGCTGTGGACTGTGCCTCATAATATGTCATAAAGTCAATCTTAGAAAAAGAGTGTTCGACATATCTCTGTAACTTCCTCTAGCTCTACAACCCTTCGAAGAAATTCTAGCCCCTTCTGCATCACCAATTCCTTTCAGCCCACCTTTGGCAGCCATGTATTCAGATGCCTAGAGCCTAAGCCCTGGAATTCCCTCCCCACACCTCTCCATATTTTGGCCTCCCTCCTCATATAGAATGCTCTTTAACACTTAATTCATTGATCAAACTTTGGTTCCCTGTCCTAACATCTCATTATGTGACTCTGTGTCACATTAACATGTCTGTGGTGTGACTTGGGGTTACTACATCAAATGCACTATATAAATACATGTTGCTGTTGTTGCATCACTTTGATCGGTCTAGTTCTTACACCATCCATTATTCAAGTCTCTTTATGTCAGGTTTCCTGCAAATTTCTCAGAAATTTCGATTGGAAGTCTGTCTGGGCCCAGCGCCTTACCCGACTGCATCAGGTTCTGCATTTTATGAACTTCTCCGGGGTCAGCGGGGACTCCAATCCCTCCCTTCTCTCTCGTTCGACCACCAGGATAGACAAACAATCCATCCTCAAGGGGCTCCAATTCATAAAGACGATGATAGAAAACCTTGAAAGCCTCATTGACATTACCTGGGAAGGAGACCAACCTGCCACTCGAGTCCTTTATCCTATTTCCCAAGAGGCCATCTGCTGCCTCAGCTGATGCGCTAGCAGACAACTGACCTTCTCCCAACCCCCCCCCCCCCCCCCCCCCCCCCCCCCCCCCCACCCCCCCGCCCCAGCCCCCGAGCATCACATCTGGTGCAAATGCCACCGAAAGCAGCCCAAATTCCAATTGCAATTTCCTCCAGCTTGTTAACAATTCAGGCATTGGGTCAAGCAAATATTGAAATCCACCTCCAGGATGGCATCCACCAACCTCTGTCTCTCCCCACTTTTACTCTTCTCTTTATGTGCCTAAATGAGATTATCTCCCCCCCCTCCCCCCTCTCCTAGTGACCGCCTACAGAGCTCCTACGACATGTAAGGCGAAATCTCCTCACTCCTATTAAAATCAATGTACTCCCCAATGATGGGAGAAACCCTCTCCAGAATCCCTTATTCACCAACAACGTCGTCTCCAACCTCCACGGGGGAGTGCGTTGAGCAGGACTCGACCCCGACCACCAAATCCACAATATGTGGAGCATGATCCAAAATCACTATTGCTGAATACCCTGCCGCTCAGTACTCTTTGGCCTCAAAATATCTAGCTGAGGGGATCCTTGGAAGGTTTGGTTTTGGACCTTGGTTTATATCTTGGATTCAGCTTTTATATAGAGCCTCCAATGCGATAACTGCACAGTTAAAATCCCCTCCCAGGATTAGCTGGTGTGAGTCCAGATTGGGAACAAGAACCAGCAACTTATTGAGAAAAGCTGTATCATCCTAGTTTGGAGCATACACATTGACTAAGACCACTGGCCAACAACCCACTAACCATTAAGTACTTTGTTACGACACCTTTGACGAGAACGGAATCAATTCCAGCGCCACATGCCCTGGAGTCCCAACACAAGTGAATTAACCAATAATTTGTCTAAAGTTTCTGAGACCTTTGGCGCTTGGCTCCTTCTCCAGGACCACATCCACCAAATGCGGAGCATGGTGCAAAATAACAATTGCCGAATATTCCACTTTCCTCACCCCCAATAACAACTTCTCCATAATAAAGAAGTCATCCCTTGAATACACATTATGCACGGCAAAAAGAAGGAATACTCCCTACCCCATGGATGCAGAAACCTCCACGAGTCCATCTCCCCCATATCCTTCATACAACTTTAATCTTTTCAGGTAAAAAGAAAGATACATGAACAACCTCACCCATCCCACAAAACCCACAGTAAAATCCAAGTACAAAGCTCCAAAATGCTCCACCAAAACCCAAAAAATTACACTCCAACCTCCAAACATGCATCTCCCAACCAATAAAAACTCAGTTGTCATGATCCCAGTCCGTGTTTCTGCACAAATGCCTCAGTCTCCTTAAGAGTTTCATAGTAATCTTTCAGTTCATAAGTCACATGGAGGTACACAGGATACACCACACCAAATCTAACATTGCTCCGATAGAACACAGCCTTGGTCTTTTTGAATCCTGCATGCCTCTTTTCCAGCTCTGCTCTAACATCCTGATAGATCCTCACAACGTGACCTTCCATTGGAATCCCAATGAACTTTTGCCCAACGCAGAACTCCTATATCTTGAAAACTGTCAAAGCGTACAATGATCCCATGCGGTGGCTCAGCAGCATGGTGTTTCTGCCACAACGACCTGTGGACTCAATCCAACTCTGCAGGGGACGCCATTTCCCCTTCCCGCACCATCGTCCAAAACGTACCATCTCCACTGCCAGACTGGTGATCTGGTCACTTTATCTTGAAAGAGCCACCTCCACCTCTTTTACCTCCGCGCCCTGCACCGTTACCACTTCATCCACTTTTGCAGCTCGAATTTAGGACATTGCCCACTTAATTGCTCTTTCATGATCCTCAGAGACCTCCTGCTATAGTTTCTGAGGTTCCCCCATTAGGATGCCTGTCAACATCTTGACATTTGGTGGAGTGGCCACCGATGCTGCAAGAACCTCTGCTATTTTCCTCACAGACAGAGCTCTCGAGGTTTCCGAGTTTGACGAGGTTTCCTTCTATTTCTGCTGCTGAGCATTGTATTATGTAGGCATCCCTTTGTCGTAGGAGTCTTAACCCATCGATGTAACCAAACTCTTCCAAACATTGGACGAAAAGGGCTTAAATAAAAGTTCTCTCACGGGAGCCACCTCGTGTGCGACTGCTCTTCTACATGTCACCACCGGAAGACCAACCATCCAAGCGTATTAGAGATGACAGCAACTTTGGAGGAGGCACAAGAAGTCAGTGAACCAAGTCTGGCAAACAGTCTTCAATTTAAGTTAGGAATTTTCAGCAGAGGGGAAAAGAAGTTAGCAACGTTTTGCCATTAATACCACGCAGCACCATTATATAAATAAAGTCCAAATATTTCACCTCGTTATTTGTTCATACCATCATTTTAAAAACTTCCATTTGCATAGCGCTTTGAAACAAAAATGATGAATGACCCTTTTGCCTGTTCTCCCTCTTCAAACAAAATTAAAAGGTTTCCAAAAAGCATCTACAATGGTTAAGGCTATTCAAACTTTAGGACCACCTAAATCATTCACATGAGAAGAAATGTCTGCATTCGGTTGGAGCATAAACTGTGCAAACACTTTTAAGATACCAGATTGCACAGAGTTCTGGTATGTGAGGAAATGTAAATTTACTATTTTTGCTGACAGAAAGAAACAGTTCAGTTTGTTGCAATATAGCCATGTGTTTCACATCAAATGCTGAGCGTTCTTGATTTATGTTTATTTTTATTGACATTCAGGCAGTCGGAACCATAGGGGACAGCATGGTCGCCAGCACCGATTTACTGCTCCTTGCTGCACTTGGCTTCCTGTGCATTGCCAGTATTAAAAGCCTAGATGGCTATTTCAACCAGTTGTTACGAGTTGTGGCATTGAGCTGATTCACGTGTTAGCCCCATTGATTGAAGTACAACAACCTTGCCTTGAACCTCAGTAGAGCAATGTTTTTTTTTCATTCTCAGGATGTGGGCATCACTGGCAGAAGATGGACATTTATTGCCTTTTCCTAGTTGCCCCAAAAAGGTGGTGTGCGACTGTTTGATCAGCCATATCTTTTATTTTCATTCTGCATCTCCCCCAAGTAGTATAGGTTAGGTTCGGAACTCTTACGGCCTACAGAAACACAAACACTGGTTACACAGTTACTGTCCTTTGCTATTATAATGTGAATACCGGGATGTGGGACGCGATTCTCCGCTCCCCAGGCCGGGTGGGAGAATCGCGGGAGGGCCGCTCTGGCACCCCCTGCGATTCTCTCACGCCCCCCAAAATGGCGTGTCGCAACTCGGAGAATCGGGAGTCGCCGTTTTTCACGGCAACCCGCGATTCTCCGGCCCGCATGCGCCGAGCGGCCTGCCGTTCCCGACCTGTTCACGCCGGCAGCAACCACACCTGGTCGCTGCCGGCGTCAACATGGCGCCAAAGGTTCGTTTGTGGCTTGTGGGGGGCGGAGAGGGGAGTGAGCACCACGGCCGTGCTCGGGAGGGGACTGGCCCGCGATCGGTGCCCACCGAACGTCGGGCCGGCATCTCCAAGGGACGCACTCTTTTCCCTCTGCCGCCCCGCAAGATCAAGCCACCACGACTTGCTGGCGGCGGAGGGGAAGACGGCAACCGTGCATGCGCGGCTGACGTCATTAGGTGCGCCAGCCGCGTCATTCCCGGCGGCCAAGATCTACGGAACGCTGCTCCTAGCCCCCCGGGGGTGGGGGGAGAATAAGGGGCGAGGAGTGGCCTCCGACGCCGTCGTGAAACACTCCAGCTTTCACGACAGCGTCGGCCGTTGCGGAGAATTCCGCCCATGGGCTTTCAATCTCAATGTTACTCTGCCAGATATTTTCAAAGTGGTCCAAAATACCCTTTAGTTGTAATAACTTTGCTTTTATGGTGGTAGAGGTTATAGCGGTACCCTTTGGTGCCTTTACATGCAATACACATATTTACAGACAATTATTTACAAGTTCATTTTACAATGAGACTATCAGCCGGCCGAGGGCCCTGGTCGTCCTTTGCGATCGTCGCAGTCCCGGTGGTGATGCTGGCATCGGCTCGGGTATCCATGGCTCTGGGAGTGTGTCGTCTTCAGCTTCATCGCATCCGGATGGGGCCAGTGGGAGGACAGGGCCAGTATAAGGTACATCCGACTAGGTACCGTGATACCCCTAATATAGCCTACCACACTGGGTTCAATTCCTACCTCGGCTAACTCTCTGTGTGAAGTTTGCACTTTCTCCCTGTATCTGCATGGTTTCCTCCAGGTGTTCCGGTTTCCTCCCACAGTCCAAAGATGTGCAGGTTATGTGGATTGACCATGCTAAATTGCCCTGTAGTGTCCAAAAAAAGGTTAGATGGGGTTACTGAGTTATGGGGATAGGGTGGAGGCATGGGCTTAAGTGGGGCGCTCTTTCCAAGGACCGAGCAGACTTGATGGGCTGAATGGCTTCCTTCTACACTGTAAATTCTATGATTCTACGATCCAGAGTATGTTCTGTTCCCTTCCCACCCTGAGTGCTTCCTCCAAGTGGCGTTCAACATGGAGGAGTCGTGATTCATCAACTGATGGTGGATAGTACGTGGTAATCAGCAGGAGGTTTCCTTACCCATGTTTAACTTGAAGTCATGAGAGTCGATGTTGAAGACTCGCAGGCCAACTCCCTCCCTACTGTACATCATTGTGCCGCCACCTCTGCTGGGTCTGTCTTGCCGGTGAGACAGGACATACCCAGGAATGGGATAGTGGTGCTTAGGACATTGTCTGTAAGGTATGATTCTCTGAGTATGACTATGTCAGGCTGTTGCTTGACTAGTCTGTGAGACAGTTCTCCCAACCTTCGCACACATCCCCATTTGTTAGTAAGGAGGATTTTGCAGGGTTGACAGGGCTGGGTTTTGCCATTGTCGTTTCTGGTTTCTGGGTCGGCGTTGGGTGGTCCATCCAGTTTCATTCCTTTTTCATGTTGAATACAACTGAGTGACTTGCTAGGCCATTTCAGTGGGTATTTAAGAGTCAACCACATTGCTGTGGGTCTGGAATCACATGTAGGCCAGGCCAGGGAAGTGAGGGTGGCAGATTTCCTTCCCAAAAGGACATTAGTGAACCAGATAGATTTTTCCGACAATCACAATGGTTTCATGGTCATCATTAGACTTTTAATTTCAGATATTTTTTATTGAGTTTAAATTCCATCACCTGTCGTAGTGAGATTCAAACCCAGGTCCCCAGTTCATTACCCTGGGTCTCTGGATTACTAGACCAGTGACAATAGTCCAGTCACAGTACTACTATGCCACTGCTTCCCCAATCATAACTGTCATTACAAATTTATAACTTTAGAACTTCATTTTTCTTTCTATTCCCTGGTCAAGGTTTCACATATAGCACCTCTTTGATACAGTTATACAGGAATACATAGTCTGGTGACTATGATAGTGAAGGAGAAATTGCAGATAATTTAACTCTGCCTTGAGTTATAGATAGTTTGCATAATGGTTTCACATGTGCAGCAACATGAAATTTGGATGGGAGGTTCACAGGAACATAGGTGGTATAGATATTGGGCGGGATTTTCCACCCCCCCCCCCCATTGACGTGTTTAAAGGTAGCAGAGGTGGCTCACCATTGAGTCCGGCCAATGTTGCAAGTCACGCCCGTCCCACCACTGGGGAACTTTCTGCTGGGTGGTCACCTTTGGTAGGACAGGAAGATCCTGCCAGCGGGAAGGACTGGGGAATTCCACCCATTTCACTTGCACATTATTCACAAAACTCAAGATAGGAGCAGGCATATTGTGGGAGTGGCAATGACACAACAGGGTCTCCTCTTCCTTGGCGGATTATCTAAACAGACTATTCCAGAGAATAATTAATTCTTGGCTGATATATACCACAAAGCACTCGCCTTCACTCCATATCACTTGATACCCTTATCTAACAAAACTCTATCAAACTCAGTTTTGAAAAATTCAATTTACCCCAAACTTTGTAGGGTGTAGCTGCTTCCGATTACCACTGTCCTTTTGCATTTTGATTTATTTCCAGATTATGTCCCCTTGTTCTGGATCAATCCACGGCAGAAACAGTTTCTCTTTATCCATCCTAATGAATCCTTCAATCACATCACCCCTCAACCTTCTTGGAATATTTTAAGTCCAACTGAGAAGGCAGACAGGGCCTCAGTTTCATGTTTCATCTGAAAACACCCCCTCAGTATTGCACTGACAGTGGAATTTGAACACAGATCTCTGAAGTGGAGTTTGAACCCACAATCTTCTGAGTCAGCCATGAACCATGCCTTGCACTTACAATGAATTGATATACCTTAGAATTGACAGTATATGATATTTGCATACTGTGATTTTATGATGATCAGCAACAGGGATCAATGAGATTTTAACTCATTCAAAATTTACCACTTGAACGGAGTTCAAATTGGATTCTTAAAAATTGCTTAAAAGGTATTCTGAAACAACATTAAACTGACATCCAGAAGTTGTAATAACTTGCTGGAAATGGCAAAAAACAAAACCCTCCTACTGTGAGACCCATACTTCCAGTCTAGTGTGTCTAAGAGCCACTGGACATTCTGTGGAAGCTCAATTCCAAGCACAAATAGGACTCATCATCTCCAATGAATTCAATGACAAAATGTGCTGATATTCTGTGTACATGATATTCATATTCAAAATGAAAGAATGAACAGTGATGAATATGATATTGTGATCTCTGCTATTTTCACACATTTAAAATATTTCTGCACATATCTCAAACTGCAATTTGCAGATACATTGAGGGATATAACCTTTCTCTTGTTATGAAAATACTTTCCCTTTAAGGCTTTCTTTTACTGTTAAAGCAGACAGCTAAGACAATTTGGAACTTTAACGCAGTCATCTAAAGATTCAAACACTGAATCACTAGAACCATCCGCCACCCGTACCATAAGTAAATGGTGCATGTGTTGTATATATAAAACGTTGTTTGTGTTTTCTACCAGAGTCTGATGTCATAAAACGATTTCCATACTTTATACTGTGAAACATAACTCAGTTCTTAGAATGATGATGGTTACTGATGGCCGTCAGCTCACTAAGTGGGACTGTATTATCTAGGCAGTCAAAGTCACCTGCAATGGCTTCTCAACTCAGTCCTACACTGTTGCCTCACGTACCCCAAAAGATCTGCTTGACCCGCTCCAATTTCTCATTAACATATTGTTTTTCAGCAAACATCATCACACAACGTATTGTCCATTTCCATGTATATGCTGAGGATACCTATCTCTACCTCACCACCACCTCCATTTGGCACCTCCACTGACTCTAAACTGTTGGACTGCTTGTTCGGCATCTGGCACTGGAGAAGCAGAAATTTCCTCTAATTAAATTGTGAGAAGACTGAAACCAATGTCATCAGTTTCTATCATAAACTCAGGTTCTCTAACCACTGACTCCGTCTCCATTGCAACTATTAAAGACTTAACCAGACTGTTCCCATATATGAAATATGATACCATATTTCACCCCAAGATGAGCTTCTGATCCACACCAGCATGATACAATCTACTTCCACCTTTATTTTTATTCATTGGCACATATGACATAGAGTACATAGAACATACAGTGCAGAAGGAGGCCATTTGGTCCATCGAGTCTGCACTGACCCATTTAAGTCCTCACTTGCACCCTATCCCCATCACCCAATAACCCCATCTAACCTATTTGGACACTAACGGCAATTTAGCATTGCCAATACACCTAACCTGCACATCTTTGGACTGTGGGAGGAAACTGGAGCACCCGGAGTAAACCGAAGCAGACACGGGGAGAACGTACTGACTCCGCACAGACAGTGACCCAACGGGGAATCGAACCTGGGACCCTGTAGCTGTCAAGCAACGGTGCTAGCCACTGTGCTACCGTGCCACCCCTACTGTGCTACCGTGGCGCCCCTGAGATGCATAATTTCTAAATATGGAAAGGCTTTGGGGAATCTAGAGGTGGGTCACCTGTTGCAGACTACCCAGCCTCTGATCTCCTCTTGTAGCCCCAGTATTTGTGTGGCTGATCTACTTGCTTTTGTAGTCAATGGGGATCACCAGGATGATAATGATGAGGGGAATTCAGCAATGGTTGCTACGAAATGTCAGGAAGAGCTGGTTAAATCTTTCCATGTTGGAGATGATCACTGCCTTGCAATTTTGTGGTAAGTATGTTACTGGCCACTTATCATCCCATGCCTGAATGTTGTCCAGATCCCGCTGCATGCGGACATGGACTGCTTCAGTATCTGAGGAGTTATGAATGGAACAATACTGTGCAATCATCAACAATAATCCACACCTTTGATCATATGATAGTGGGTTAGTAATTGATAAAGCAACTGATAATGGTTGGGCCTGGGACACCAACAGAGGAGATTCTTCAGCGATGTCCAGGGCATGAGATTGGATTCCAACAATCCCAAACATCCTCTATTATGCTGGGTAGAACTCCAATGAGCAAGTGCCAATTCCCATTGATTTTAATTTAACTGGGGTTCTTTGAACTAGAAATTCAGCTCTTTTATTCATGATTGGATTAAGTACGTAATGAGACCTGGAACTAAGTTTCTGATGGAATGCAAGCCAAGCATTGGGTGATATTACCTCTGTAATATCATGCAACTCTTATTCTGCCTCACTTTATTTGCCAATGAAACAATCATCGAGCAGATGCATGGGAACACCAGCACCTGCAGGTTCTCCAACAAGCCACACACCATCCTGAACTTGGAACTATATCACCGTTCTTTCATTGTCACTGGGTCAAAATCCTGGAACTCCCTTTTAACAACACTGGGATGTACCTACCCCACATGGATCTCATCGGTTCAAAAAGGCAGCTCACCACCACCTTCTTGAGGGTAATTATGGATGGGCAATAAAAATTCTGGCCTAGCCAGTAACACACCCTGTAAGAGAACTAAAACAAGGTGCCATATAGATGCTTTCCTTCTTTAAAACTTGGTACAAAACACCTTGGGCGGAATTCTCCGCAAGGCCCGATGCCGTTGTGAAACCCGGAGAGGTTCACGACGGCGTCGGAGGCCACTCCTCGCCCCCTATTCTCTCTCCCCCCCCCCCCCCGGGGCTAGGAGGGCCATGCCGTAAATCTTGGCCGCCGGGAATGACGCGGCCGGCGCGCCTAATGACGTCAGCCGCGCATGCGCAGGTTGGCCGGCTCCAACCCGCGCATGCGCGGTTGCCGTCTTTCCCTCCGCTGCCCCGCAAGACGTGGTGGCTTGATCTTGCGGGGCGGCGGTGGGGAAAGAGTGCCTCCCTTTGAGACGCTGGCCCGACGATCGGTGGGCACCGATCGCGGGCCAGTCTCCTCCCGAGCACGGCCGTGGTGCTCACTCCCCTCTCCACCCCCAACAAGCCACAAACCAGCTTTTGGTGCCATGTTCACGACGGCAGCGACCAGGTGTGGTTGCCGCCGGCTTGAACTGGTCGGGAACGGCAGGTCGCTCGGCCCATCCGGGTCAGAGAATCGCGGGTCACCGTGAAAAACGGCGACCCGCGATTCTCTGAGCGGCGTGTCGCTAAATGCGACACGCCATTTGGGGGGGGGAGGGGGAATTGCGGGGGGTGCCAGAGCGGCCCTCCCGCAATTCTCCCACCCGGCGTGGGAACGGAGAATCGCGGCCCTTGGGTGGGATTCTCCGCCGGTGTATTCTCCGTTTTGCCGGCGCCTGGGGGTTTCCCGATGGCGTGGGGCTGCCCCACAATGGGAAATCCCATTGACCGGCCGGTGTAACGGAGAATCCTGTTGGCGGGTCGGGGCAGAAATGTGGCGTGGCGGGGCAGAGAATCCCGTCCCTTACTTCACTGTCATCTATGACTCACTCATGCTGAGTCAGGAAGTTGTGGGTTCAAACCCCACTCCAGAATCCTGAACACAAAATCTAGGCTGACACTCAGGTGGTGCAACACTGAGAGAGTAAGTAAAGTCGTCATAGTCCCAGATGACCATGGGCTACTTTCCCCTTTGAGGGGGAGAGCTGACTGGTGGTGATTTAACTTGAGGATCACCACACCTCAGGTGAGGTTGACCTGCAGGTGGACATAAAAGATTCACTGCACTAATTTGAAAGGGAACTGACAAGTTTTTCTGATTGTGAGAGCTTGCTTTCTGCAAATTGTCTACTTTATTTCCTACATTATGACAGTGATTACACTCAGAAGGACTTCATTGGCTATAAAGACTTTGGGATGTCTTGAGGGAATAAAAAATGTTATTGTCCTGCCTTTCCTTTTTTGTGTTGTAAAAGGTATCTGCATCCTTGCGCCAGATTGACACTGACCAGAGTATGTCTGGATGAAATTTGCATGTGTCACTAGTGCTACGTGCTGCACAAAAGGCTTAATTATTTCACAGATTATCTCACTTGGCAGTACAACGTGTGTGTTTGCTGCTGCTGCTGGCCAATTCAGCAGCAACATGTCAGCAGGAGAATTAATGATGTTACAAGTTAACAAACATGAACTGTGAGTTTATCTTGTTCATGATTTTTTTTACAAGCTAAGGATTACATTACCAAGAGCTAGTATCTGGATGGCTTCCAATATTGCATAAACAGGTGCAGGCACTGCCTGTAAACAGAGGCAGGAATCCATACATAGTGATATTCTCTGGAACATTTTAACCGGGGTCTTCCAAGGTCCCTAAGCGGGTGTTCCCAACAGGCCCAGAAAACTAGTGAAAGAACTGATCCCAACTAGTTAAGACTGTTTCCTTTTGTTTCACCATTGTCATCTGCTCATCAACTCACAAGTGTGGCTGTAGTTCAGGCTTCTTAACCAATATCCTGCCTTCACCACCAAAAGACAAGAGTTTCCTGTTACCACAAACCTGCACGCTCAAGATTAATAATTTATTTTTAAATATGGGAGTGTCCAATGGAGATGGTGTGGGATGTTCACTAAGCTCTCTGGTTTTCTTTGAAAACTGGAAAATATCACACCATCAGATCAAATGCATGCAAGCTAAAATTCTTTGTCAAATACACTTAATGGTAAAAAGAAAGAGAAGGACATTTACTGAACAAATGAGCTGATACTGAGCAAGGGCCTGAGAACACAATATATACAAAGGATAAATAATAACACCAACATTCACTGCAGAGCCTTAAACATTGGAGAATAGTCCAACGCATTTTACAGAAGTGTTATCCGACAAAATATTAACATCAAACCATCAGTTTTATTTTATGACTCTATTTCTCTATCCATCGATGCTGCCAGACATGCTGAGTTTTGCCAGCATTTTATGCTTTTATTACAGTTGATTTCTAATTCCCTGAGCTGATTATAAGGTCAGCCAGTTACAACAAACATTCAGTGAAACTATTGTGTGTAAATGCTGTCCTTGCTACATCCCAAAATGAAAGTTAAATATGCTAATTTGTATACTTTCAAAAATTAAAGCTTCAAAACTTTTGGGTTTTATTTTATTTTTATTAATTTCTACCAGTAACCTCAACAATACACCATCCTCAGTGTAAAGCAGTGTCCATAGTAGCTCATTTGTCCCTGATTAAAAAGATTTGAGTTCATAGGCCCACTTCGGAGATTCAGAGATTCAAACACATAATCGAGGCTGATAGTGCATGACCGTGCATGACAGGGAGTGCTGCATTGTCATAGGTGTTGTCTTTTGGATCAGAAATTAAACTGTGGCCCCATTAGACCCTCAGGGTTAAAAAAACACCAAGGCACTTTTTTTAAAGAGGAACAGAGATTTTTTTCCCAGTGTCCTGGGCATTATCCCTCAACTGACATCACTAGAACAGATTATCTGGGTTTTAACACACCGCTGCTTGTGGGATCATTGTGTGTAGAAACTGGATTCTTCAAAAATTGACTGGCTCTAAAGAAATGAATTGGTTATAAAGTGTTTTCTAAATGCAAGTCTTCTTTGTGTACTGTGGTTTTGGAAAGAAGAGATCGGCATTGGTTAATAAGAAGGTTCTGTGATCATGCTTTGCCTCGAACCTCAAGTGTGTAGAAATGATTGCAAGCTTCAGGAATGTGGTCCCTAACCGGACTCAATTAGATTTTAAACACAATGATTTATTACTGACTTGTGCAAACTGATGTACTTTGAAAAAGATTCTAAATGGGGGGAGGGGTGAAGGAAGTGGTGAAGTCACTGCAGAATAAAATATCCTGCCGCTGTTTTAATTCTTCATGGCAATCAACAAAGCTGTCAAGTTCATGTCTGAAACAAGCATGTCAACCCAAATGTTAAAATGAAGAGAAGACCATGAACATTTCAGATTAATAAGTGACTTGCAAACACATCAGGAGCCTCTATTATTCACTTTAAAAACCCTGGCACTAATACTTCATCTGTAACTTCCTTCAGTAAAAGTTGATCCTTTTGTCAACTGTCCTTGCTGCTTTGCTATTGGTGTTATAAATGGGACAATGAGCTCAAGGCAAATACAAGTCAATCTCTTCTGAATCAATTCTGGAGGTAGTTTGTGGTTGACCTGTTTACTCATGTAGGAGGTGGCTTAGTTTAAAGTTATAAATGTGACTGCAGCTTGATTTAGTCTTTACACGGAAACTGAGCACAACCTAAACAGGAAACTAGACTGATGAACATTGGGGCCTGGGGTGGGAGGAGGTCAAGCAAGTTACACAAAGGCTGCACCTAATAAAAGTACAGCTTATTTGTTCTGAAATATCAATTCTGGCTCCCAATCACATTACATACATAAAGGAGAAGGGAAACAAGGATACAGCGACAGGATGGGAAGAGGTATTTATAGTTTGAGAAGACTCATATGGAGTATAAATCTGCCAACATAGACTGGTTGGCAGAAAACCCTGTTTCTCTACTGCGGATTCAGGTCAACTCTTATTTGTGTGTGTGTATATGTGTGTGTGCGTGTATATTAAAATATATTATATATCTATATATGTGTGTGTGTATATATATATGATATAAAAGTATATATTATATATAGTTGATATTATAATATGTTCGTATATTGCGAGTGGAACACTGAATTTCCATACTAGACCACTTGTACGGTATGTGCTGCATAAAGGTTAGAGTGTAAATAAAAGTAATACAGGAGCAGGTACACAAACTGGGTACATATTGGAACAATCAAACCCAATTTCACTTATTTGAGTTGAGATATTTCTGAAAAAGTGAAGCAGTTTCTGCTTAGAAATCAGCTTAGTATTCACAAAATGAAATTCAAATGAAGTACACAAGGTTGCAGACTTTTGGATGAGTTGAAATTTACAAAACCTGGAGAATGGGAATGGGAGTATTCAAATAGTTGAGTTTGGAGATGACAGAAGAAAGATATAGAACGTAGAACATAGAACATTACAGCGCAGTACAGGCCCTTCGGCCCTCGATGTTGTGCCGTCCTGTGAAACCCCTCTAAAGTCCCTCTACACTATTCCCTTATCGTCCATATGCCTATCCAATGACCATTTGAATGCGTTTAGTGTTGGCGAGTCCACTACTGTTGCAGGCAGGGCATTCCACGCCCTTACTACTCTCTGAGTAAAGAAACTGCCTCTGACATCTATCTCCCCTCAATTTAAAGCTATGTCCCCTTGTACTGGACATCACCATCCGAGGAAAAAGGCTCTCGCTGTCCACCCTATCTAATCCTCTGATCATCTTGTTTGCCTCAATTAAGGGGTTAGGTACGTTTTGGCGCAGCCATTTTGGCGCGGCCGTTTTGGCGCCAACCGTTTTGGCGCCGGCTGTTTTGACGGGGGGCGGGGGGAGAGGTCAGACCCCGTAGACTCACAATGGGAAGCGCTAGCATAGATTTTTAAATAAATTTAAAACCCCCATCGTGGATCCAATTAAAACAGTGTCAATTTCAGCGGCCGGCTCACTTTGATCCGGAGAGGGAAGCTGCTCTCTCACTGAAACAATCAGCCGGCCGCTGAAATTGACACTGCCGGCTGCTCTCTCCCTCCAATCAGAAACATTAAAACTTAAAAGTTGGATTGGAGGGAGAGAGCAGCGGGCAGTGTCAATTTCAGCGGCCGGCTGATTGTTTCAGTGAGAGCAGCTTCCCTCTCCGGATCAAAGTGAGCCGGCCGCTGAAATTGACACAACTGACAGTTCAAAATAGTAAATTGAATGTTTCAACAACAAATACAATAGTTTTCTGAATACAAGAATTTCTGTCGTCTGCGCCCAAAAGGCCGTGCCAAATTGGCTGCGCCCAATTGTCCCATGGCGCCCAAACGGCTGCGTCCAAACGGCCGCGCCAAAACGGCCGCGCCCAATTGTCCCATCCCCCAATTAAGTCACCTCTTAACCTTCTTCTCTCTAACGAAAACAGCCTCAAGTCCTTCAGCCTTTCCTCATAAGATCTTCCCTCCATACCAGGCAAAATCATTGTAAATCTCCTCTGTACCCTTTCCAACGCTTCCACATCCTTCCTATAATGTGACGACCAGAACTGCACGCAATACTCCAAATGCGGCCGCACCAGAGTTTTGTACAACTGCAACATGACCTCATGGCTCCGAAACTCAATTCCTCTACCAATAAAAGCTAACGCACTGTACGCCTTCTTAACAACCCTCTCAACCTGGGTGGCAACTTTCGGGGATCTATGGACATGGACACCGAGATCTCTCTGCTCTTCTACACTACCAAGAATCTTACCACTAGCCCACTACTCTGCATTCCTGTTATTCCTTCCAAAATGAATCACCTCACACTTTTCTGCATTAAACTCCATTTGCCACCTGTCAGCCCAGCTCTGCAGCTTATCTATGTCCCTCTGTAACTTGTAACATCCTTCTGCACTGTCCACAACTCCACCGACTTTAGTGTCATCTGCAAATTTACTCACCCATTCTTCTACGCCCTCCTCCAAGTCATTTATAAAAATGACAAACAGCAGCGGCCCCAAAACAGATCCTTGTGGTACACCACTAGTAACTGGACACCAGTCAGAACATTTCCCATCAACCACCACCCTTTGTCTTCTATCAGCTAGCCAATTTCTGATCCAAACTGCTAAATCACCCTGAATCCCATGCCTCTGTGTTTTCTGTACTAGCCTACCGCGGGGAACCTTATCAAACGCTTTACTGAAATCCATATACACCACATCAACTGCTTTACCCTCAGCCACCTGTTTGGTCACCTTCTCGAAGAACTCAATGAGGTTTGTGAGGCACCTCAAATTATTCCTTTCCAGATGATTATACATCCTATCTCTTATAAACCTTTCCAAGTCTTTTCCTACAACAGAAGTAAGGCTCACTGGTCTATAGTTACCGGGGTTATCTCTACTCCCCTTCTTGAACAAGGGGACAACATTTGCTATCCTCCAGTCTTCTGGCACTATTCCTGTAGACAAAGATGACTTAAAGATCAAAGCCAAAGGCTCAGCAATCTCCTCCCTAGCTTCCCAGAGAATCCTAGGATAAATCCCATCCGGCCCAGGGGACTTATCTATTTTCACACTTTCCAGAATCACTACCACCTCCTCCTTATGCACCTCAAGCCCTTCTACTCTAGTAGCCTGTATCCCAGTATTCTCCTCGACAACTTTGTCTTTTTCCTGTGTGAATACAGATGAAAAATACTCATTTAGCACCTCTCCTATCTCCTCGGACTCCACGCACAAGTTCCCACTACTATCCTTGACTGGCCCTACTCTTACCTTAGTCATTCTTTTATTCCTGATGTATCTATAGAAAGCTTTAGAGTTATCCGTGATCCTACCTGCCAAAGACTTCTCATGTCCTCTCCTGGCTCTTCTTAGCTCTCTCTTTAGAGCCTTCCTAGCTAACTTGTAACTCTCAAGTGCCCTAACTGAACCATCACGTCTCATCTTTACATAAGCCTCCTTCTTCCTCTTGACAAGTGTTTCAACTGCTTTAGTAAATCATGGTTCCCTCGCTCGACCACTTCCTCCCTGCCTAACAGGTACATACTTATCAAGGACACGCAGTAGTTGTTCCTTGAACATGCTCCACATTTCCATTGTGCCCATCCCCTGCAGTTTTTCTCTCCAGCCGATGCATCCTAAGTCTTGCCTCATTGCATCATAATTGCCTTTCCCCCAGCAATAACCCTTGCCCTGCGGTGTATACCTGTCCCTTTCCATCGCTAAAGTAAACGTAATCGAATTGTGGTCACTATCACCAAAGTGCTCACATACCTCCAAATGTGACACCTGTCCTGGTTCATTACCCAATACAAAATCCAATACGGCCTCGCCTCTCATTGGCCTATCTACATACTGCATCAGGACACCCTCCTGCACACATTGGACAAAAACAAACCCATCTAAAGTACTCGATCTATAGTGTTTCCAGTCAAGATTTGGAAAGTTAAAGTCCCCCATAACAACTACCCTGTTTCTTTTGCTCCTTTCCAGAATCATCTTTGCAATCCTTTCCTCTACATCTCTGGAACTTTTCGGAGGCCTATAGAAAACCCCTAACAGGGTGACCTCTCCTTTCCTGTTTCTTAACTCAGCCCATACTACCTCAGTATTCGAGTCCTCATCAAATGTCCTCTCAGCCACCGTAATACTGTCCTTGACTAACAATGCCACCCCTCCCCCTCTCTTACCATATACACATGTAATAACCCTCACGGGACACACGAAGATGACCAAATTGATTGTCTTGTGGGGTTCATGGAATACAAGCTTCCGCGCAAATGGGTGGAGGCCCATCAACTGGGGCTCATAGACTTAACCTTTAAATGCAGGTTCGGATTGGGACCTGCATGACCGCCTTTCCCAGGTGGAATATAGGTGCTGGATGCCGCCTTGCGGCCTTTTCCTTTGGCTGAAGATAAACTGCCATTTTGAGTCACCTTCTAACAGAACTCTGTGGTATTTGTACATGGAATTGTAGAAGAGACAGTCACAGATTTGGGAGGTTAAAACACACTCAAGGACTTTGGAGAAGAAAGTGATATCAGGAATTGAGTGGTAACTTGCAAAGAGACTGTCTGGGGGAGTGGTTTTGAAGATGTTGATAATGGTAGACTTTCAAGGGAAGGGGACAATACTTGCAAACTGTTTGCAGCCTATGATTCCTTACACTACTTCACAAAATTTCTCATGAGAATAGTGTGAGTACACCAAAATAACCTCCCATAATACAAGCAAAAAATACAAATATCTTGGGGAGCTCAGCTGCAATCTGTAGACCTTCACAGTATCCAGTAGCTTGCCATTTAAAATATAATTATTTTTGTGTCTCTGGAGAAGTTGAAGAAAAAGCAAGAGTTGGATTTATATAACATCTTTCATGACCTCAGGATGCATCAATGTGCTTTTCAGTCAATGAAGGGCTTTTGAAGTCTAGTCACTGATGTAAGGTAGGAAACACGGGGCGGGATTCTCCGACACCCCCGACCGGGTCGGAGAATCACCGGGGATCAGCGTGAATCCCGCCCCCGCCGTCCTCCTAATTCTCCGGCCCGGTGTGAGTCCCACCACCTGCCGCAGAGAATGGCGGGGTCCGGCGCGACTCAATGGGCGCCAGGGCTGCCCAAATTCTCCGACCCGCGATAGGCCGAAGTCCCGCCTGTCTTTTGCCAGTCCCACCGGTGTAAATTAGAATAGGTCCCTCAACGGCGGGACCTGGCGGCGCGGGTGGGATCCGGGGTTCTTGGGGGGGGTGGGGGGGATCTGGCCTTGGGAGATGCCCCCATGGTGGCCTAGCCCACGGTCGGGGCCCACCGATCCGCAGGCGGGTCTGTGCCGTAGGGGCACTCTATCCTTCCGCACCGGAGGCTGTACCGGTCCGCCATTCCAGGTGCGGAAACAAAGCCCTTTGCGCATGCCCCGGGGATGACGGCATCATGCGCTGGCGCTCCTGCGCATGTGCCAACTCGCGCCAGCCAGCGGAGGCCCTTCGGCACCAGTTGGTGTGATGCCAAGCTCCTTTCCCACCGGCGCGGGCCTAGCCCCTGAAGGTGCGGAGGATTCCGCACTTTTGAGGCGGCCCAATGCCAGAGTGGTTTACGCCACTCCATCCCACCGGGACCCCCCGCCCCACCGGTTAGGGGAGAATCCCGCCCACTGTAGCTAATTTGCACACAGCAAAATTCCACAAATCACCATGTAGTAATGACCAGATAATCTATTTTTAGTCGTGGTTGTTTGAGGATAAATATTGGCTGGGAAGCTGGAGAGAATGCCAAGAAATATTTTACATCCACCGGAGATGCAGAACAGGGGGCGGAATTCTGTGATTCTGAAGCTAAGTGTTGACGCCGTTGGAACCGGCATCGCGTTTCTCGACAGCGTCAACGTGGCCTCAGGATCAGCAATTCTGGCCCCTACAGGAGGCCAGCACGGCACTGGAGTGGACCACGCCACTCCAGCTGCTGGTCCTGGCATGAACTGTGCGCCGCAGGGTCCGCGCATGCACAGTGGCATGCGCCGGCCCCGATGCAACATGGCAGAGGGCCACAGGGGCCGGCGCGGAAGAAAGGAGGCCGCCAGCCAGAGAGGCCGGCCTGCCGATTGGTCGGCCCTGATCCCGGGCCAGGCCACATCGGAGCCCCCCCCCAGGGTCAGACCCCCCCCCCCCCCCCCCCCCCCCCGTACCCTCCACAGGGGGTCAACTGTGTTTCTAATAATAATCTTTATTAGTGTCACAAGTAGGCTTACAGTAACACTGCAATGAAGCTGCTGTGAAAATCCCCGTGTCGCCACATTCCAGCGCCTGTTCGGGTACACTGAGGGAGAATTCAGAATGTCCAATTCACCTAACAAGCATGTCATTCAGGACTTGTGGGAGGAAACTGGAGCACCTGGGGAAAACCCACTCAGACACAGGAGAACGCGCAGACTCCGTACAGACAGTGACCCAAGCAGGAACCGAACCCGGGACTGACCTTACTATTGATATTAGCTGTGCAATAGCCAACCAACTTGTAAATGGGGAAAAGCGTCAGTCCGGGGTTGAAATTCCCATTTTATTCAAGAGGTTCAAAACCTCACAGGTCTGTCCAATTTTGTGCTTTAATTATACCCAGGTTCATACAGCAGCAAAGGCTTATTTATTTTTTATGCTTTATGGAGGTTGCATTCAGTTTAGGGTCAATGTAACCCTGTTGGAATGCAGAACCGCATTGTTTACACCATTTGGGTCAATTCACACTGTGGGTAACAGAATGTAAATAATGCATCTGACGCATGTGTTGAATTTTGATTGCAAAGCAATGGAAACAGATGAGTTGAATAAGTAACCTTATACCAAGTTGAAATGGGTCTCCCATTTCAGAGCCCCAGCCAACAGGCGGAAGTTTCTTTTTGGATCGACAATGGGAGTGATTAGCATTGCATTCTTTGCACTGGGACAATTGCTGTTGTACTCTTCCCAATTCACAGAGTAAGTGCACATTTACAGATTTTAAGGGGTCATTGGCATTGCAGGCTTGGGCATCAGAAGGAAAGTGAGGGAGAAAGTGCAGAAGTTATATTAAAAACTAGAAAAGAAAACATTTCTTAAAAATTTAGAATATTCAATTCTTTTTCCCCAATTAAGGGGCAATTTAACCTGGTCAATCCACCTACCCTGCCCATCTTTTTGGGTTCTGGGGCTGAGACACATATAGACACAGGGAGATTGTGCAAACTCCACATAGTCAGTGACCCGGGGCCGGGATCGAACCCAGGTCCTCAGCACTGTGAGGCAGCAATGCTACACACTGTGCTACTGTGCCGCCCTATGGAAAAGAAAACTTATGTCCAAAGGAATAAGGTTACATAGAGAGAAAACACTTGTATTTATATCATGGCCGGAATTCTCCGCCACCCGGGAATCAGCGGTAGCGGGAACCGCGCCCCGCCGGTTGGCGGGCCCCTCGCGCTGATCGGCGTGCCCCCTGCGGTGATTATCCGGCCCGCGATGGGCTGAAGTCCCGCCGCTGTCAGGCCTCTCCCGCCGACGTGGCCACCTCTGTGCCGGCGGGATTGGCGGTGCGAGCGGGCCCCTGGGATCCGGGGGGCGGGACGATCGGACCCCGGGGGATGCCCCCATGGTGGCATGGCCCGCGATCGTGGCCCACCGATCAGCGGGCAGGTCCAGTGCCGTCGGGGCACTCTTTTTCTTCCGCCGCCGCCACGGCCTCCACCATGGCGGAGGTGGAAGAGACCCCCTCCACCGCGCATGCGCCAGTGGTGATGTAAGCGGCTGCTGACGCTACGGCGCATGCGTGGACTCACGCTGACCGGCGAAGGCCTTTCGGCCAGCCTCGACGCCGGGCGGCTTGGCGCCAAAGGCCGTTGGTGCCAGTTTTGGCGCCAGTTGGCGGAGCAGGAGCCACTCCGCCGCAGGCCTAGACCCTAAAGGACCCCCCGCCCCGCCGGGTAAGGGAGAATTTCGCCCCATATCTTTCACAACCTCAGGGCATCCCAAAGCACATCACAGCCAATAGAGCATTGTTAAAAGCAATGCCGCCGCAAAGTTCCACCTAATGCAGCTGGAGAAAGAAGCGTAAAGTTTAAAACATGAAATGATACAGGTGTTAGGTTTACGCATTTGTAATGAGATTTTATAGTGGAGTTGAGGTACAACTAAATAGGTTGGGTGTAACATTTGCACTTTTAGATAAGTTGAGAGTTTGTTTGAATATCGAAGGGAAGTCAAAGGTGACAATACATATTTTACAACTTTCAGGGGTTCCATGGGTAAGCAGAAAAGGGTTTGTTACATTTTATTGATGCGAAAGCAGAGACAAAATAGAAACATGAAAGATTTTGGGCTGGATTCTCTGTCCAGCGACCCTGGAATCAGGAAATACGATCAGGTGGAGAATCACACATCAGCTGAAAACTGAGGCTGTTGCTGGGTATCCGACGGCATGCGATGATCCAATGCCTCAACAGCAACGTGAATGCGTTCAATGCCGAACGTTGGCCTGGGCATGTAAATTGTACAGCAAAGCCGTTGGCATATCATTAACGGGCCCGATCTGGTAATTCCCGGGTCTCCTGCAATGCTCCACCTCCGCCAGGAGGAATTACCGATGGTGAGGTTCACCTCTGGTATTTAATATCAGGAAACAGGTGCCATGGCTGCTGAGGGAGAGACAGGAGGTCCGAAAAGTGTCCAACAGTGTCCTATGGGTGCCTCCCCAGGCCACCCTTGAGATAACCTCTGGCCTAGCCAACCCAACAATGGTTTGGGCATGTTCCAGGGCAACCAGTGCCATCTTCTTGGCTGGGATAGTGGGTGTGGGGAGTGGAGTGCTTATATGTGGCTGCAGCTTGTCAGGCTCTCGAGCGCCAATCCGACCCCAGCGAATCACACACCAGCGTTCGTTGGAATTGCACTAGTTCCAAGTAGCCTCTGTTAGCCCATTAGCATATCCTGAGTCACTCCGGGACTGGCGCCACTTTCGGGGCAGTAGAACCCACACAATTCAATCCTGGTGCTAGCACTTAGGCCGTGTTTCTCCAATCCCACGCCCAAGTTCTGACGCCGGCGTGAAAAGCAGCGTGAACCACTCCAGCATCAACGGTCCTCAATTGTCCAGTATACTACCCTTCCTAGGGGGCTAGGTCGGCGCCGGAGTGGTCCCCCCAGCTCCAGCCGGTGCGGGTTCGCACATGCGCGCTACGGCCGGCGCGAGTTTGCGCTTGCACGCCACACCTGGCATGATTCTGCACACGCGCGTGGGTTCCCCAACGCGGAGGAGTATAGGCCCCCACGGAACCAGCCCGCCCGCCAATCGATAGGTCCCGATTGCGGGCCAGGCCACTGTGGAGGCCGCCCTGGGGTCGGATCCCCCCCCCCCCCCTCCAGGATGGCCCCCGCAGACACACCTTCCAGGTCCCGCCGTGTGGGACGTGAGTAACCCACGCCGACAGGATTCGGCCGAACTCGGCAGGCACTTGGGCCATCGAGGCCCAAAGAATTGGCGGGGGACCTGCTTTCAGCGGCCCAAGACCACGTGGCAGAGAACCCGCAAGCACCAGAAAATTGGCGCCGGAGAATCAGTGAGCTGGCGTCGGGGCGGCATGGCGCGATTCTCACTCCCCCCCACCCACCCCGGGGATTCTCCGACCCGGTGCGGAGTCAGAGAACCCCAGCCTTAGTCTCTGAAACTGAGAATCCAGTCCTTTATATTTAGAAAGATTTGAGTTTCAAAGAGGTGTGAGAACAATCGAACTTGAGATGAAAGGGGGAAGAAAGGTATTTTAGAGGTTTTGTAGGGAGCTTAGGTGTTGGCTGCGTGAGGAAGCCTCTTGGAAAAAGTTCTGTGCTCGGAGAAGTAGGAGAAGATGTAAGGTTTGAATTAGCCATCCAGTCAAGTCAGAAAAGTTGTGGGCTGTAAAAGGTAGTCTTTTTTCTGAAGGTTTATTGGATTTCCACAGCAGAGTGGAAATGAGTTTGAGAGGCAAATAAATTTACCTTATTAAAATGACAGCAGCTTTGCGGTGGGTAACATTACTAGATTTTTATAGTTAAATATCTGTAAAGAGAGTATTGCCTGGAAGGGGTTTACTTGTGTGTCTGCCCAATTAGAGAATCTTTTGGGGAATATTTCGTAAAACTGTGTGCTTGAGTTTTCTTTTGTCTTTGAATAAACCTATTAATTTTAATTTTGAAAATCACAAAAATGTTACAAGACTTCTTGCTGGTGAGATTAGTATGTTGTCTTCTCATCTTCAGAGTATAAAAAAAAGGTATGGCTCATAAGCCAAGTTTCCTTCTGGAATTTGATTTGCTCAGCAATTGACATCTGCTGTGTTCATAACATTTGACATTGCCATCTTCATTCTGACTAAAAGAACAATTATTTCAAAATCATTTCAACACACTTAGTTTAAAAGCTACAACATTGTGCATCTGAAAAGGTTGCGTGCAAATGTTTGATGTTACTTTGGAGGCAAACCTTTTCATGTCTCAGCAAAAAGCATCTCATAGGAGACATCCTATGATAACTCATTCATAGTTGCAATGGAAGCTGAACGAGAGTTCAGATTATTGTGCTTTTGTTTGCCAACATAAACCCAGTGAAGCCAAGAAAAATCAATCCATCATCAAGTTTTCTTTCCTGCCACAATAAATTGTGATGGCAGAGAATCTGCTCCAAAAGCACCTTCACCACCAATCTCACACAGCATGTGCTCAGTGCAAAGACCTGTTATATGACCTACTTCACACATCACAGGAAACATTCTTCATAAAACTACAACCATCAGCATCATCTGTGTGCATACATCAGCAGTTACCACCAATCAAAATTGTCCTATTTTAATTTGTGATGTCAATTAAAACATACAGTAAGCACTGATGAATTGCCAATGTCAGATTAGAACTGAGTAACCTTTCGCTCTGCCACAGTACGATATGAAGTCTTACAACACCAGGTTAAAATCCAACAGGTTTGTTTCAAATCACTAGCTTTCGGAGCACTACTCCTTCTTCAGGTGAAGAAGGTTCTTCAACCTGGTGTTGTAAGACTTCTTACTGTGCCACCCCAGTCCAATGCCGGCATCTCCACATCACAGTACAATATGGTGGCTTAGTGGTTGCATCATGGAACAGTGAACCAGAAACCTGAATTAATAATTGTGAGTTCAAATCCTAAATTTAAAAGTTTAATTCTCAAAAGAAAATCAGGAAATTAAAAAGTTGGCATCAGCAAATTGTCCTCTGAAATGTCTGAGCAAACCATGTTATTTTATGAAACAACTGTAACACGCTGTAACGGTTCAAGATGAAAGCTCACCACTACTCTCAGAGCAATAAATATCTAGTATGAGAGATGATACCATGCCAATACAATTAAAGATAGGCTAATTGTTCCATACCTTCTTTTGGTATTTTACACTTAAGCCGTGGTGTGGGAAACATAATTCAAAACTAATTCTTCTCTTGATATTGGAGCATCGCACAGATAGAAGGAACTTGCATTTTTGCAGCATTTTAAAATAATTCGCAACCAATAGTTTTTAAAAAACTTTTTAAGTACAATCACTGCTGTTATGTAAATAACTAAAGTAACCAAGCGTAATTAAGTGCTTCAAGAGGTTGGTCATGAAGCGCATCAACTCCATACTCCCAGAACATCTTGATCCACAGCAATTTGCATACCGCCGCAACCGATCCACAGCAGACACCATCTCCCTGGCCTTGCACTCATCCCTGGAGCATCTCGACAACAAGGACTCCTACACCAGACTCCTATTTATTGACTACAGCTCTGCCTTCAACACCATAATCCCAGCCAAGCTCATATCAAAGCTCCAAAACCTAGGACTTGGCTCTCCACTCTGCAACTGGATCTTCAACTTTCTGACCCACAGACCACAATCAGTAGGAATAAACAACAACACCACCTCCACAATAGTCCTCAATACCAGGGCTCTGCAAGGCTGCATACTTAGCCCCCTACTCTACTCCCTGTACACACAACTGCGTGGCAAAATTTGGTTCCAACTCCATTTACAAGTTTGCTGACGATACGACCATAGTGGCCGAATCTCGAATAACGACGAGTCAGAATACAGGAGGGAGATAGAGAAGCTAGTGGAGTGGTGCAAAGACAACAATCTATCCCTCAATGCCAGCAAAACTAAAGAGCTGGTTAGGGACTTCAGGAAGCAAAGTACTATACACACCCCTGTCAGCATCAAAGGGGCCGAGGTGGAGATGGTTAGCAGCTTCAAATTCCTAGGGGTACACATCACCAAAAATCTGTCCTGGTCCACTCACGTCGACGCTATCACCAAGAAAACACAACAGCACCTATACTTCTTCAGGAAACGAAGGAATTTAGCATGTTTTCATGAACTCTTACCAACTTTTACAGATGCACCATAGAAAGCATCCCATCTGACTGCATGACAGCCTGGCATGAAAACTGCTCGGCCCAGGACCTCAAGAAACTTCTGAGAGTTATGAACACAGCCCAGTCCATCACACAAACCTTCCCCACATCCATTGATTCCATCTACACCTCTCGCTGCCTGGGGAAAGCGGGCAGCATAATCAAAGACCCCTCCCACCCGGCTTACTCACTCTTCCAACTTCTTACATCGGGCAGGAGATACACAAGTTTGAGAACACGCACGAACAGACTCAAAATCAGCTTCTTCCCCACTGTTACCAGACTCCTAAACGACCCTCTTATGGACTTAACTGATTAAATTACACCCCTGAATGCTTACCCGATGCCGGTGTCTATGTATTTACATTGTGTACCTTGTGTTGCCCTATTATCTATTTTCTTTTTCCTTCATTTTATTTTCATAGAACATAGAACATAGAACAGTACAGCACAGAACAGGCCCTTCGGCCCTCGATGTTGTGCCGAGCCATGATCACCCTACTCAAACCCACGTATCCACCCTATACCCGTAACCCAACAACCCCCCCCCCCCCCATTAACCTTACTTTTTTTAGGACACTACGGGCAATTTAACATGGCCAATCCACCTAACCCGCACATCTTTGGACTGTGGGAGGAAACCGGAGCACCCGGAGGAAACCCACGCACACAGGGGGAGGACGTGCAGACTCCACACAGACAGTGACCCAGCCAGGAATCGAACCTGGGACCCTGGAGCTGTGAAGCATTTATGCTAACCACCATGCTACCCTGCTGCCCTCATGTAGTTAATGATCTGTTTGAGCAGCTCTTAGAAAAATACTTTTCACTGTACTTCGGCACACGTGACAATAAACAAATCCAAACCAATCTGCACATAACAGCAAGTGAATGATTGACCAGGTAATCTGCTGTGGAATGGTGTTGATTGAGGAAGCAGTTTTGTTCCCGATACGCAACGATTATAGAACATTGCAACAAAAGGAGTGTGTTTTTTTAACAAATGCTTATCATTGGGGCGCAGAAGGATGGGTTAGTAAATTTGCAGACGACACTAAAGTCGGTGGAGTTGTAGACAGTGCGGAAGGATGTTGCAGGTTACAGAGGGACATAGATAAGCTGCAGAGCTGGGCTGAGAGGTGGCAAATGGAGTTTAATGTGGAGAAGTGTGAGGTGATTCACTTTGGAAAGAATAACAGGAATGTGGAATATTTGGCTAATGGTAAAATTCTTGGTAGTGTGGATGAGCAGAGGGATCTCGGTGTCCATGTACATAGATCCCTGAAAGTTGCCACCCAGGTTGATAGGGTTGTGAAGAAGGCCTATGGGGTGTTGGCCTTTATTGGTAGAGGGATTGAGTTCCGGAGCCATGAGGTCATGTTGCAGTTGTACAAAACTCTAGTACAGCCGCATTTGGAGTATTGCGTACAGTTCTGGTCGCCTCATTACAGGAAGGACGTGGAAGCTTTGGAACGGGTGCAGAGGAGATTTACCAGGATGTTGCCTGGTATGGAGGGAAAACCTTATGAGGAAAGGCTGATGGACTTGAGGTTGTTTTCGTTAGAGAGAAGAAGGTTAAGAGGTGACTTAATAGAGGCATACAAAATGATCAGAGGGTTAGATAGGGTGGACAGCGAGAGCCTTCTCCCGCGGATGGAGGTGGCTAGCACGAGGGGACATGGCCTTAAATTGAGGGGTAATAGATATAGGACAGAGGTTAGAGGTGGGTTTTTTACGCAAAGAGTGGTGAGGCCGTGGAATGCCCTACCTGCAACAGTAGTGAACGCGCCAACATTGAGGGCATTTAAAAGTTTATTGGATAAGCATATGGATGATAAGGGCATAGTGTAGGTTAGATGGCCTTTAGTTTTTTTTCCATGTCGGTGCAACATCGAGGGCCGAAGGGCCTGTACTGCGCTGTATCGTTCTATGTTCTATGTTCTATTGTCAGCACGGTAGCCTTGTGGATAGCACAATTGCTTCACAGCTCCAGGGTCCCAGGTTCGATTCCAGCTTGGGTCACTGTCCGTGTGGAGTCTGCACATCCTACCCGTCTGTGCGTGGGTTTCCTCCGGGTGCTCCGGTTTCCTCCCACAGTCCAAAGATGTGCAGGTTAGGTGGATTGTCCATGCTAAATTGCCCTTAGTGTCCAAAATTGCCCTTAGTGTTGGGTGGGGTTACTGGGTTATGGGGATAAGGTGGAGGTGTTGACCTTGGGTAGGGTGCTCTTTCCAAGAGCCGGTGCAGACTCGATGGGCCAAATGGCCTCCTTCTGCACTGCAAATTCTATGATTGTGGTTTGACAGTGATGTGGCTAAGTCTGAAACAAGAGTTTTAAATTTAAACTCTGGGATAAATCAGCCGGATTAATTGACACCCTATCGCCAGGCAGTTACTCCCTTTGCCACCACACACAGTGGAAGTTGTGTGTACTATCTGTAAGATATACTGCAGGCTCCTTTAGACAACACCTTCCAACCCCACAAGTGCTACCATCTAGAAGGACAAGGTCAGCAGATACATGGGAACACCACGTGGAAGCTCCTTTTCAAATCACACACCATCCTGACTTGGAAATATATCACCATTTTTATCACTGGTTCAAAATCCTGGAACTCCCTTCTTAACAGCACTGTGGGTGTGCCCACACCACATGGACTACAGCAGTTCAGGAAGGCAGCTCACCACCACCTTCTCAAGGGCAGTTAAGGATGGGCAATAAATGCTGGCTTAGCCAGTGATGCCCACATTCCATGAATGAATAAAGAAAACAAAGGAGTTACGAAGGGCAAGTTAGCAGGGGTCAATTATGAATGCTTGGCTGGGTTTCAAAAGATTCAGAACAACTTGGCTGAGCAGCTGGCCATGTTCACATTATGATTGGCAAATTGAAGAATTTATTAAAGTCTTATCTGTTTTTGATGCAGTTAGTGCAATAGATGTTTGTTTTTACAACAGATTGACAACTTGAGGAGATTTAAAGCTCTTTGAATGGGTTTATTGCAATTGGCTTTCAGAATCAAGTGTGTTTGAATGGGAGCTTTATTAGACTGTTAGAAGTTTTTTTATCTTCATTTCTAAGACATGGGACAAAATTCTCCGACCACCCGCAGTGTCGGAGAATCTCCCAGGGCCGGCGGAAATCCCGCCCCCGCCGTGGCCGGAATTCTCCGCCACCCGGGAATTGGCGGGGGCGGGAATCGGCTGCGCCGATCGCCGTGCCCTCCGCGCCAATCATCGAGCCCCATGCAGCGATTCTCTGGCCCGCGATGGGCCGAAGTCCCGCCGCTGAGAGGCCAATCCCACCGACGTGGTTTAAACCACCTCTGGCGGCAGCGGAATTGGCGGCGCAAGCAGGCCCCTGGGGTCCTGGGGGGGAAATCAGACCCCTGGGGGGTGCCCCCACGGTGGCCAGGCCCACGATCGGGGCCCACCGATTGGTGGGCGGGCCAGTGCACTCTTTTTCTTCCGCCGGCGCCACGGCCTCCACCATGGCGGAGGAGAACCCCCCTACCGCGCATATGCCGGTGGTGACGTTGGCGGCAACCACTCCGGCGCAGGCCTAGCCCCCAAAGGTGCGAAGAATTCCGCACCTTTGGGGAGGCCCAACGCCAGAGTAGTTGGTGCCACTCCGCTAAGCCGGGACACCCGCCCCACCGGGTAGGGGAGAATCCCGGCCATAGAGTGTGATTCTCCAATTTTGAGACTAAACCCTGTGGCTAGTACAAGAAAGTGGAATGTTTACCGTTGTGGCAGCCAGCAGGAAACACGACAAATCTTCATTAATTATGTATCTGGTGTTTCACACCGTATTCAGTGGCAGAACAGACCTGGAAGGCACATAGTCTGCCACTGTGTCTGGGTACCATATTGAAAGGTGAACAATATCACTGACTCAATATTGAAGAAAGATGGCAGCAACTGAAAATGGCAATTGACTCTCTGGGAGCACTCTAAGGCCAGAAGATGGACTTCTTGAGAATGAAGATGGAGAGGGATGCATGGTGGCGAAGTGGTTAGCCCGTGTCCTAATCTGCACTGTATCTGTGCACCAATGTCCTAATCTGCACTGTATCTGTGTACCCATGTCCTAATCTGCACTCTATCTGTCTACCGATGTCCTAATCTGCACTGTATCTGTGCACCAATGTCCTAATCTGCACTGTATCTGTGTACCCATGTCCTAATCTGCACTCTATCTGTCTACCCATGTCCTAATCTGCACTCTATCTGTCTACCGATGTCCTAATCTGCACTCTATCTGTCTACCCATGTCCTAATCTGCACTCTATCTGTCTACCGATGTCCTAATCTGCACTCTATCTGTCTACCGATGTCCTAATCTGCACTCTATCTGTGCATCAATGTCCTAATATGCACTCTATCTGTCTACTGATGTCCTAATCTGCACTGTATCTGTGTACCCATGTCCTAATCTATAGATAGAACAGTACAGCACAGAACAGGCCCTTCGGCCCTCAATGTTGTGCCGAGCCATGATCACCCTACTCAAACCCACGTATCCACCCTATACCCGTAACCCAACAGCCCCCCCTTAACCTTACTTTTATTAGGACACTACGGGCAATTTAGCATGGCCAATCCACCTAACCCGCACATCTTTGGACTGTGGGAGGAAACCGGAGCACCCGGAGGAAACCCACGCACACAGGGGGAGGACGTGCAGACTCCACACAGACAGTGACCCAGCCAGGAATCGGACCTGGGACCCTGGAGCTGTGAAGCATTTATGCTAACCACCATGCTACTCTGCTGCCCTGTATCTGCACTGTATCCGTGCATCAATGTCCTAATATGCACTCTATCTGTCTACTGATGTCCTAATCTGCACTGTATCTGAGTACCCATGTCCTAATCTGCACTGTATCTGTGCACCAATGTCCTAATCTGCACTCTATATGTCTACCCATGTCCTAATCTGCACTCTATCTGTCTACCGATGTCCTAATCTGCACTCTATCTGTGCGCCAATGTTCTAATCTGCACTCTTTCTGTGCACCAATGTTCTAATCTGCACTCTATCTGTCTACCCGTATCCTAATCTGCACTCTATCTGTATACCGATGTCCTAATCTGCACTCTGTCTACCTGTATCCTAATCTGCACTCTATCTGTCTACTGATGTCCTAATCTGCACTCTATCTGTCTACTGATGTCCTAATCTGCACTCTATCTGTCTACCCGTGTCCTAATCTGCACTCTGTCTGTCTACTCATGTCCCAATCTGCACTCTGTCTGACGACCCATGTTCTAATGTGTACACAAATTTGAGTCCGGCAAAAGGTGCAAAACATTCTCTTCAGCTGTCATTTTATGATTTCGGTGTTACATGTTGAAAATAATAGAATCAACAAATCTCACTTTGTCCTCACTTTGGTTCCTCATTGCTCAATATCTTTCTTCCCTGCAGTGGATTCCGGTCTACTCCTTCCCCACCACCCACACTCACCCCCATACACAACCCCTCAGAACAGTCTCATTGATATTGCCAGTTTAGATTTTAAAATATTAGTTGCAGAAAAAAATGATACAAAATAAACAGGAAGTTTTTAAGTATGGCAATATCAAATTCTGCAATGGAATGTAGTCAGGTAACACGAAATAGGAAGTAGGTGAAGCCATGGTGATTCAGGCATTCTGGCTGCTAGGATCTCACAATTTAATTAGGCATCAATGAACATCACATCACTGAAAAAGTCTGCTCTTATTGCCCATCCTTTGTTGTTGTTGTCCTGAGAAGTGATTTAGTCGCGAGCAGATAAAAGTCAACCATATTGATATGGAACTGGAATCACAGAGGCTTGACTGCAAGTTTAAGCAGCTGGAGGACATTAGTGAACAAGTTGGGTCTATGCCACCTTTTTATTTCCAGATTATTTCAAATTTAATTATAATTCTCAAACTATCTTGTTCGGCATAAAATGATATTTAAACTGGATTATTAATTCAGTTTGCTGGATCACCAGTTGACAATACTGTATAACTACTACTTTTTGATTATACATGCACATATAAACACACACGCACACACACACGCACACACACACATATATGTGACAAAGCAGAAAATGAATCTGTAATGACAAGGGACCACTGAGCCTCCATAGAATAATGCACTGATAAAGTTAGTCACTCCTGACATTGAATAACGATCCTCAATTAGAGCACTCATTGAAGAAAATTCAACATGAACCAACGCAAACAGAGAAAGGAAAATTACCGTAATTGCAGTAACACAATATATTGCCAAGAGATCAAATTCATAACCAGAAAACAGTCAGACATTCCTGTGTGTTTTATCCTTGGATGCCTTGTTGTTGCCAACACTACACTTGGTTGAGATGCAAAGCCATTTCAAAAGAAAAGAGAAATAATCACTTAAATGTTAGAGAATGTGAAATTTCTATTAACTTTCTGATTTTCAAAGTTACCTCATTAAACACAAATTAACCCCTCGTTGGCCTGCTGGTTTTGTTTTGACTTGGAGACCTGGGTGGGTGGGAGAGTGAATTTTATGTTCCCTGCCAACATATTTGAAGGCAGGATGCTTGTAAAATAAAGTGGGTTGAGAGCCTGCCACCTTCCCGCCATCTTTGACCTGACCCCCAAATTATGGGGGGAGCGAGTAAGGCATCAGGCAGCCCACACGCCTTTTGCTCCATTGACATCCTTAAGTAGACAATTACCTGCCATTCCGCCTCTGCCACGATTGTCCAGTTTGTGGGGGAAGGCAGGGGAAAGACAAACACCTGGGCAGCTTCCATTGCATGGGCTGCTGGTGGGCAGGAAGGGGCTCCCTGAGCCCATGGGGCACCCTAACCCAAGATGGTACTCTCCGTTGTCCCTCCTTGCCGCAGCCTTTCTAAACTGAGACCCTAAACTCCTCCCCGCTCCCCTCGTTCAGCTCTTCCAAAATATTACCGAAGACTTATCTGTCTTCAGTTCTTCATCAAGACTGTTGTAGTCCCACTACTCTCTTCTGGCAATGCTTGTGACTACAGAGCTGCTGGGCAAACAGCATGGTTGGCATTTCTCGGGCAGGACTGAGAGGGAATGCGGGAGTCCCATTTTGATCCAATCAAAGTCAACCCCAGCATACTATCGCTGCGGGAAAGCCAGATTTCAGGTTAGCAAGTTGCCAACCAACTTTCAGTTTGGGAGCAGGGGTAATCCAACCCACTGTAAAATCCACCCTTTGGACTGCCCGCAGCAAGGACCTCAGAGCACTGGAGAAGTAATATCAGTCATGCCTCTGTCTGCCTATTCATACCTCAAAATCCAGTGGCAAGAGGGCAGTCAAACAGCAGCATCCTCTTCAAAGCCAACTTGCCCAGCATCAAGGCACTAACACTCAAAACCTGCTTTGCTGTGAGTTCATGTTGCTCGTATGCCTGACCGGGCTCCCGAAGCAACTGTTCTACTTGGGGCTCAGTCGTAGCAGGAGACTCCCAGGAGAACATCAGAAACACTTCTCGGGTGTCTTTCAAAGCAGCCCCGAAGAGGTCAAACATGCTCCTGACCCATGGGAGACCCGACTTATGACCAACCAAAATGGAGGATACTCATTCAGGAAGGCACAGAACACATCGAGAGACTTCATCAGGAATGTGCAGAGGTGAAGTCGAGGCGTCAAAGGGAGTGCAGAAACCTCCAACAACCCATCCATCAAATCCATTGAACACCACCGGCTTTCCATGTGGCAGTCTGCTGATCGCACATTGGACTTTTCAGCCATTTCAGAAAGGAAGCAAGTTATCCTTGGTTCTGCCTAAGGAAAAGATTTTACTTAATTATATTTAAACTTTGCAGCCTTAAAAGGCATGGCAGCATAATAATACATTGTGCATTATATGGTGTAACACTCCGAACCCTATATACAACATATTGGCCAACCCTACTACAGGAGCAACACCACAGTTTATCTGCCAATTTTATTTTTTTAAATCTAAATCTCAATCAAAATGTGGAACTATTACAAATCAAGTTATCGTTGCAAATTTTCACCTTTCATCACTCCAGCAGGAAAGTGTAGACTAACCCAATGAACTCCATCTGAACTTCCTCAATCTTCTGACACACCTTTTGAATGTTGTGTGTGCAAATCTTTAGAGTTTTCAGTTTCCCTGGTACACTTAGCAATTGTGTGAATAATGGCATTAGTACTTACGCGTTTCTGGCATTCCCTCCCAAGGCCAGTTCATGGAAATCATATCCCAAGAGTGTAGTTATACAGAAACATTGCCATCAGATCACTATCACTGAGCACATCTACCAAAATTGCTGCACTAAATATAGGAAAAAGAGAGGGATGTTGGCTGTTTGGGGTCAATGAGCATGATCTTTTCTTTATTAAAATTGCTCACTCTGCCAGTTTCCACAATTAAAAGCCGGGCAACTGCACAGCATTTTTCAATGCTATAATTCTCTTACAAGCTGAAGATATAATATTTTGCGCTGTAATGGTGGAACCTTGCATCACTGCTCCTTACCAAAAGAGCGGTCCCCACAGAGGTGATTTATGAAGTGAAGAATCATACATGCAGAAAGCTAGAGAGAAGTTGAGGGTTTTTGAAATCCCATCTCACTGACATTCAACTACAGTGTGAACTAAATACTGATTTACTTTTGTTTCGTTAATTTTACCAGTAATATTTATTTTTACCCGAATAGGCGCTCAGTGTGGCGACTAGCGGATTTTCCCAGTAACTTCATTGCAGTGTTAATGAAAACCTAGTTGTGTCAATAATAAAGATTATTATTATTAAAATACTTACACTATTCAATTTCTCCTCAAGGTGAACAATATTAACCGTGGAGAAAGGAACAGCTTTGGCAATAGTTATTGGCAAAAAAAAAGCCGAGGTTTTAACTAGGTTTTACATCTGTTTCAACGTAAGACCATTGGTGATCAATGAGGTTTGAGAGTGGAAGTATAATTTTCCCTTCTCTATATTTTCCTAATCTGACCTACCTTTCCTGGACTGAGGGAACAGGATCTATCCAATTCCCAGACTCCATATTGGGCGATACAGCTACTTCAATTAATTTTAACTTTTATTCACAGAGCACTGGTTCTGTAAACTACACCAGTAGTAAGATGCCAAGTTTAATACTGTGCCAAAAGCCATCTGGTCAAGATTATGACTGTGCCAACCTCTATATCTCTATGGCCTATTATTGTGCCAGGTAGTATAGAGCCAAGAGTAATACTGTGTTATTTAATATAGCTCCAAAATTATTACTGTGCGAGGTTATGTAGCTCTGATACATTATACAAACTGACACATACGTGCAAAACTAAGAGAGTGCAACACTGTCACAGGTGCTGGCTTTCAGATGAGACATTAACCAATGCCCAGTCTGGTCTCTCGGGTCAATATAAAAAAATCCTCGGGAATTATTCAACGAAAATTTGGCAAGATATCGCCCTGTTCTTTGGGTCTATAATTGCCCAAAGCTCTCCACCATTGGGGTGGGTGTTTCCTTGCCTTGTGTCCACATCTGTTGTAGATTAATTGATAGAGATTAATTGATATATATAAAATCTTCAGGAGATTCAAGAAGGTGATCCAAATATAGGTTTATTTTCGAGTCAAAAGAGAAGGCTGCAAAGCATGTAGGTGCCAATCGGGATTACCGATCATGACGGTCCCAATTGGGGCGGACTTTTAAGTGTTGGTTTCAGGAGCCCCAGCTGATAGGCCTTCACCCATCAGTAAGGGAGTTTGTATTCCAAGAGCCCCATGGGGAGATCAATTGGGTCATCCCCGTGGGTCTCGTGAGTGTTATTATATTCCACCCCCCTGAAGCCCTCCTCTGTTGTTTGATGCAGAGGAGTTTCCTTCACCACTTTGCCCATGCCTGTGCTTCCAACAGTTATGAGGCTTGGTCAGGGGGTGTATAACGTGTCAGGGAGCATCGCTCTGCACCGACCATTGAGGGGTCCCATCAGAGGTCCCTCCCTTACCACACTGTTATCCGAGAGTATGGAGGATTCCATCTCCATGCCTGATGCAGAGTTGTCCATCTCATGCAGACCTGTGCCCTGGTCCTTGCAGAGCAGTGCTCCCTGGCTCATGGATGGAGGGCAAAGGGGACAAGGAACTGATTTGCCTGGTGGGGCTGCCTCTGGTGCGGGCCCCCTGTCTTTGAGATAGTTCACATGTTTGTGTACAGTCTATTATCTGGTTTTGAATGCATAAGAGACTGGACCTTTCTTCTGCACTATGGTCCCCGGTATTCACCAGGTGCCGTCCCCAAAGTTCCAGATGTATACAGTGTCCCCTGAATTGAATCCTCTGTCCTACTCTAGTGATCATGATACCTTTTCTGGAGGTCTTGTTTCTTCTCCACCTTCCCACCAAAGTTGGGAAATATTAGGCTTAGACTTAGGGTTCAAAGTCGTCGGCCCATCAGCAGCTCTGCTGGCATTACCCTGGTCATCATATGTGGCGTAGTCCAACAGTTGAACAAAAAACGTGCCGGTTTTGTTTCAACCGACCCTATGGTTTGTTTTCTCATGCTCCTCTTAAACGTTTCCACTGGCACTGCCCACTCCGCCAGACCATTTGAAGAAGGGTGATATGGAATAGTCCGAAAAAATGTTTTAGCCCATTTGACTGATTGAACCCCAAAAATTCCTGACTAGTGAAGGGGTGCCGATATTGGTGACAAGCACCTCTGGACTACCATGCTGAACGATTGGCGTAGCTTCTCTATTGTGGATCGCAAAATAGGGGACGGCATCCAGTATACATTCATCCACTTGGACTGGGCATCGATTAATAGCAGAAACATTGATCCTCAGAAAGGTCCGGCGAAGTCTGTGTGTACCACACCCAAGACCACACTGACCAGTCCCAGGGGAGGAGTGAGGCTGATGATGGGAGCTCTTGATACTCTTGTCACGCCACACGTTGCTGCATCAACCTCTCAATATTGCCATCGAGTCCTGCCACCACATGTAGCACGTGGTTAGCATCTTCATTTTGCACATCACTGGATGGCCATTGTGCAGGTCTGGTAAAATGGCTTTTTGCCTATGCCTCGGGGCTATCTCATGGGCTACTCACAAGAGAATTCTGTCTAAGCTCCTGTTGCTTGGTTATGAATGTTCGCAGTTCTTCGGGAAGTTATCCTTGAGTCTCCCATGTAGAATGTGGTGCAAATTTGCCAATGTATGGTCCTTTTGAGTCCACACATGAATTTTTGAGGCCATGACAGACAACGTGTCCATAAAACTTAGCATCTGCTACCGGCGGGCACATAGGTCGTGGGAGCTGGCTAAGGGCATCTGCATTCACAATCTGCACGCAATGCCCAAAGGTATATTCAATAGCAATGCTCATCGCTGGATCCTGCCCAATGCTATCAGTGGTACCACTTTGTCTTCTTTGAAAAGGCCAAGTTAGGGCTTGTGGTCTGTGAAGTGTGAAGTGACGTCCATAAACGTATGGATGAAACTTTTTAACTGCAAAGATCACAGCCAGTCGTTCCTTTTCAATCTGAGCATAACTGCACTTTGCATCAGCCAAGGCTCTTGAAGCATAGGCTATTGACCACTCTATCCCATCGTCCCACTGATGGGACAGCATTGCCCTGAAGCCATAAGGGGAGGCATCACAGCGTGGTTATGAATAGTTTAGATTAGTCGTAGTGCATCAGTAGCCTCGAGCATAATAGCTGGTGCTTTACTTTAGCAAATGCCTCCTCTTGTGGTACCTTCCATGCTCATTTCTGGTGATTCGCTCAGCCATGTTGAACCGGTACCTTCGCACGACCACCGAAGGTTTAGGTTCATAATGGTCTGCAACAAGCGCTTCAAGCTCTGCAAAGGTCTTTGAATCTGGTCCGTCAGGTGGGTAAGGCTTTTAATCATACTGAGAGTTTAGGCCCTGCAGCTCAGGAGTATTACCTTTTGCCAGGCGACTCCTACAATAGCATGGGCCCGGAAGAAATACTGCAACTGTTTGGTATACAGGGCCCAATCTTACATACCTGCTTCAAATGACACACGCCTTCCAAAAAGTAGCATTTTTCAATTCCCCCCAACCTTGCTCTCGTGCTGAAAAATTCAGGTGCAGTCCGGACATCCAGAACCGCAGCCTTAGTTTTTCCTCGTAGCCTGTATAAAATCTTCAGGAGACCCGAGAAGGTGATCCAAACATAGGTTTATCTTCTAACCAAAAAAAAAGGCTGCAATGTGGTTTACAGCATATAGATCTCAAGTGGGACTACCGCCCATCCCATTCCGGGCCGGCTTTTAAGTGGTAGTTTCACAAGTCAAAGCTGACAGACCTCCGTCCATCAGTGAGGGAGCTCGTATTCCATGAGTTCCATGGGGAGATCAATTGGGTCATCCCTGTGGGTCTTGTGAGGGTTATTACAATATGCTTAGTCAATAACTTCATTATCATTGTATCATGCAGCCACACGGATGGTACAAAGTGAACTAGACGGGTCTTTGCCTTTCTTCATCTGGCAATTCTTATTTTCCTATGACGTTGCTAATGTGTGTACCTACGCCTGATGGACTGCAGGGTTTTAAGACAATCACTCATCAGCACCTTTTCAAGGGCAATTAGGAATGAGCAAAAATACTGGCCTTGCTAGCAATGCTCACATTCCCTGAAAGAATTTGAAAAACCTGGTCAAATACAGATTGTGTTAACCATTCAACCCTTTGCTATTTGTGGGATTTTACTATGTGTAAATTGGCTGTTTTGTTTCCCTGTATCACAAATGTGTCTTCATTGCAAAACCAATAATTGGCTATAAACCACTTTGGGATGCGCTCAGATCATGAAAGGTGGTACATAAATGCAAGTTCGCCTCGTTATGTTAATAATAACCTCAGCTGGTACAGGAATTGAACCCACACTGCTGGCCTCGCTCTGAATCACAAACCAGCCGCCTAGCCAACTGTGATCTAAACCAAACATCATGGACGCGGTTCATCGCAATCGGCGAATTGGGCCGACGCCGGCGCCAAGAACGGCGCGAACCACTCCGGTGTCAGGCCAACCGGAAGGCTAGGCCGGTGGCAGAGGGGTCGGTGCCGTGCCAGCCGGCACGGAAGGGACTGCACGAGACAGCGCATGAGCAGAACCGCCAGCGTGGTTTGGCGCATACGCAGACCAGTCGATGTGGTTTGGCGCATGTGCAGACCGGCTGGCGTATTCTGGCACATGCGCTGGGACGGGTCTTCTCTATGCCGGCCATGGCAGAGCCTTACAGCGGCCGGCACGGAAGGAACGAGTGCCCCCACGGCATAGGCCCAGGCCACCGTGCCCCCCCCCCCCCCTCGGGGCCGGATCCCCCGCGCCCCCCGAGGACCACACCAGCCGGCCTACCAACCAGGTACCAACATGTGGGACCATGTCCAATCCACGCCGGTGGGACTGGCCAGAAACCGACAGCCGCTCGGCTCATCAGGGCCCGGAGAATTGCCGAGGGGGCCGCTGCCAACAGCCCCCGACCGGCGTGGCGTAATCCCCGCCCCCACCCGAAAACCGACACTGGAGAATATGGCAGCCGGCGAGTTTCGCGCCGCCGCCCAGGGATTCTCCGACTCCCCCCCACCGGATCGAAGAATCCCGCCACATAAATATTAAGTACTACAGTTTTGACTGCCTCATAATATGAGCGTTCATAGGATCATAGAATTATAGAATTTACAGTGCAGAAAGAGGCCATTCGGTGCATCGAGTCTGTACGGCCCTTGGAAAGAACACCCTACCTAAGGCCATATTTCCACCCTATCCCAGTAACCCAATAACCCCACCTAATCTTTTTTGGACACCAAGGGAAATTTAGCATGGCCAATCCACCTAACCTGCACATCTTTGGACTGTGGGAGGAAACCGGAGAAACCAGAGGAAACCCATGCAGACACTGGGAGAACGTGAAAACTCCGCACAGATAGTGACACAAGCCAGGAATCGAATCGGGAAGCCTGGAGCTGTGAAGCAACTGTGCTAACCACTGTGCTACCGTGCCCCTCCGCCTTCTTCGTTCTGAATAAAAGGCTAGAATACACATCCATAGCCTTCCTGACCAAACTAAGAGTCCACGTGTTCTTTGGCTACTTTATCTTTGTAGCCACCTTTCAAATAAGATAAATTAACTCTCAACTCTGTTTTCAGTGAAGTTAGGCACTAGGCAAGGGTTCTGTTATATTAAAGTTCAAGTGGGACCCAACTCAACCTCCAAAATCATTCCGACTTGGACTGCCTCAACAACAGCTCACCTGCCAGAGTATCAGTCTCATTTCCCAATGCTACGTTCACCTGGATTTCTGAGTGTGCACTCCAGTATCAGCTCACAGGCACAGCTTCTGTTCTTCGGCCACTCCAAGCAGAAAACCACTGCTCCAAAGGGTTACATTTTCTTCAATGGCCCACACTAGGGAGTCACCAACTTTCTGCTGCCTTTTCAGTTCTCACTATTTGCAGCCTGCCAAGGGCAGCATTTTTACTGCTTGGCGTCTCTTTCTTTGTTTCTCTCCCCAGTGGTTTCTCTCCCTGGTGGTCTCCTCCTGCCATGAATCTTCTCCAGTGGTGTTCTCTCTCTCTCTCTCTCTCCCTGTCCCTTCTCTCTGTTCCCTTCCTGGGTCTCATTATGGCACCCGACCCTTGGAACCTGCAATCAGAATGTCACATTGTTTTTTTTCTCACACAAACATACTGGACATTTGATCCCGGTGTGAAGATCTTACTATGCTGAACTGCACATCTGCAGCTCACTGCTGATTTTCCATGTGCTGAAACTCCCAGGGCAATGGAGGGACTTAAAGTTCCCATATCCGCTTGGAAAGTTCCTATTTCCCGACAAAGTTAAAATGTTTAGTAAGAATGTCATCTTAATGATTTCAACTCCATGGTACATTGATCATTTGTGGTGTGTGGGACCATATGGGGCAGTTAGTTATCACATTGTTCTTTTATCTCTGAGATTTGGGTTTGAGTTCAGTCTATTCCTACATTACAACAGTAACTACAAGTTGAAATACGATTGACTTTAAAGCGCTTTGGCATATTCTGACATTGTGAAAGACACAATATAAATACGAGTCTTCCTCTCCTTTTTCTTTTTGTTTCTCTCTCCTCTCTGATGTACATTTTCTCCACGTGCCTGCTGTCTTTTTAAAAAAATTAAAAAAATAAATTTAGAGTACCCAATTATTTTTATTTATTTATTTTTATTTCTTTATTTTCCACTTAAGGGGCAATTTAGCATGGCCAATCCACCTAACCTGCACATCTTTGGGTTGTGGGGGCGAAACATTTTCCACCGTGTCTTTGAATTATGTTAAGAATGTAGACAATTACCACAAGCTGATACAGTCCGCTCAGCCTGTCAGCATTTCTTACTGGAGGCCCAGATGGGAGGATGAGGGGGATAACAACTCTGTTTGAAATCGACCAGTTTATGACTAAACATAAAACATTCGTTTTATTGAAAGTGTACATTTTTTGATTGAGAGAATCAATTCAAGAATAGTGTTAATTTTCAATATTTGTGCTAAATTTTTACTCAATGTTAATCTGACATAATTAAATTTAGCAAATACAGTAGATCATAGCGAATGCATTATAATTATTGTAAATCAAGTTCCACAGGAGAGAAACATTGCACTCTAGGCAATACTTTGTCAGGAAGCAACATGCTTGAAAAGCCTCCTCTGTGTTTTGGGGAGAGGCATGTATTTTGTCACAGCATTGCATGCAAGAAACCAGACTGTACGTTTCCGCATGATTTATATGGTTTGTAAAATAAAATAAGAAAAAATGTGGCAAATCCAGATGCTGCCTCTTTAAACCAAATTCAAACTGAGAAGGTTTGCAGCATAAGTAATGGATGACTAAAAGCAAATCTCCTTCCACGTCAGGGACTCTTGCTGCTTGTGAATGCACAAAAAAATTACGCACTTAGTTTCACAGTCTCATTTCCAGGAATGGGTGCCATTCTCAAAATTTTTAACCAAGTTTGAGCACTCCCGGTGCTGCACACTTGGGGGCCCAGTATCACAGCATAATAATAATAATCGCTTATTGTCACAAGTAGGCATCAAAGAAGTTACTGTGAAAAGCCCCTAGTCACCACATTCCAGAGCCTGTTCGGGGAGGCTGGAGTGGGAATTGAACCCACGCTGCTGGTCTTGTTCTGCAATACAAGTCTCACTAGCCCACTGTGCTAAATCAGCCCCTAAAGCATCTTATAAAACATCAAGTCAGCAATACAAGCTCAGTGAGCATCAGGGTGCCAGACTAGCAGTGCCAAGTTGCCCCGATGGAATTTTTCCCCACCAGGGATTGGGCCCGGGATGCCCTGCCTTTCTCAGTTGGGCTGGGGAGGGGGTGCTCGATGACTCCCTTCTCGGTGAGATGGGGCATTGAGAGGGGGGAGGGGGGGATCTGGAGGCCACAGTGGGGGCTCTAGAGCTCGGGTGCAATTTAAGAATGGTGCCCCAATCACTTCCTGCACTGGCAAACAGCAGGAAATGGAACTGAGTGTAGCCTCAGTGGGGTATTCTTTGCTGAGGCTCCGAAATGAATTAGAGTCCCGTTTGATAGATGGGTCATTCTTGACACTGTCAGCGCTGGGAAACAACCGGCTAAACACGCTCAACATAGGATCCTGTTTCATTAAATCGCGCCCCTTGTCTTTTGGACCTGTGAGTTTGATACAAGGGCCTCAATTTTGCTCTTCTGCCATGGTACAGCAATAATGACTGAGGCTTTCTAAAGGAAGTGACAAATACCTTATGCATGGGATGCTACTGCATGCATGCATCTTTGTGCACGGAAATCTAATCATTGTGCCAGTGGTACTTACAACTACCGTTCAAAGCTTCTGAGAGCAAAGGTTAGCAACAGGAATACTTCAAACAGGCTGATTTCTTCAGGCAGTCATCTATAAAAAAGATCTGGCATCTACCTTAACCCTTGGGAAGAGAACTTCCAATTTCACAGCTCATAATAACCAATACATCTGCTGCACCAGCTATGATCAATAACCCCACGTCATCATCTGCTGAACTGTTGTGGCTTCATCCCTTCAGAAACATGTTGACCCAATCTTCCAAGGACTGGCAATCACCATTATATTGCCACTCTGCTCCTACTTTTCTGTGCCATGCTGGAGCCCAGCATTTCTGGCCAGGACTTCTATTCTCGACTTCTCCAGAAATGCAAAGCGTTCCTGAAAGCGTTCTTTATCAGCCGTGGCAAGGCAAGCCATACTTTCTTTTTACAGCATCAGCAACCACATTCTGGTAAGAAAATCATTAAAAGTCCCAAAAATACTTTGAAAGGCCAAGGCAAGAAGGTAAATGTGTAAGTGGGGGGGTGAGGGGATGCGGTATGTAGGGCAAATGGGTAAGAGGATAGGATGATAGGTGGGTTGGGTGGATAGAGTGATATGTAGCAGGTGGGTTAGGTAGCAGGTGGGTTAGGTAGCAGGTGGGTTACGTAGCAGGTGGGTTAAGTAGCAGGTGGGTTAGGTAGCAGGTGGGTTGGGTTGCAGGTGGGTTAGGTAGCAGGTCGGTTGGGTAGCAGGTGGGTTGGGTAGCAGGTGGGTTGGGGAGCAGGTGGGTTGGGGAGCAGGTGGGTTGGGGAGCAGGTGGGTTAGGTAGCAGGTGGGTTGGGGAGCAGGTGGGTTGGGGAGCAGGTGGGTTGGGGAGCAGGTGGGTTAGGAAGCAGGTGGGTTGGGCAGCAGGTGGGATGGGTAGCAGGTGGGTTGGGGAGCAGGTGGGTTGGGTAGCAGGTGGTTTAGGTAGCAGGTGGGTTAGGTCACAAGCGGGTAAGGTGGCAGGTGGATTGGGTAGCAGGTGGGTTAGGTAGCAGGTGGGTTGGGTAGCAGGTGGGTTGGGTAGCAGGTGGGTTGGGTAGCAGGTGGGTTGGGTAGCAGGTGGTTTGGGTAGCAATTGCGTTAGGTAGCAGGTGGGTTGGGCAGCAGGTGGTTTGGGTAGCAATTGCGTTAGGTAGCAGGTGGGTTGGGTAGCAGGTGGGTTAGGTAGCAGGTGGGTTGGGTAGCAGGTGGGTTAGGTAGCAGGTGGGTTAGGTAGCAGGTGGGTTAGGTAACAGGTGGGTTGGGTAGCAGGTGGGTTGGGTGGTAGGTGGGTTGGGTAGCAGGTGGGTTGGGTAGCAGGTGGGTTGGGTAGCAGGTGGGTTGGGTAGCAGGTGGGTTGGGTAGCAGGTGAGTTGGGTAGCAGGTTGGTTGGGTAGCAGGTGAGTTATGTAGCAGGTGGCTTGGGTAGCAGGTGGGTTGGGTAGCAGGTGGGCTATGTAGCAGGTGGGTTGGGTAGCAGGTGGGTTGGGTAGTAGGTGGGTTGGGTAGCAGGTGGGATGGGTAGCAGGTGGGTAGGGTAGCAGGTGGGTTGGGTAGCAGGTGGGTTAGGTAGCAGGTGGGTTGGGTAGCAGGTAGGTTAGGTAGCAGGTGGGTTGGGTAGCAGGTGGGTTGGGTAGTAGGTGGGTTGGGTAGCAGGTGGGTTGGGTAGCAGGTGGGTTGGGTAGCAGGTGGGTTGGGTAGCAGGTGGGTTGGGTAGCAGGTGGGTTGGGTAGCAGGTGGGTTAGGTAGCAGGTGGGTTGGGTAGCAGGTGGGCTATATAGCAGGTGGGCTATGTAGCAGGTGGGTTGGGTAGCAGGTGGGTTGGGTAGCAGGTGGGTTGGGTAGCAGGTGGGTTGGGTAGCAGGTGGGTTAGGTAGCAGGTGGGTTGGGTAGCAGGTGGGCTATATAGCAGGCAGGCTAGGTAGCAGGTGGGTTAGGTAGCAGGTGGGTTAGGTAGCAGGTGGGTTGGGTAGCAGGTGGGTTGGGTAGCAGGTTGGTTGGGTACTAGGTGGGCTATGTAGCAGGTGGGTTAGGCAGCAGGTGGGTTGGGTAGCAGGTGGGTTGGGTGGTAGGTGGGTTGGGTAGCAGGTGGGTTGGGCAGCAATTGGGTTAGGTAGCAGGTGGGTTGGGTTGTAGGTGGGTTGGGTACTAGGTGGGCTATGTAGCAGGTGGGTTAGGCAGCAGGTGGGTTGGGTATCAGGTGGGTTGGTGGTAGGTGGGTTGGGTAGCAGGTGGGTTGGGCAGCAATTGGGTTGGGTAGCAGGTGGGTTAGGTAACAGGGGGGTTGGGTAGCAGGTGGGTGGTAGCAGGTGGTTTAGGTAGCAGGTGGGTTGGGTAGCAGGTGGGTTGGGTAGCAGGTGGGTTAGGTAGCAGGTGGTTTAGGTAGCAGGTGGGTTGGGTAGCAGGTGGGTTAGGTAGCAGGTGGATTAGGCAGCAGGTTGGTTGGGAAGCAGGTGGGTTGGGTAGCAGGTGGGTTTGGTAGAGGGTGGGTTGGGTAGCAGGTGGGTTGGGTAGAGGGTGGGTTGGGTAGCAGGTGGGTTAGGTGGCAGGTGGGTTAGGCAGCAGGTGGGTTGGGGAGCAGGTGGGTTGGGGAGCAGGTGGGTTGGGGAGCAGATGGGTTGGGTAGCAGGTTGGTTGGGGAGCAGGTGGGTTGGGGAGCAGGTGGGTTGGGTAGCAGGTGGGTTGGGTAGCAGGTGGGTTAGGTCGCAGGTGGGTTGGGTAGCAGGTGGGTTGGGTAGCAGGTGGGTTAGGTAGCAGGTGGGTTAGGTCGCAAGCGGGTAAGGTGGCAGGTGGATTGGGCAGCAGGTGGGTTAGGTAGCAGGTGGGTTGGGTAGCAGGTGGGTTGGGTAGCAGGTGGGTTGGGTAGCAGGTGGGTGAGGTAGCAGGTGGGTTGGGTCGCATGTGGTTTGGGTAGCAATTGCGTTAGGTAGCAGGTGGGTTGGGTAGCAGGTGGTTTGGGTAGCAATTGCGTTAGGTAGCAGGTGGGTTGGGTAGCAGGTGGGTTAGGTAGCAGGTGGGTTAGGTAGCAGGTGGATTGGGTAGCAGGTGGGTTGGGTAGCAGGTGGGCTAGGTAGCAGGTGGGTTAGGTAGCAGGTGGGTTAGGTAGCAGGTGGGTTGGGTAGCAGGTGGGTTGGGTGGTAGGTGGGTTGGGTAGAAGGTGGGTTGGGTAGCAGGTGGGTTGGGTAGCAGGTGGGTTGGGTAGCAGGTGGGTTGGGTAGCAGGTTGGTTGGGTAGCAGGTGAGTTATGTAGCAGGTGGCTTGGGTAGAAGGTGGGTTGGGTAGCAGGTGGGTTGGGTAGTAGGTGGGTTGGGTAGCAGGTGGGTTGGGTAACAGGTGGGTTGGGTAGCAGGTGGGTTGGGTAGCAGGTGGGTTGGGTAGCAGGTGGGTTGGGTAGCAGGTGGGTTAGGTAGCAGGTGGGTTGGGTAGCAGGTGGGTTGGGTAGTAGGTGGGTTGGGTAGCAAGTGGGTTGGGTAGCAGGTGGGTTAGGTAGCAGGTGGGTTGGGTAGCAGTTGGGTTAGGTAGCAGGTGGGTTGGGTAGCAGGTGGGCTATATAGCAGGTGGGCTATGTAGCAGGTGGGTTGGGTAGCAGGTGGGTTGGGTAGCAGGTGGGTTGGGTGGCAGGTGGGTTGGGTAGCAGGTGGGTTAGGTAGCAGGTGGGTTGGGTAGCAGGTGGGCTATATAGCAGGCGGGCTAGGTAGCAGGTGGGTTAGGTAGCAGGTGGGTTAGGTAGCAGGTGGGTTGGGTAGCAGGTGGGTTGGGTAGCAGGTGGGTTGGGTAGCAGGCGGGTTAGGTAGCAGGTGGGTTAGGTAGCAGGTGGGTTGGGTGGTAGGTGGGTTGGGTAGCAGGTGGGTTGGGTACTAGGTGGGCTATGTAGCAGGTGGGTTAGGCAGCAGGTGGGTTGGGTGTTAGGTGGGTTGGGTAGCAGGTGGGTTGGGCAGCAATTGGGTTAGGTAGCAGGTGGGTTGGGTTGTAGGTGGGTTGGGTACTAGGTGGGCTATGTAGCAGGTGGGTTAGGCAGCAGGTGGGTTGGGTAGCAGGTGGGTTGGGTGTTAAGTGGGTTGGGTAGCAGGTGGGTTGGGCAGCAATTGGGTTCGATAGCAGGTGGGTTAGGTAGCAGGTGGGTTTGTAGCAGGTGGTTTAGGTAGCAGGTGGGTTGGGTAGCAGGTGGTTGGGTAGCAGGTGGGTTGGGTAGCAGGTGGGTTGGGTAGCAGGTGGGTTAGGTAGCAGGTGGTTTAGGTAGCAGGTGGGTTGGGTAGCAGGTGGGTTAGCTAGCAGGTGGGTTGGGAAGCAGGTGGGTTGGGTAGCAGGTGGGTTGGGTAGCAGGTGGGTTGGGTAGCAGGTGGGTTGGGTAGAGGGTGGGTTGGGAGCAGGTGGGTTAGGTGGCAGGTGGGCTAGGTATCAGGTTGGTTGGGGAGCAGGTGGGTTGGGGAGGAGGTGGGTTGGGTAGCAGGGGGGTTGGGTAGCAGGTGGGTTAGGCAGCAGGTGGGTTGGGTTGTAGGTGGGTTGGGTACTAGGTGGGCTATGTAGCAGGTGGGTCGTGTAGCAGGTGGGTTAGGTAGCAGGTGGGTTAGGTAGCAGGTGGGTTGGGTAGCAGGTGGGTTGGGTAGCAGGTGGGTTAGGTAGCAGATGGGTTCGGTAGCAGGTGGATGGGTGGTAGGTGGGTTGGGTAGCAGGTGGGTTAGGTAGCAGGTGGGTTGGGTACTAGGTGGGCTATGTAGCAGGTGGTTAGGTAGCAGGTGGGTTGGGTAGCAGGTGGGTTAGGCAGCAGGTGGGTTGGGTAGCAGGTGGGTTGGGGAGCAGGTGGGTTGGGTAGCAGGTGGGTTGGGTAGCAGGTGGGTTGGGGAGCAGTGGGTTGGGGAGCAGGTGGGTTGGGTAGCAGGTGGGTTGGGTAGCAGGTGGGTTGGGTAGCAGATGGGTTGGGTAGCAGGTGGGCTAGGTAGCAGGTGGGTTGGTAGCAGGTGGGCTGGGTGGTATGTGGGTTGGGTAGCAGGTTGGTTGGGGAGCAGGTGGGTTGGGGAGCAGGAGGGTTGGGGAGCAGGTGGGTTGGGGAGCAGGTGGTTTGGGTAGCAGGTGGGTTGGGTAGCAGGTGGGTTGGGTAGCAATTGGGTTGGGTAGCAGGTGGGTTAGGTAGCAGGTGGTTTAGGTAGCAGGTGGGTTGGGGAGCAGGTGGGTTGGGTAGCAGGTGGGTTAGGTAGCAGGTGGGTTGGGTAGCAGGTGCGTTAGGTATCAGGTGGGTTAGGTAGCAGGTGGGTTGGGTAGCAGGTGGGTTGGGTAGCAATTGGGTTGGGTAGCAGGTGGGTTAGGTAGCAGGTGGGGTTGGGTAGCAGGTGGGTTGGGTAGCAGGTGGGTTAGGTAGCAGGTGGTTTAGGTAGCAGGTGGGTTGGGGAGCAGGTGGGTTAGGTAGCAGGTGGGTTGGGTAGCCGGTGGGTTAGGCAGCAGATGGGTTAGGCAGCAGGTGGGTTAGGTAGCAGGTGGGTTGGGTTGTAGGTGATTGGGTACTAGGTGGGCTGTATCGCAGGTGGGCTAAGTAGCAGGTGGGCTAGGTAGCAGGTAGGTTGGGGAGCAGGTGGGTTAGGGAGCAGGTGGGTTGGGTAGCAGGTGGGTTAGGTAGCAGGTGGGTTAGGTAGCAGGTGGGTTGGATAGCAGGTGGGTTAGGTAGCAGGTGGGTTGGGTAGCAGGTGGGTTGGGTAGCAGGTGGGTTAGGTAGCAGGTGGGTTAGGTAGCAGGTGGGTTGGGTAGCAGGTGGGTTGGGTAGCAGGTGGGCTGGGGAGCAGGTGGGTTGTGTAGCAGGTGGGTTGGGTAGCAGGTGGGTTGGGTAGCAGGTGGGTTAGGTAGCAGGTGGGTTGGGTACTAGGTGGGCTATGCAGCAGGTGGGTTTGGCAGCAGGTGGGTTGGGTAGCAGGTGGGTTGGGTGGTAGGTGGGTTGGGTAGCAGGTGGGTTGGGTACTAGGTGGGCTATGTAGCAGGTGGGTTCGGCAGCAGGTGGGTTGGGTAGCAGGTGGGTTGGGTGGTAGGTGGGTTTGGTGGCTGGTTGGTTGGGCAGCAATTGGGTTAGGTAGCAGGTGGGTTGGGTTGTAGGTGGGTTGGGTACTAGGTAGGCTATGTAGCAGGTGGGTTGGGTAGCAGGTGGGTTGGGTAGCAGGTGGGTTAGGTAGCAGGTGGGTTAGGTAGCAGGTGGGTTAGGTAGCAGGTGGGGTTGGGTAGAAGGTGGGTTGGGTAGCAGGTGGGCTAGGTAGTAGGTGGGTTAGGTAGCAGGTGGGTTTGGTAGCAGGTGGGTTAGGTAGCAGGGGCGTTAGGTAGCAGGTGCGTTAGGTAGTAGGTGGGTTAGGTAGCAGGTGGATTGGGTAGCAGGTGGGTTGGGTAGCAGGTAGGTTGGGTAGCAGGTGGGTTGGGTAGCAGTTGGGTTGGGTCGCAGGTGGGTTGGGTAGCAGGTGGGTTAGCTAGCAGGTGGGCTAGGTAGCAGGTTGGTTGGGAAGCAGGTGGGTTGGGGAGCAGGTGGGTTGGGTAGCAGGTGGGTTGGGTAGCAGGTGGGTTAGGCAGCAGGTGGGTTGGGTTGTAGGTGTGTTGGGTACTAGGTGGGCTATGTAGCAGGTGGGTTGGGTAGCAGGTGGGTTAGGTAGCAGGTGTTTAGTTAGCAGGTGGGTTAGGTAGCAGGTGGGTTAGGTAGCAGGTGGGCTAGGTAGTAGGTGGGTTAGGTAGCAGGTGGGTTAGGTAGCAGGTGGATTGGGTAGCAGGTGGGTCGGGTAGCAGGTGGGTTAGGTAGCAGGTGGGTTAGGTAGCAGGTGGGTTGGGTAGCAGGTGGGTTAGGTAGCAGGTGGGTTGGGTAGCAGGTGGGTTGGGTAGCATGTGGGTTGGGTAGCAGGTGGGTTAGGTAGCAGGTGGGTTGGTAGCAGGTGGACTGGGTGGTAGGTGGGTTGGGTAGCAGGTGGGTTAGGTAGCAGGTGGGTTGGTAGCAGGTGGACTGGGTGGTAGGTGGGTTGGGTAGCAGGTTGGTTGGGGAGCAGGTGGGTTGGGGAGCAGGTGGGTTGGGGAGCAGGTGAGTTGGGTAGCAGGTGGGTTGGGTAGCAGGTGGGTTGGGTAGCAGGTGGGTTGGGTAGCAGGTGGGTTGGGTACTAGTTTGGCTATGTAGCAGGTGGGTTAGGTAGCAGGCGGGTTGGGTAGCAGGTGGGTTGGGTATCAGGTGGGTTAGGCACCACGTGGGTTGGGTAGCAGGTGGGTTGGGGAGCAGGTGGGTTGGGTAGCAGGTGGGTTGGGTAGCAGGTGGGTTTGTTTATTTGTTTACTAGGTGGGCTATATAGCAGCTTATTTGTTTACATTATAGATCTGCCCATTCACAGCTGTCCGAAAGGGTTTCACATCAAGTAAACAAGCTGCTTTAAGGCGCCCCTCTGTGATTTTCTTTTGTGAACTTCCTTCTCGTAAATTCGGCATTGAGGTGAGAAATATAACCTGCTGCCAGTTGGATGCTGCACCTAATTACACTCTTTAGCTTCCCAAGGGTATTTTTAGCAGTCGGTAGTTTAGATGGTAATTTCCCTGCGATCAAATTCCATAAAATGTCAATTGAAGTGAATAATTCTGTGTCAAAACACACGATGGCCCCAGTGAGCTGCAGCCAGTATTCCACCCAGAGGTTGGAAAGTGATATCACATCGCTTCAATTCCTATTTCTGGAACTTCTCGTTAGGTTTTCATTTCAATCTGCGTATCATACAGAATTGCAATGACTACTGTACAGATTACCTATTTCTTCTCACCAATGAAGAAATGGTGCACCTAAATCACACTGCAGGCACATAGGCACACAATCCAGGCTGACATTCCAGTGCAAGTTCTTAGGTTGTGCTGCTCTGTCATAGGTGCCTTCTCTCATATAAAAAGTTAAACTGAGATCCCCAAATGTCCTCTTGGGTCAACATAAAAGAGTCTATGGCACTGGTTGAAAGAAAGGCATGGGGAATCTCCCTGGTGTTCTGAACCAAAAGAAGTGAAACAGTTTATCTGGTCATCACCACATCGTTGTTTGTGGGCCTTTGCTATTTGTAAATTACAAAGGAACAGGGGACTTGGGAGAGGGATAACCCCACTCGGCTTTTTGAATCTGCTTCATTGTTCGATAAGATGACGGCTGACTTGATTGTGGTCTCAACTCCACTTTCCTGTCCGACTCTCATAACCCTCATCTCACTTGTCTGTCAAAAATCTAACTCAGCCTTGGATACGCTCCATGATCCTGCTTACTGAGAAATAGAATTCCGCAGAGCAAAAGCTCCCAGAGGGGAAAATAAGCTTCCTCATCTCCATCTTAAAGGGGGCCATCTCTTAATCATAAATTGGATCCCTTAGTTCTAGTCTCACCCACAGGACAAAGCATCCTCCCAGTTTCTGCCCTCTCCAGACCCCTCAGGATCTTTGATGTTTCAATAAGATCACCCCTTATTCTTCTAAGCTCCAAAGGGTACAGGCCCAACCTATTCAACCTTTCTTCACAAAATCATCCCTTCAACCCAGGAATAAGTCAAGTGAACCTTCTTTGAACTGCTTCTAATGCAACACTATCCTTTTTCAAATAAGGAAACTAAAAACTGTACATGCCATTCCAGATACAGCCTCACCAGAGCCCTGTGCAGCTGCAGCAAAATTTCCCTACTTTTACATCCCATTCCCCTTGCAATACATGCCAACATTCCATTGGCTTTCCTACCCGCATACAGGATTTTTGTGGTTCATGTACAAGGATACCCAGATCCCTCTGTACCATCAAGTTCTGCAATCTCTCTCCATTTAAAAAGTATACTGTTTTATTGTTCTTCCTGAGAGAGCGGACAAGCTCACATTTTCCCACATTCGACACCATCTACCTATTTTTACCCATTCACTTAACTTATCCTTATCTCTTTGTAGACACTTTATCTCCTCTTGACGATCCTACCTTAATGCCATCAACAAAGCTAACCACCATTCATTTGATTCCTTCAGCCATGTCATGACACAGATTATAAATAGTTGAGGCTTCAGCACTGATTCCTGTAGAACTCTACAAGTTACAGCTTGCCAACCCGAAAAATAAACATTTATCCCTATTCTCTGCTTCCTGTCAACTAACCAAACCTACAGTCAAGGTTACATTCAGAAAGTACAGTATTTTATTTGTTCTGAAGTGCTTTGGAATGTCCTGAGATTATGAAAAACGCTATGTAAGCATCAAATTTCTCCATTTATGATCAAAAAACATTCTTAAAATAATTTAAAATGTTTGTTTTTTACGTTATTTCAACTTGTACCTTAATCCCATATGTACAATCCCAATTGTTTATTTTGCGTTCTGTAAAATTTGATTAAAAGTGAAGGATAGCCAATGCATTTTACTCCCTGGTTTGTGGTCTGTCACTTCAGTGTGATTGGACCCCTGCAGTTCCCTTTTTTGATTTATTGGCACCAGGTCCACACTAATGTTTGCCAAGAGAAAATCCACGGCACAAAGATCGTGAGATCTTTCTTCGAGGTCAGCAGCGAGTGCCATCACTTTGCCACTGACTGTAAGATTCAGGCCAAAGTCTTCTGCGTACTGCCATGCCGAATGTGGTCACTAGATGGCAGACGATCCTATTCCCTCATTTTTTGTTTGTTGAAGTGACACCTTTGAGGGCCGCACCAGGAACTAAATAGATGAAATCATGAGCGTGATTCAACAAAATGATTTTGAAGTCCGGTTTTGGGCACGTTTGGCGGGGAGTTTTGTGATGGCAGCATTGGCGAGATCGTGGCCTGTATTCAATGGCACTTAGTGCCAGAAATGAGCCCCCATGGGGTTCTTGACATTACAGGCTCCCTCGCCGTCTGATTCACCCGACTCACACCACAGCAGCTCACTGCTAACAAGAGGAAGCTGCCTTCAAACACTTCCTCACCACTCAGTTCCAGTCAACACGCAAGAATGGCAGCGCGCAGATCTGCTCCTCCCTTTGGGGATGCCAATCACACAATGCTCTCAACGTTGTGGATAAGTGATGGGCCAGACTGTTCCTCCAAGGGGTCACAGAACCAGCAGCAAGGTCAGCAATGCCGCCTGGGAGGCAGTGGCTGCAGCTGTCAGTGTGGATTGCATGACAAGGAGGACCATTGCCGAATGTAGGGAGAAGACGAATGACCTCCAATGAGCTGTATAGGTAAGCTACCACCTATCTCCTGGCATTGGTTTCACCTACCACCGCTCAAATTCCAAAACCCCCCCTCCTCTCCCCCATTCGAATGGCAGACAACTTGCTCCCTCCTCACATTCGAACTTCAAGCTTGTTCCTCAGGACTCCCTGGCACCCACCAGCTCAACCCCTTTATGTCCAGGTGTGGTGCTCACACATGATATCCACTATAGACCCCCTGACCCATGCAGCTCACAATGCCCGCTCTTTGTCCCCGCGGGAAAAGATGGCTCATAATAAATGGGAATGTTCCAAGATTGGGGGCGGAATACCAGAGATTCGAGTCCTTGCCCGCCATTAGGAACGGGCCCTGGAAATTGCAGGATTGAACAAAGAACAAAGAAAAGTACAGCACAGGAACAGGCCCTTCGGCCCTCTAAGCCTGTCCCAACCATGCTGCCCGTCAGAACTAAAATCTTCTGCACTTCCGGGGTCCGTATCCCTCTATTCCCATCCTATTCATGTATTGTCAATATGCCTCTTAAACGTCACGATTGTCCCTGCTTCCACCACCTCCTCTGGCAGCGAGTTCCAGGCACCTACTACCCTCTGTGTAAAAACAACTTGCTTCGTACATCTCCTCTAAACCTTGCCCCTCGCACATTAAACCTATGCCCCCTAGTAATTGACCCCTCTACCCTGGGAAAAAGCCTCTGACTATCCACTCTGTCTATGCCCCTCATGATTTTGTAGACCTCCATTGGGTCGCCCCTCAATCTCCGTCGTTCCAGTGAGAACAAACCAAGTTTATTCAACCTCTCCTCATAGCTAATGCCCTCCATAACAGGCAACATCCTGGTAAATCTCTTCTGCACCCTCTCTAAAGCCTCCACATCCTTCTGGTAGTGTGGCGACCAGAATTGAGCACTATACTCCAAGTGTGGCCTAACTAAGGTTCTATACAGCTACAACATGACTTGCCAATTTTTATACTCAATGCCCCAGCCAATGAAGGCAAGCATGCTGTATGCCTTCTTGACTACCTTCTCCACCTGTGTTGCCCCTTTCAGTGACCTGTGGACCTGTACACCTAGATCTCTCTGACTGTCAATACTCTTGAGGGTTCTCCCATTCACCGTATATTCCCTACCTGTATTAGATCTTCCAAAATGCATGACCTCACATTTGTCCGGACTCCATCTGTCATCTCTCCGCCCAAGTCTCCAAACAATCTAAATCCTGCTCTATCCTCTGACAGTCCTCATCGCTAACCGCAATTCCATCAAACTTTGCGTCGTCTGCAAACTTACAAATCAGACCAGTTACATTTTCCTCCAAATCATTTATATATACTACAAACAGCAAAGGTCCCAGCACTGATCCCTGCGGAACACCACTAGTCACAGCCCTCCAGTCAGAGAAGCACCCTTCCATTGCTGCCTTCTATGACCTAGCCAGTTCTGTATCCATCTTGCCAGCTCACCCCGATCCTGTGTGACTTCACCTTTTGTACCAGTCTGCCATGAAGGACCTTGCCAAAGGCCTTACTGAAGTCCACATCAACAACATCCATTACCCTACCTGCATCAATCATCTTTGTGACCTCCTCGAAAAACTCTATCAAGTTAGTGAGACACGATCTCCACTTCACAAAACCGTGCTGCCTCTCGCTAATAAATCCACTTGCTTCCAAATGGGAGTAGATCCTGTCTCAAAGAATTCTCTCCAGTAATTTTCTTACCACTGACGGAAGGCTCACCGGCCTGTAGTTCCCTGGATTATTCTTGCTACCTTTCTGAAACAAAGGAGCAACATTGGCTATTCTCCAGTCCTCCGGGACATCACCTGAAGACAGTGAGGATCTAAAGATTTCTGTCAAGTTCTCAGCAATTTCCTCTCTAGCCTGCTTCAGTATTCTGGGGTATATCCCATCAGGCCCTGGGGGCTTATCAACCTTAATATTTTTCAAGACGCTCAACACTTTGTCTTTTTGGATCTCAATGTGACCCAGGCTATCTACATACCCTTCTCCAGACTCAACATCCACCAATTTATTCTCTTTGGTGAATGCTGATGCAAAGTATTAATTTAGTACATCGCCCATTTCCTCTGGCTCCACACATAGATTCCCTCGCCTGTCCTTCAGTGGGCCAACCCTTTCCCTGGCTACCCTCTTGCTTTTTATGTACCTGTAAAAAGCCTTGGGATTTTCCTTAACCCTCTTTGCCAATGACTTTTCATGACCCCTTTTAGCCCTCCTGACTCCTTGCTTAAGTTCCTTCCTACTTTCCTTATATTCCACACAGGCTTCGTCTGTTCCCAGCCTTCTAGCCCTGACAAATGCCTCCTTTTTCTATTTGACAAGGCCTACAATATCTCTCATTATCCAAGGTTCCCGGAATTTGCCGTATTTATCCTTCTTCCGCACAGGAACATGCCGGTCCTGAATTCCTTTCAACTGACATTTGAAAGCCTCTCACATGTCAGATGTTGATTTACCCTCAAACATCCGCCCCCAATCTAGGTTCTTCAGTTTCTGCCTAATATTGTTATAATTAGCCTTCCCCCAATTTAGCACATTCACCCCAGGACCACTCTTATCCTTGTCCACCAGCACTTTAAACTTACTGAATTGTGGTCACTGTTCCCGAAATGCTCCCCTACTGAAACTTCTACCACCTGGCCGGGCTCATTCCCCAATACCAGGTCCAGTACAGCCCCTTCCCTAGTTAGACTATCTACATATTGTTTTAAGAAGCCCTCCTGGATGCTCCTTACGAACTCTGCCCCAACCAAGCCCCTAGCACTAAGTGAGTCCCAATCAATATTGGGGAAGTTAAAGTCTCCCATCACAACAACCCTGTTGCTTTTACTCCTTTCCAAAATCTGTCTACCTATCTGCTCCTCTATCTCCTGCTGGCTGTTGGGTGGCCTGTGTAAACCCCCAACATTATGACTGCACCCTTCTTATTCCTGATCTTTACCCATATAGCCTGGCTGCCCTCTGAGGTGTCCTCCTGCAGGTACAGCTATGCTATTCTCCCTAACCAGTAGCGCAACTCCTCCACCCCTTTTCCATCCCCTCTATCCCGCCTGAAACATCTAAATCCTGGAACATTTAGCTGCCAATCCTGTCCTTCTCTCAACCATGTCTCTGTAATGGTAACAACATCATAGTTCCAAGTACTAATCCAAGCTCTAAGTTCATCTGCCTTACCTGTTATACTTCTTGCATTAAAACATATGCACTTCAGGCCACCAGTCCCGCTGTTTTCAGCAACATCTCCCTGTCTTATCTTCCTCAGAGCCATATTGGCCCTATTCCCTAGTTCTCCCGAGGTACCCACCTCCCTGCCATACTCGTTCAAACCCTCCCGTGTGACACTAGCAAACCTCACGGCCAGGATATTTATGCCTCTCCAGTTTAGATTCAACCCATCTTTCTTATACAGGTCACACCTGCCCCGGAAGAGCTCCCAGTGGTCCAGATAACGGAAACCCTCCCTCCTACATCAGATGTTTAGCTACGTGTTTAGCTGTTCTATCTTCCTATTTCTAGCCTCACTGGCATATGGCACAGGGAGTAATCCTGAGATTGCAACCCTAAAGGTCCTGTCTTTTAACTTTCTGCCTAGCTCCCTGAACTCCTGCTGCAGGACTTCATGCCCCTTACTGCCTATGTCGTTAGTACCAATATGTACAACAACCTCTGCCTGTTTGCCCCCCCCCCCCCCTTCAGGATGCCCGCTACCCGTTCAGAGACATCCTGGACCCTGGCACCAGGGAGGCAACTTACCATCCTGGAGTCTCTTTCACGTCCACAGAAGCGCCTATCTGTGCCCCTGACTACAGAGTCCCCTATGACTATTGCTATCCTGCGCTTTGACCCTCCCTGCTGAACATCAGAGCCAGCCGTGGTGCCACTGCTCTGGCTGCTGCTGTTTTCCCCTGATAGGCTATTCCCCCCAACAGTATCCAAAGCGGTACCTGTTCGAGAGGGGGACAACCACAGGGGATTCCTGCACTGACTGCCTGCCCCTTCTGGTGGTCACCCATCTCTCTGCCTGCACCTTGGGTGTAACCATATCTCTAAATAACTCCTATCTATGACGCTTTCCGCCACCTGCATGCTCCTAAGTGCCCGAGGAGAGAGCAGTCACCGACACCAAGGTTGGCCTGTGCCCGAGAGGTGAGGATCCACTGCCCCTTCATCCAGATGACCTCTCTCAAGAGAATTGTTCATGTTAAACAAAATGATCGTTCCCTCTCACTGATCACATGTCCATTGTCTCCCAGGATCTCTATCTGATGAGGCCGGGCCAAATCTCAATTTTGCCCTCTCCTGCTATTCAACCGGGGCACCCCGATCTGTACCGGGCGCAGCACTGTCGCTGAATCACGCCTCATATCTTGTTTAATATAAATGCAATTTGGAAAAATGGGACATTCGTCAGGGAATGTTTGTTCCTATTTCGAGTGATGTCCAAAACCTATTGAGCAATAGTTACATGAAGCCTTCCAGATGGTGCAACAGGAAACAGATCATACTGCTTGAAATTCAAATACAGGTTTCCAAGCCAGGATTAATTCTTCAACCAATGTCCCCATTAAAAACAGATTATCTGGTTTCTGTTAGTAATATGCTCCAAAACTACAATGATAAATTATAATCTATCACATGTTGGGCGACACGGTGGCATAGTGGTTAGCACAGTTGCTTCACAGGTTCAATTCCGACCTAAGGTGACTGTCTGTGTAGAGTTTGCGCATTCTCCCCGTGTCTGCGTCGGTTTCCTCCAAGTGCTTCGGTTTCCTCCCACAGTCCAAAAATGTGCAGGTTTCATTTTCTCAAGTCTGAGAAACCCTGCCATGTCGCTAACCCACACCCCCAACTTTGGAGGTTTCGAGTCCCTTCATTTTATGAGGATCCGTCTCTGGCTACCAGGGAGGCATCTCACCCCCTGGGCTCCGGGTCATTCGACACACCGAAGATCGCCACCTCTGGACTCAGCACAACCCTCACTTGTAAGACCTCTGACATGACATCAGCAAACCCCTGCCAGAAACCCCTCAGCCTCCGACATGCCCAAAACATTCAACATGGTTCGCAGGACCCCTGCACAGCTCCCACACCTATCCTGCAACTTCTCAAAGAACGTGCTCATCCAGACCGGTCATATGTGCCCTGCAGACCATCTTAAATTGTATCAGGCCGAGCCTGGCGCACGATGAAGATGTATTAACTCTCCTCAGGTCCTCCTCCCATAACCCGGCCTCCAACTCCCCACCCAGCTCTTCTTCCCACTTTCTCTTCACCTCCCCTATTGGGGCTCCCTCCCACTCTATCAGCTCCTCATAGATCTCTGAGACCTTCCCCTCTCCTACTCCTGTTCTCGACACCACCTTATCCTGCAGTCCCCGGTGCGGGAAGGTCGAAACCTGCCTCCGCACAAAATCCCTCACCCGCAGATACCGGAACCCATTCCCACCTGGCAACTCAAACCCCTCCTCCAGCTCCTCCAAGCTCAAGAAACCCCCATCAATAAAGAGATCCCCAAATCTCTTCATCCCTGCAAGCTCTGTAACCCCTCGTCCAGCCCTCCAGCATGAACCAGTGGTTATCACATATCGGTGCCCACACCGACGTCCGCTCTAACCCCATGTGCTGCCTCCACTGTCCCCACACCCTCAGGGCTGCCAGTACTACCGGGCTTGTGGAGTACCGAGCCGGCGAGAACAGCAGAGGTGGCGTTAATAATGCCCCCACGTGCGTGTCCTTACATGATGTCGCCTCCACCCGCTCCTATACCAACCCCTCCCCCACTACCCACTTCTTAACCATCGCAATATTCGCCGCCCAGTAATAATTAATTAAATTCAGAGGAGCCAGCCCCCCCCCCCCCCCCCCCCCCCCCCCGCCGCATGGCTCCAGCAGCACTTTTTTCACTCGTGGGGTTTGACCCACCCAAACAAATCCCGAGATCTCTGCAATCACTTTTTTCAAGAATGCCTTGGGGATGAAAATTGGGAGGCTCTGAAAAACATACAAAAACCTTGGGAGGACCGTCATTTTAACCATCTAAACCTGCCCTGACAATGACAACAGGACCACTTCTCACCTCCGAAAGTCCCCCCTCACCTGATCTACCAGCCTTCATGCAGCGTGTCTCGATTACTCTGATTTGGAGGAGGGTGGGGGTTAGCATCGCGATCCGCCGCCAAACCGCCGGCTGCCGCCATTTCGGCATCAGGAACCATTCTCCACACGATCGCCGTTCTCAATTTCGGCAAGGCAACGGAGAATCCCACCCCATGTATTCCAGGAGAAGGCATCAGTAAGGAATTTGTAGCAGTCGCATATTAGAGTAGCTCTGAAGTATCTTAGTGTAAGTTAGTGTTAGACCATTATTTCCAACTGTATTAATCTTAGGCATTTTGGTAATTCATTAGAGTAGTGATAGTAATAAATAACTTTGTTTATGAAACAAAGTCTAATGTTCTTTGTTTACACTACAATATCAAGATCCAACATCATGAGGGTGTCAAAGGCTGAAAATGTGTTGAGAGCCTTTCCACCTCGTTTGTAGGTGGAGAAAAACCAGGACCACCGACCTCCAAGAAGATAGCAGCAACTGGGATTTGTCATGCAGCATCTATGGACCGCATGATAAGCCTTTTCATATGCAGCATGCATTCAGCTCTCTGTTCGGCAGGAGTCAGACATATCGATGAGGATGAGAGGAGCATTACTCTGTCCTCACTGCAAGTCATCATCATTCTCCTACAGCACCCAGCTAATTGCATTTGTGTCCTGCCCATGGATGTAGCCACCATCACGATGATCTCCTGCAGGCACCTCAGTAGCGAGTGAATGTCAGACTCCATTGTGGGAGAGATCTTCACAGCCTAGTCCTGAATGTCGCCAAATCGAGAGTCAATGAGAGTGTCCAGAGCCCTGTGCCCCATATGGGCCCTGGCCATCGCCCAATGTCCTTCTTCCTCCTCTGCGCGTTGCCCCTCGCCACATCATCTGAGGTGGTGTGGTTCTCCTCCATCTCCTCCTGGTCCAGCTGCTCTCTCTGCTGCAGTGCCAGGTTGTGCAGAGCACAGTAGACCACCATGATGTGGGACACCCTCTGGGGGCTTTATTGGAAAGAATCTGCCGGACACCAGAACAACATCTTGAGCAGTCCAATCATTTGTTCTAAGAGCGCATGCATTAGCGCAATGCCCACATTGTAACCAGTCTCAGCAGGTGTTTATGGCCTCTGCACTGGCATCATCAGCCACCTCCTGAGTGTATACCCTTTGTGCCCGAAGAGTTATCCCCCCCCCCCCCCCCCCCCCCCAGCTCTCCCCCAAAAACGGCTGGGATCGGCAAGCAACCCAAGATGTAACAACTATCATGGACGCTCCCCAGGAAATGGGCGCACACCTCCATGATGTGCATTGTGTGGTCACAGACAATCTGGACATTGAGGAAGTGAAATCCCATCAGAAATGGCACCCCAAAGGGAGCGCAGAGCCATATGGGTGCAGTCAATGACACCCTGCACCTGGGAACAGGCCTGCTATGTGACTGAAGCCCATGGCCCTCGTACCTTGGCTCTCCTGGTCCTAGTCCAAGTTGATGTACATGTGGGCCCTCGCAAGCAGCACATCTCTGACCTCCCTAATGCACTTAATAATAATCTTTATTATTGTCACAAGTAGACTTACATTAACGGTGCAACAAAGTTACTATGAAAATCCCCTGGTCGCCACACTCCGGCGCCTATTCGGGTACACAGAGGGAGAATTCAGAATGTCTAATTCACCAGCAAGCATGTCTTTCAGAACTTGTGGGAGGAAACCAGAGCACCCGGAAGAAACCTGCACAGACACGGGGAGAACGTGCAGACTCCGCACAGACAGTGACCCAAACCAGGAATCGAACCCAGGTGTCTGACGCTGTGAAGCAACAGTGCTAACTACCGTGCTACCATGCCACTGTAGCAGACTGGGAAATGCCAAACAAATCACCTGTGCTGTCCTGAAACGAGCTGCTGGCATAGCGGTTTAGAGCAGCACAAACTTTCAAGACCATAGAATATAGAATATGGGTGACCTCCCAGTCCATATAGTGCTAACTCTTGCATTGCCTGGCACAGGTGATTTGCCATCCCCCGAGACAGATGCAGTCTTCTCTGGCATTGGACCTCTAACATCTAGAGGTAAGAAGTTCTATGCTGAAATGCCAGAAGTGTCTCCGCTGAGGCTCCGCCATCTGTAACCCTGCTCCCAGAAGATCAACAGGCCCTGCCTCCTCCTCTTTGCAAGACGCTATTCCTTGCTGTGTGCAGTGGCACGTTATTATCGCTGCTGCTGGTCGTTCGCAGTCAAAAAAATTGCCAGGTCAACTGGGTCCATGATTCACCAGATTCAAAAACTGAAAGAAAGTGAAATCAAAGTGAGCAATGAGGAGTCATGACAACGCTCTGACCCACAGCCCATTCAGAACTGGGACATCCACCCATGTGCATCCCCTTATGTGAGCGCCTTTCCACTGAGCCTCACTCCCTTCCTTGCCAGACGATAGCCACGTCACCACAGTTGTCCCTCTCAACTCCACCTTAATGAAGCCCTTTGACGCTTGAGAGCCTCACTGGACCATGTAACAACGCCACCAACCCTGCCCTGTCCCCCAAGGATGAGGGATTAGAGCAATTGAATGCATTCAATGGACCTGCATTCTAACCTCACTGGGGAACAAGATACTGCCCCCATCATTCCTTGAATGGGGTAACTGTTGAGTGACTTCCCCATGACACCTTGTATTGGGAGCCATATCTGTGGCACCTCTCTTTATGTAGACATGAGTATGAACCTTGGAGTTCAATGTTTGGGGCTTGGCTTCCGTAACGCCTCTGTTTTGACCTCAAGCCATGCATTGATCAAACAGATAAAGCTTTAAAAGTTGGGCGCAAATCAGTGGCACACTCATGTGTTACAATGTTGACCAAATTGGCACAGTTGACTTGTCAAGGAAAGGTCAGGTAGCTGATTAGGCATCTGGCATCATTTTGTGGTAGGCAAGGCACACCTGATACGTGTGAAATCTAAATTTACCGTGTCAACTTCATCCTTAGAGGGCACCCTCATTCCCCCAAGTATAATGAGCTGTGGATTCAAGACACCCAGCCACCCTGACAGCCTGACCTCCATAACCAGTGGCCTTAAACCTCCATACAGCTCGTGCCCACTGGCTTCACAGTGCTGTCTGAATATAGGCGTTCATTCTCATTGCAATCATCCTTTATGAGGGTCTTCAGGCCTCAGGAGGCTGGAGGCCCCACTCTGCCTATGCAGCCTGACCTCTCATGGGAACTCACAGTTGGTCCCAGTACTAACCTTATGGATTCACCTGCTCCCACCCACTTTCTAGGCCCCCTGCGTCCTCTCCATTGCCCCCTCTGTGACTGGAATCCTGGATGGTAATGGCGACCTGAGGGCTCACCTTCAATATCCCTTTCGGAGGTGAGGTAGCCGGTTCACGTTTTTATCGTGTTGTAATTCGCGGTGATGTGACGTCCTGCCGGCAACTGTCCCAGCAGGAGGATTCACTAATTATATTATAATGTATTAAAATAAGGGGCGGGATTCTCCGACCCCCCCCGATGGGTCGGTGAATTCCCGGGGGGCGGTGTGAACCCCGCCCTGCAGCTGGCTGCCATATTCTCTGGCACTGGTTTTCGGGCGGGGGCGGGGATCACAACACGCCACGTTGGCAGTGGCCCGTCTGGCAATTCTCTGGGCCCCGATGCGCTGAGTAGCCGCCCGTTTTTGGCCAGTCCCGCCGGCGTGGATTGGACATGGTCCCACATGGCGGGACCTGGCAGGTAAGTTGGCTGGTGCGGTCCTCGGGGGGTTGTGGGGGGATCCAACCCTGGGGGTGGGTGGGGGGGCGGGGTCCCCCACTGTGGCCTGGCCCGCAATCGGGGCCCACCGATCTGCGGGTGGGTGTGTGTGTGGGGGCACTTCTTCCTTCCGCGCCGGCCCCTGTAGGGCTCCGCCATGGCCGGCGGGGAGAAGACACATGCGCCAGAATACGCCGTCCAGTCTGTGCATGCGCTGAACCACGCCAGCGGTTCAGCACATGTGCTAACTCGCGCAGTCCCTTCGGCGCTGGCTGGCGCGGCGCCAACCCCTCCAGCGCTGGAGAATTCCGCAACTTCCGGTCGGCCCAACGCCGGAGTGGTTCACGCCGTTTTTTACGGTGTCGTCGGCCCATCGCGCTGATTCAGGAAAATCCCGCCTCAGGTTTCCAACCTTCCATGGCATTTTTGTTGTTATGCCACCAGCGAAGGGCGTGGAAAATCCGAAAACATTTCGGCAGCTAGAATCACATTTGCCACTCACATCACCGTTCTCGCTGACGCAGATTACAAATCGCTCCCCATACGCTGCTAAAGGCTAGTGCAGAGAGATAAAAATACACAAGAAGCATTGGTATCTATGTCCATCTCCATTACTCTGCTATTGTTCACCTGGTGCATCCATCTATACAAGATGCTACGTTATTCCTCTTTGTTCACTTTGGCAGGAAGAATAAAAAAGCAGAGTGTTACTTAAATGGAGAACAGCTGCAGAATTCTGAGGGGCAGAGGGATCTAAGCGTTCCCGTGCATGAGTCCAAAATATTAATATACAGGTAGAGCAGGTAATTAAGGAGGCTAATGGAATGCTGACCTTTATTATGAGAAGTATCAGACATAAATGTAAGGATGTTATGCCTCAGTTATACAGGGAATTGCTGAGACCACGGCCAGGATTTTCCGTTCCATACTACTAAGAATGGGAATCCTGATTGGGCGGAGAATCCCACGGCAGGACAAAATCAGGATTTACATCGGGTGGCAGACCGGTCCCGGGTCTCTGTGCCCGCACCGTTGACCATATCGGATTTCCCGATTGCCCAGCCGGGTCTCCCACCCTAACCCGGCAGGACCATGCTCATTAGAGCTATTTGCATGCCATTGGTGGATAGGATGCACCATTCACAAGCCAGGCTGGATGTTCCAGCCCTCACAGCTGAGCGTCCTGCTGGCATGAATTGGTGTAAGTCCTGAGGAGCGTGGACCTCGTGGCTTGCAGTCTGAGGGGTGGCAAGATGGTAAGTATCGTCCCAACAATTGCCACTAGGGTGTCGAGGGGGGTCGTTCATGGGAGGTCGGGTCAGGGGGCTTGCGCTAGGCTGGACGGGCTTTGATCAGGGGTCTTCCATGGAGCTCCTTTGGATGTTCTCCCCATCTGCAGTCTTTAAAAACCCATGAAACAGTCACTCAGTATGTAAAAGTTAATGTTTTCCCATAATAAAGTGAAAATGGTCTCATCAGTACCCTGTACCATTTAGACAGTTACTCATGATCTCACAAATACACATCCCGAATAATAAAGTGAAAGTGATCCTACCTGTACCCCGAAACCCTTTAAACAGTAAGTCAGTGTGTGAGAAAAAAGCTTTATCATAATAAAGTGAAAGTGATCTGTACCCCTGACCCTTTTAAAAACTCTGTTAGTATGCCAAGTTTAAAGGTATGCGAGATGAAGGTTAAAGTTATGCCTTTAAAGTGGTGCAAACCTTTGAAGTGGTTTTCACACAATTAATTCAATTGCCTTTTGAAGTACTGAAGGCACTGTGAATGGCTAGGAGGTTCAATGCTTTGAACTGGATTGTTTACATTGAAATTCACACTCCATTGCCTGCTGAAAGCATTGTATTATTTTGTTTGTTTGATACAGCACAGAAGGAGGCCATTTAGCCCACTATATCTGCACCGGCTCCCAAAAGAGCTAATCCCATTCCCCAGCCTTTCTCTATCAGCACCCTAAATTCATCACTTTAAAATATATCCAGTGCTGTTTTGAAAGCACCTATCGAACCCACCTCCACCACTCTCCCAGGCAGTACATTCCAAGCCCCAACAACTCTCTTAGTAAAGAAGTTTCTCCTCATCTAACTCCTAGCTTTCTTGTTGATCATCTTGAAATTGTGACCCCTCGTCACTGACATACCAACTAGTGGAAACAGAATATCCTTCTTTACCCTGTGAAAATTGTTCAGAATTTTGAACAGCTCAATAAGGTTGCCTTTTAATCTTCTCTGCTCCAAGGAGAACAAGCCCAATTTCTCCAATCTTTCCTTGTATCTAAAATTCCTAATTCCTGGTATCATTCTAATAAATCTCTGCATTCTCTCCTGGGCTTTAACATCCTTCCTTAAATAAGGTGCCTAGAATTGAACACAATACTCCAAATATGGTCTGACCAATGATTTGTAGAGGTGTAGCATCACTTCCTTGCTTTTATACTCTATGCCTCTATAAACGTAAGGATGCTATAAGCCTGAACAACTGTTTCAACTTGCCTGGCCACCTTCAGAGTATTAGGCCTTGACCCCAAGGTTCCTCTGTTCCTGTACTCCCCTCAAAGTTGTACTATTGACCCTAAATTGTCTCCCCATGTTTCTTCTACCAAAATGCATTACCTCACATTTCACTGCATTGAAGTTCATCTGCCAGGTCTCTGCCCATTTGGCCAACTTGTCAATGCCCCTCTGAAGTCATTTAGCATCACCCTCACCGCTGAAATAGGCCCCCGCGGGCGACTGGCCAAACTCCCGCCGGCGTGGTTTACATCTTCTACCACCCGGCGGCAGCTCGGATCCGTGGCCGCGGTGGCGGTCTGGTGGGGGCAGGGGGAATCTGACTTGGGGGGGGGGGCCTCAGCAGCCTGCGATTGGGGGCCACCAATCGACGGACCATCGCGATCTGGTTGGGACTTACATTCCTCCGCGCAGGCCCACTGTGTGGCTCCGCCATGTTGCTGGCACCCGCGCCGAAGTGGGCCGTCGCGCGCATGCGCGGACCCTCTTGCGACCGCCGTGCACATGCACGGCCGTGCGGTCTGGACAGCAGGGCCCAGCTGGCAGGCAGAGCTGCAGGACGCACGTTGGGGCTCTGTTAGCCCCCTGGAATACGGAGAATCACCCCGGACTTTTGAGGAAAAAGTCTGGAGTGATTCTTGCCCATTTTCCGGCCTCCCCGAACAGGCGCCGGAATGTGGCGACTGGGGGCTTTTTACAGTAACTTCATTTGAAACCTACTTGTGACAATAAGCGATTTTCATCTTTTCATTTCATTTCCGGCAGGCATGGGGACATTAGTCCCCAAAAGGGAGAATCCTGGCCAGGGTCTTGGTTACTTCAATTGTTTAGCCACTTTCTCAAATGAGGTTTTAACAAGGGCTTTCATATCTTTCTCGTCAAACCATGGCAGTGCTTGAATGTATGTAAACATATCCTCGCGAGGCCTTTGACTAGGAGGGTTAATACATATTCTGAATTTACCTTGCTTTCTGCCTTTAATTCCAACATCTTATATTGATGTTCTCTCTTTCCTTTTCCCTTTCTTCCCTGTTAATCATTCCATTTCCACCTTAGATTTCCTCATTTAAATTTTCTTCTGAAAAGCCCTTTTTTTTTCTTTCTTAACCTCTCTTTTTTCCTTTTCTGCCCTCTCACTTTCCTTTCCTTCTGTCATTGCCAATCTGTCTTTATCTATTGCCACTCTCTTCTTTTTCCTCTACCATTGCCACTCCTTTTCTTTTCCCTGCATTTCTAATTGTATCATTTGTAATTGAATTTTAGCTAATTGTAATGATTCAGACTGTGTCTCCAACAAATGTAGATTGATTGATTGATTGATATTTATAGTCACATGTAACAACGTTCTGTGAAAAGTATTTTTCTGCGGTCAAGGGAACGTACACAGTACATATATAGTAGACAAAAGAATAATCAACAGTGTACATTGACAATGGTACTTCAACAAATAATGATTGATTACAGTGCGAAACAAGGGCGAAACAAGAGCAGCATAGGACATCATGAATAGTGTTTTTACAGGGAACAGATCAGTCCAAGGGAGAATCGTTGAGGAGTCTTGTAGCTGTGGGGAAGAAGCTGTTCCTTTGTCTGGATGTGCGGTACTTCAGGCTTCTGTATCTTCTGCCTGATGGAAGGGTCTGGAAGAGGGCAAAGCCTGGATATGAAGGGTCTCTAACAATGCTGTTTGCCGTTCTGTGGCAGCGGGAGGTATAGACTGAATAAATGGGAGGATGGCAAGCTTGTGTGATGCGTTGAGCTGAGTTCACCACACTCTGCAGTTTCTTGCGATCTTGAGCTATTGCTTGAATTATCTTCATCTCCCTCAACCCTTCAAGTAAGGTCAACTGCAGCTTGTTCACCAAACCCAAAAACTTTGTTTTAACCACCCTTTGTAAACCAGCCAGAATGACTTCTTCCACACCCAGGAAATTCTTCGCCATGAGAAGAGCCATTGTACCAGTCACTCCCTATTCAAACTGCAACTCTGAAATGAAGCACCTGGTCCTCACACTCACTGACTTTAAATTAAATAATCCCAAGCCAAAAAGGAATTATACTTTTAAATCCCAGTAAGGAGTTCCCAATTTTGTTAATTCTCTGGACTAGACCACAACATTTGTTAGTATACTGGTCAAGAATCCCAAACACATTTTTTTACATTTGTAAGACTGTGAAGAAAGGATGCATCAGTCTAAGAGTGATTTGACTGACAAAAAGGGACATGGTATATTGAAACAAACTTTATTTCTAACACATGATTGAACTACATTAATATACAATTAACAGTTAAACGATTCTTAACAATAAAAGGAAATACTTTAGCTTCTCATTGATACCTTCTCTATCTCCAATCAAGCAAAACCCATCATAAGTCAAAAGTCACTTATAAATACAGTTAGCAAACAACGGGATACTTATTGTACACTTGAATAGAGATTTCTCATAAATACTGCTTAAGGAGAGAGGGATCCGGTCAGGAAATAGACTGCAGATTATTTTCTGTGTCAGACTACTGCTTAACCTGACAGCCTATTGCAAAAGCTGCTGCCCAGCTCAAAGGCCCCATCAAAAGTAAAAACTAAACTGCCAGCTACAGATATGGTCCCCCCCATTTATCCCACTGAGATCTCCCGACCTGCTTACCAAAGTCCAAATACAATGGCTGGATTCTCCATTTCTGAGGTATTATTATTAAGTGCCCGCACTAACAGAGAATCCGTGGTGTTCCACGACGGGAAAATCTACACATATCCCTCAGCAATTCTGGCACTGGTGAGGGGCTAGCACCAGGGTTGTGTAGAACACCCGCGGATCGCGCGAAGAACGGCCGGAGAATCGTCGGGTCCCAGGCCGCACAAGCGCAGGGCTGTCAAGCTGCAGCCGCGCACGCTGATATCCCCCCCACATGCACCGGTCATGCCGAGAAACATGTCACCGGCCATGCTAGACCGCTTACCCGCCCACCCCGACCCCACAGCCCACCCCCTGGCTACCCCTGACCACTTCCCCTAGCCCTAGCAGAAGCCTCCCGGGCAGCGGCACGGATCTCAGCTGAGTACGGTGGTGTTAGACACTGTCCACTGGGACCACAAGTGGCCTGCACCGTCAGAAACATTTCCCATCGGAGGCGGAGCATCGTGGGTGGGCTGGCTGATGATGCACCAGTGGCTTTGTGCCTCCGCGCAGAGCGCATCCCGATGATGACGATTTGGACGGAGCATCGCGAACCGGCATCAAACCGACACCTTCCCCGATTCCGGCATCGGAAGCCATTCTCTGCACGATCACCATTCCCCATTTCAGCGTTGGGCTACGGAGAATCCCACCCAATATCTCAAATGATCTACTCACCAGGGAATTTCCCACAATCATAACAAAATTCCACTAAACCTCTCTTGGCAAACACATACATGATTGGAATGAATAATTTTTTTGTTCAAAGTTTTTTTTAAATTTAAAGTACCAATTCCCCCCCCACTTACGGGGAAATTTAGCACGACAAATCCACCTACCGTGCACATTTTTGGGGTTTTGGGGTAAGACTCACACAGTCACAGGGAGAATGTGCAAACTCCACAGAGTGACCAGGGGCCGGGATTGAACCTGGGTCCTCGGCGTCCTGAGGAAGGAGTGCTAACTACTGCGCCTCCGTGCTGCCCAGATTGGAATGAATGATGATTTTATTTTTAATGATATTTTAATTATACCTTCGGCAGCCACAGTGTCTGGAAACTTTAACCTAGATTCTTCAATAATATTACTGCAACAGACACATATACCTGAACTCAGGCTTTTAACATCACTGCAACAGATAGAGTATACAAAATATATACTAATTCATCAAACGCTAAACCTCCTGATTTCCTCCCCATCCCACTCCCCCAACCGCAACCTTCCCTTTCTGATTTCCTGCTTTCAGACAACAAAGACTGCAACTTTCCCAGCTACAGCACAGCCAGAAGGATGGAGAGAAAGCAACAATACAGTACCAATGGAAAGGTCCTGTCACATTATGACACTCACAGCCATCAGTTCAGATGTTGACACTGTACATACCTTACAGCCTAGTATAAAATTGGGATCAGTATGTGGTAAGTCACAAGGCTTGAATAGGCCAGGTAAAGGATGGTTCTTTTGCCAGCTCACCGGAGGGTGAGGTCACAGGTAAATGCTGCTGCAGGAGATTCCGATGAGGACCCCAACGGGATGGCATACAGGAGAAGACTGAGAACTGCACACCAAAATGCTGGGTGCATTGGCTGGCCTACCAGAGAGCGTGCTGTCATGGGGGAGTTTAGCTCCAATTTGACAGAGGGCATTGTGCACAGCTTACCTCTTTCCAGACTCTGCGCCATCTCCCTGTCATGCTGCTGACCCAAAGGCATTGCCGCTGCTGTTCCTAAAGCCTGTTGTAGCCTTTGTGTGGACAGTCCACCAAAAGCTCTGCCCTCCTTTAAGAAAGAAGCAAACTTCCCTACCAGTACCAAAAATTCACTGAAACACCTCCAAAAACATTCCTCTGTACTTCCAAAGACTTTTTTCGTGGCAGACGCTATTCTAAATTACCTTGCCTACAAGTTAATTGTCCAGCCCTTTAAATAAAGCCAGTGCCGGTTCCCTGTTGCAGCTGAACATATGTTCTTTGTTAAATGACATCTGAATACATTTAATGGATCTGCTTCATCTGCGGTTGAATTTTAAAAAATGTATTTTTTCATGGGTTGTGGGTGTCACCAACAATGCCAGCATTTTTGCCGATCCCTAATTGCCCTTGAACTGAGTGGTTTGCTTGGCCATTTCAGAGGGAAGTTAAGAGTCAACCACATGGCTGTGGGTCTGGAGTCACATGGAGGCCAGGCTGGGTAAGAATTATAGATTTCCTTTCCTGAGAAGGTAATAGATGAGATGCTGCAGGTAGATAGGAGGTATGCAGAAGATGGGGGCCCAGCAAAGTTGGAAAAGAGGAAGGAACTCCAGGCAAGCTTTGACCGACTGTCTACCAGGAAGGCGGTACGCCAATTGAGGTCAGCAAGGGGGGCAGTTTATGAGCATGGAGTGAAGGTGGGGAGTATGTTGGCAGGTCAGCTCCAGAGGGAGGCTGCGGCAAAGGAAATTGTCCAGGTGCGGGACAGGGCAGGGAAGTTGGTGGTAGCTCCAGATCAGATTAACAAAGTCTTTAAGGAATTCTATGAGAGGTTGTACAGGTCAGAGCCACCTGGGGGAGGCTGAGAGATGCAGAATTTGAAAAATGAAAAATGAAAATGGCTTTATTGTCACAAGTAGGCTTCAATGAAGTTACTGTGAAAAGCCCCTAGTCGCCACATTCCGCGCCTGTCCAGGGAGGCTGGTACGGGAATCGAACCGTGCTGCTGGCCTGCTTGGTCTGCTTTAAAAGCCAGCGATTTAGCCCAGTGAGCTAAACCAGCCCCTAATTTCTAGATGGGCTGGAATACCCAAGGTTAGGGGAGAAGGACAGGGCTACGTTAGAAGGAGCGATAGTGGAGCAGGAGGTAAAAGATGCGATTAGGAGGATTCAGTCGCGGAAGGTGGCAGGGCCGGATGGATTTCCGGTGGAATATTATAAAAAATTCAGGTAGCCTAGAGGGGTGCCTCCCGAAGGTGATAGGTGAAGTTCAGACGGGGTTTATGAGTGGGAGGCAGCTCTTTTAGAACATTAGGCGGGTATTGAACGTGGTTATGACACTGGCGGAGGGGTAGGAAACAGAGGTGGTTGTGACATTGGACACTGAGAAAGTGTTTGACCGGTTAGTATGGGGGTACTTGATGGCAGTTCTGGAGCGGTTTGGGATTGGACCAAGATTTGTGGACTGGGTAAAGCTACTGTATAAGGAGCCGAGGGCAAGTATCCACACAAATAACATCCGCTCGGAATACTTTCCTCTCCACCGTGGAACTAGGTAGGGATGTCCTATGTCCCCCCTGCTGTTTGCACTCGGGATTGAGACATTGGCCATCGGGTTAAGAAGTTTGGGAGTCTGGAAAGGGATAGTGCGGGGGAAGGGGGGATAGACCATAGGGTGCCCTATATGCCGATGACTTGTTGTTATACGTGACGGAACCGAGTGTGTCAATAGGGGGAATATTGGAGCTACTGCGAGTATTTGGGTCTTTCTCGGGGTACAAATTAAATCCAGACAAGAGTGAATATTTTATGGTGTCTTGACCGGGGGTGGGGGCAGTGGTGGGGGTCTGCCATTCCGTAGGACAGGGGCTCACTTTATATACCTGGGGGTACAGGTTGCTCGGGATTGGGGGGCGCTCCCTAGGTCAACATTTCTAGTTTGGCATGGAGGGTGAAAGCTGATCTGGCAAGGAGAGATGGTCTCCCTCTGTCACTGGTGGGTCAGGTACATAGAACATAGAACAGTACAGCACAGAACAGGCCCTTCGGCCCTCAATGTTGTGCCGAGCCATGATCACCCTACTCAAACCCACGTATCCACCCTATACCCGTAACCCAACAACCCCCCCCTTAACCTTACTTTTATTAGGACACTACGGGCACTTTAGCATGGCCAATCCACCTAACCCGCACATCTTTGGACTGTGGGAGGAAACCGGAGCACCCGGAGGAAACCCACGCACACAGGGGGAGGACGTGCAGACTCCACACAGACAGTGACCCAGCCGGGAATCGAACCTGGGACCCTGGAGCTGTGAAGCATTTATGCTAACCACCATGCTACCCTGCTGCCCCTGCTACCCTGCTGCCCCTTTATTGTAAGGTGGTTAAAATCAACGTGTTGCCGCGATTCCTGTTTATTTTCCAATGCCTGCTGATTTTCCTGCGAAAAGCATTTTTTAGAGTGATTGAGGGGATGATTACCTCGTTCATATGGGGAGGGAAGTTGGCCAGAATTATAAAGGTACTACTACAGACAGGAAGGCAGGCAGGGGGTTTGGGTCTTCTGAACCTGATGTACTACTACTGGACGGTGAATGTGGAGAAGGTACGGAGCTGGATCAGAGGGGTTGACTCCCAATGGGTCAGAATGGAGGAGAGTTTGTGTAGGGGTTCGGGATTTAAGGCACTAGCAACAGCGCCACTCCCAACGGCCCCGGGGAAATACTCAGTGAGTCCGGTAGTAATAGCTTCGTTGAGGATTTTGGAGGCACTTTCGCCAGCATTTCAGGTTGGGGGCTGGGCCAAGGGAAATGCTGATTCGGGGGAACCATTGATTTGAGCCAGGAAAGTGGGATGGACATTTTCGTAGATGGGAGGAGAAAGGAATTAGTACACTAAAAGTTTTATTTCTTGGGGGTCGGTTTGCAGAATTGAAGGAGCTGGGAGTGAGGTATGGGCTGGAGCAGGGGCTGGAGCAGGGGGAAATATTTAGATACTGTCATAATATACACACAAGTATATGATGGTGCACAGACAGACACTGACTGACACACTGAATGGCCAATCAACACACAGAACACAGCAGCCAATCACCAGACAGGACACGGCCATTATAAAGCCAGAGGGCACTAATTTTCCCACTCTCTTGGGATACAGCCTCTGAGACAGTCAGAGCCCGTGATCAGCAACACGAACATCCACCATGTGCTAGCAGGGTAGTCTGGTCAGGTTAGCCTCAGGTCTCCAGTCAACTTAACATAGTGTCAACCCACAGTGCAAGTATGTTTAACAGCTCATAGTTAAATAAAATAGAGTTGTACTTCTACAAGTGTTAGTAGCCTGTCTCTCTCACTGCTATGGTAAACGCAGTCCTCGCACACCCAGCATACCCAACACATCATGGTACCAGTGCCTGATGTTAGAGTTTGACGGACCTACCTTGAGATAATCTGCCTTTGACCATCGATCAGCCATCCGGTAGTATGGACAGCGTCCGCCTTCTACCGCCACTCCGAATCGCCGGCAACCTCGGTGCCAACTGGAAGATTTGTAAGCAGAAGTTCCAGCTGTACCTCGAAGCCACCGAACTTGAAGCCACCTCAGATGCCAGAAAGATTGCTCTCTTTCTCTCCATGGCCGGGGACCACGCCATCCACATTTTTAACTCCCTCACATTTGCTGAAGGTGAGGACAAGTCTAAGTTCAAAACAGTCCTGCTCAAATTCGACATCCACTGTGACATCGAAGTCAACGAGAGTTTTGAACGCTATGTGTTTCAACAGCGTCTGCAGACAAGGATGAACCTTTTCAATCTTTCCTAACCCATCTTCGCATCCTCGTGCAATCCTCTAATTAATGCTCCAGCTCTGACTCCATGATCGTTTTCGGAGTGCACTCGGACCCCCTACGCCAGCAGCTCCTTAAAGTGAAACAGCTCACCCTCACTTAGCCATCGAAACCTGCGTTCTGCATGAGCATACTACTAACCGGTACTCGCACATTCAAGCGGCAGAGACGGCGCGGAAAGGCCCCCACAATGCGGAGCGGGTGCAGGCCGTAAAACCGCTCCAGGGCCTGAGTCTGGATGAGAGCAGCCATTTTGCGTGCTTTTCCCGGGCTCCTGCGCATGCGCGCAGTGACCGAGGGGACGGCGAGGCCGAAGACCGAACTGTGCAGGTGCGCACAACGTACGACCGCACCGCGCATGCACGGTGGTGCACGGAGTGTTCTGACATCACGACGTGCAACTATGGCTCCTCCCACTTAAAGCGGCAATGTCCCGCGAAATCTCGACACTGTCTCCAGTGTGGCAAGCTTGGGCACAATGCAGCCCTGTGCAGGTCTGCTCAAACACCTGCCTCCCGTCGCTCCCAGCAGCAGCGCAGGAATGTCCGGTCCGTTCAACAACCAGTTGCAGATTCTGACTCCGACATGGTTCCAGACCCTGACACCGAGGATCTCAAATCTTTATTCCGGGTGGGCATCTTCACCAAGCATACGATGCTTCAAAAAATAGGCCAAGCCCTTCCCAATGATCAGCATTGATCCGGACGACGAGTGGTGTGCCACCCTTACGGTCAACCAGAATTCGTCGCCCACCACAGAGACTGAATTTATGAACTGATTGTTTTGTTACCTTGGTTCTTCGTTTTCTCGTTTGTACATAATGTTATTTATACTCCATGCTTTGCTACATGCACTCTATCTGCACTAGACACCTTCCCGTGTAAATACGTTAGGATTTTTGTATATGGTATAGGATAGCATGGTGGTTAGCATAAATGCTTCACAGCTCCAGGGTCCCAGGTTCGATTCCCGGCTGGGTCACTGTCTGTGTGGAGTCTGCACGTCCTCCCCCTGTTTGCGTGGGTTTCCTCCGGGTGCTCCGGTTTCCTCCCATAGTCCAAAGATGTGCAGGTTGGGTGGATTGGCCATGCTAAATTGCCCGTAGTGTCCTAATAAAAGTAAGGTTAAGGGGGGGTTGTTGGGTTACGGGTATAGGGTGGATACGTGGGTTTGAGTAAGGTGATCATGGCTCGGCACAACATTGAGGGCCGAAGGGCCTGTTCTGTGCTGTACTGTTCTATGTTCAGGATCATGGTCATGTCAATATGCTCACATACTCTGTACATAGTCAGGCCATTCACATCCCACACTATTTATTGCCATATATACATTTTTTTTTCAAAAGGGGGAGATGTCATAATATACACACAAGTATATGATGGTGCATAGACAGATACTGACTGACACACTGACTGACCAATCAACACACAGACACAGCAGCCAATCACCAGACAGGACATGGCCACTATAAAGGCAGAGGGAACTAGTTTTCCCGCTCTCTTGGGTTGCAGCCTCTGAGACAGCCAGAGCCCGTGATGAGCAACATGAACATCTACCATGTGCTAGCAGGATAGTCTGGTCAGGTTAGCCTCAGGTCTCCAGTCAACTCAACATAGTGCCAACCCACAGTGCAAGTATGTTTAACAGCTCATAGTTCAATAAAATAAAGTTGTACTTCTACAAGTGTTGGTAGCCTGTCTCTCTCACTGCTCTGGTAAACGCAGTCCTCACAGACTCAGCATACCCAACACATCAGATACATGCAGGTTCGAGACTTTGCCAGAAAGGAGATGCAGCGCTTCCTCGTAGAGCCGGCTTCCACATTGCTGGAGGAGGTGCTGACGACAGGGGACTGGAGAAAGGGGTGGTATCGGCGGTTGAAAGAGATATTTTGGAAGAGGAGAAGGCACCGCTGGAAGGGATCAAGGCAAAGTGGGAGAAAGTGTTCGGAGAGGGTGTGGAGGAAGTGTTCTGGTGTGAGGTGCTCTGGAGGGTGAACCCCTCCACCTCGTGTGCGAGGTTGGGGCTGATTCAACTGAAGGTGGTAAATGAAGCACACCTTACAAGGGCGAGGACGAGCCGGCTCTTTGAGGGGGTAGAAGATGTGTATGAACATTGGAGGGGGGCACCGCAAATCACGTTCATATGTTTTGGTCCTGTCCAAAGCCGGAGTATCACTGGAAGGAGGTTTTTAGGGTAATCTCTAAAGTGGTGCACGTGAAACTGGACCCGGGCCCTCGGGAGGCCATATTCGGGGTGTCGGACCAGTCGGAGTTGGAAACGGGTGTGGAGGCCGATGTTGTAGCCTTCGCCTTGTTGATAGCCCGAAGGCGGATCCTGTTCGGGTGGAGATCCACCCTGTGCCCTGGCATGGCGGGGGGGGGGGGGGGGGGGGGGGGGGACCTGCTGGCATTCCTAACTTTTGAGAAGGTCAAATTTGAACTGATTGGAAGTCTGGAGCGGTTCTAAAATTCATGGGCGTTATTCATTATGCACTTTTGAGAATTCAATTACATTGAACATTAGTGGGGGGGCTGGGAGGGTTGGGGGAAGGGGATTGTATGTGTTAATGGTGACTATGGGTGATTCCTGATCATCATAGAATTTATAGAATTTACAGTGCAGAAGGAGGCCATTCGGCCCATCGAGTCTGCACCGGCTCTTGGAAAGAGCACCCTACCCAAAGTCAACACCGCCACCCTATCTCCATAACCCAGTAACCCCACCCAACACTAAGGGCAATTTTGAACACTAAGGGCAATTTATCCAGGGCCAATCCACCTAACCTGCACATCTTTGGACTGTGGGAGGAAACCGGAGCACCCGGAGGAAACCCACGCACACACGGGGAGGATGTGCAGACTCCGCACAGACAGTGACCCAAGCCGGAATCGAACCTGGGACCCTGGAGCTGTGAAGCGGTTGTGCTATCCACAATGCTACCGTGCTGCCCCTTTCCTTTCTGTCATTTGCTTATGTTAAGATGTGGGCTAATGTTTGGGGGTTTGGTGGGAGGATGGTATGGTTGTTATTGATATGGGGATTGACATTGTATTCGTTACTGGTTGTTGTTTATTGTTTGGTGTAAATTTGCGAGAAAATGTGAAAAAGGAGGAGAATAAAAATATATTTTTAAAAAGATTTCCTTCCCTGAAGTACATTTGTGAACCAGATGAGTTTTTAAACAGCAATTAATGGTAGTTGCTATGGTCACCATTCCTGAGATTAGCTTCGCATTCCAGATTTGTTAGTTAATTTAAACCCGTTTCCAGAGCCTTGGCATCTGGATTACTAGTACAGTGACAATATCACTACACCACTATCTCCCCCTAAATCGAGTAATTAGCCAATGAGGTGAATTATGTCATTACAGTACCTGTTTAAAGGCTTCTATCACATTCAGGAGACACCCATGCAAGCACCCTCGCCCAACTTGGGGTACTGCATATGCTAGAAGTGGCTGGAGCACAACATGCCTTCCAGGAGGGTTCTAGCTTTATATAACACCATCTCCAGCAGCACTACAGATCAGAACTTTGCAGCCACATTATAGTCAATTAAGTACGTATGATGCATAACCACTGTTAAATTGTTAGCTATGGATTAGCAATCACACTCTCGCCTCTGAGTTAGAGGTTTGTGGGTTTAAATCCCACTGTGCAGACTTGTGGACAGCATTGTAGCTCAAAGGGAATGTAAATGGGCGTGAATTGGGCGCCGACCCTTCGGTTCCGGCTAGCGTGGCGCCAACCCCTACGGCCCTGGCCAAGTCCCTGGAAGTGCAGAGGATTCCGCAACCTCCGGTCGGCCCGACGCCAGAGTGGTTCGCGCCGTTTTTTACGCCAGCGTTGGGCCATCACGGGTATTAGGGAGAATCCCGCCCACTGTGTATAGCCATTAATGTAGTTGACTTTCTTTTTAATAATTATTTATTTTGTTTTAAATCATCACAAAAAATCTGGGACATCATTTACTGGTCTTCACATCTTTCCTCACTTTATACCAAATTGCAAAATACATTTGTGAGCAGACATTGCAAGTTTCCCTTATAATTTGGAATACCCTAGCAATTTCCATCAGCTATGCTCTTAACACATTATCTCACTGGTATCTGTGGAACCTAGTTGTGCACAAATCGTTAGCTATGTTTCCTACCTTGTTGACACATTAAAAGTAATTTATTAGCTATAAAGTATCTTGGAATATTTCCATTATGTTATAGGTAGTATATAAATTCAAATTGTTGCTGTACGTCAAGGAAAAGGCCATTTAGATCACAATCATCAAATCCCCACCATTTACTCAAAATAACTCTTTCACATTTTGGATTTTATTACTTTTGCTCCTTATTTTGGAGACAGGCAATAATTCTGCTTTAATCTATCATCCCCACTCAGCAATCAGCTCTCCCTTTGGGGAGTTTTGTTCAATGGGAGTACCTATGTGAATCAGCACTAGGTAATCATTGTGTTCACACTAAAATATATTCCCATTCAGCGAGGTTCCAGGATGGGAGTTTAGGGTTACTGAACTAATTCATATCTCACAACATTAGACTGTTGGTAGGTCCTGAGAAATTCTAATCTCCATGAGACAGCCATTCTTTTCCTCAAGACTCTTCAATTCAAGTTTACAATTTCTGACTCAGAAGTAAAGATCATCAGTGATAAAGCTTTACAGTTCTTTATACACTACGCACATTAAAGCAATTTTCCTCACTGCTTTCTTTCTCAATTTCTCTTTCCATTACTCTCTCTCCACACATTCCTCTTCAATTCCTTTTCTTTTAGCTATATATTCTTGTTAATATTCTAGATTCTCCATATCTTTGTTTTCAAAAAATGTGAATATTTTATCTACCTTATTGGCTCAGTCTCCTTGATTGCTCTTGTACTGTGTTGGTGGGAGGAACTTGGAAGAACTTGGTCTTGGATTTTCGCTCCCGAGTCAGGACATTTCCTGGCTCTGCAAACCCAACCTGTGGGAGAGTGGTCTGAAGTTTGGATTTTCGTTCCAGGTGGCAGAGTTCCCTGGGATTGGGCCTGATACCTCCCGAATGAGTGTGGAGGCTGCCAGGTGCGAAGGCAGGCTGGCAATTTTCATCAGGATCTCTTCAGTGATGCTGACCTGCCTTGGTGTTTCAGCCATGTTGAAGTTTCGTTGAGATAAACAGAAAAAAAAGCGGCCCTCACTCCTCACATACCCCTCACCCCCTCACACACCCCTCGTGCCCCATCTATATCAACCCATGCCACCTCATCCCCCACCCACACCCATGACCCGTCACACACTCCATGTCAACTTATGTCCCTCTGCCCATCCCCATGACCATTTATAGCCCCTATGCCAGCTAGGTGGCAGTGTGTGCTGTGAGAAGGATGCAAAGGGACTGCAGGGTGACTTGGACAGGCTGGCTGAGTGGGCAAATACTTGGCAAATGCAATAAAATGTGGGTAAATGTGAGGTTATCCACTTTGGTAGCAAAAACAGGAAGGCAGATTATTATGTGAATGGTGGCAATTTTCGGAGAAGGGAAAGTGCAATGAGACCTTGGTGTCATGGTGGAACAGTCGCTGAATCTTGGCATGAAGATACAGCAGGTTGTGAGGAAAGCTAGTGGCATGTTGGCCTTCATAGCGAGAGGATTTGAGTATAGGAGTAAGGATGTCTTACTGCAGCTATGCTGGGCCTTGGTGAGGCCACACCTTGAGTATTGTGTGCAGTTTTGGTCTCCTAGTTTGAGGAAGGACATTCTTGCTAAGGAGGATGTTCAGCAAAGGTTCGCCAGACTAATTCCCGGGATGGCAGGATTGACATATGAAGAAAGACTGGACCGACTGGGTTTGTAGTCACTGGAGTTTAGAAGAATGAGAGGGGATCTCATAGAAACATATAAAATGTTGATGGGACTGGACAAGCTAGATGTGGAAAGAATGTTCCTGATGTTGGAGATGTCCAGAACTAGGGGTCACAGCAAAGAATAAGGGGTAAGCCATTCAGGACTGAGATGAGGAAGAACTTCTTCTCTCAGAGATTTGTGAAGTTGTGCAGTTCTCCACCACAGATTTTGGTGGGTGAGGCTGGGGTCAGTTTGTTGGATATATTCAAGCGGGAGCTGGACATGACCCTTGTGGCTAAAGGGATCAAGGGGTAGAGAGATTATATTGAATGGTGGTGCAGACTCAAAGGGCCGAATGGCCGACACTTGCACCTATTTTCTATGTTTCTATGTTAGTACCAACTCATGCCAATCCACTCCCCTCAACCACCACTCTTTTTCTTTACACCTATCATGCGACCTCACTTAGTATCCACCATGGGTAGACCTCAGGACACATGTTGAGATTAAGGAAAATAAAGTTTAACTGTACAGTGCAGACTTTTTAAAAAAATACTCATTCATAAAACCCATTAAATACATTTACATTTCTTCAACTACGTTATCACTAATAACAACAAACAGTTCATTCATTTGCATTACTCCTATTAAAGTAACATTAATATTCATAGTCTCTCTTCAAAGAGCCCATTACCACTTGGAGCTGTCAGTTAAATGAGAATGGCAGGCACCCTGCTCTGATAATAAACAGTTGTGAAATCAGTCATAGAAACATAGAATTTACAGTGCAGAAGGAGGCCATTTGGCCCATCGAGTCTGCACTGGCCCTTGGAAAGAGCACCCTATTTAAGCCCACCCCATCTCCGTAACCGGGTAACCCCACCTAACCTTTTTGGACACTAGGGGCAATTTACCATGGCCAATCCACCTAACCTGCACATCTTTGGACTGTGGGAGGAAACCAGAGCACCCGGAGGGAACCCACGCAGACACAGGGAGAACATGCGGACGCCGTACAGACTGTGAACCAAGCTAGGAATCGAACCTGGGACCCTGGAGCTGTGAAGCAACTGTGTTAACCACTGTGCTACCATGCTACCTTCAGCATCAAGCAGCATTAATCTAGTAATGGTGGCCCTGAGGTTTATGTCAACACAGTTTGAAATAGCAATCACTTCAGAACACTCCAGACAGATTTTTCAAAAGATTTAAAGGGCAGGAGTTTTAAAATCTTTACAGTTCTCTTTGACAGTTCATTTTGACCCTTTTGAAATTTGGGTTTGAGAGTTCCAATGGTCTCAATTCCAATGAGTTTGCATTTTTTACATTCATGCCTACATCTAGCAATCCTAAAGGGTACCTTACCTCTTCCAAAGGGCACATGATCTCTCTAAAGGTGTCCTAGGATCATATCAATAAAGGTACCATACTTCTCCAAATGTATACCCTAACTATCCAAGCAAGTCCACAAAGTTGAGACCTACTCCTACCAGGTGTAGTCTGCGCATGTCAGTTTAAGACATGTCTCCCACCAAAATCACGAGAGGAGGCAACTGCTGATTTATATGGGCAGCTGCCTCGGCAAAATCCTGACCCAAACCTATTCCCGATCCCACAAAGATGGTAGGTGCCATGTTCAGGGTCAGGATTTCCCAATTTGGGCCTTTTCTACCATTTTCACCACAACAGAGAACCTCTCCATCATGAGGAAAATCCATGCCTGCATCTATGTATGGTTGACATCCAACTCCAAATGTTTTTTGTTCTGACCTATTTAAGTAAACATTTAATTGGTCACATCATAGACATGATTGAGTAAGTTTGTGTACTTAAATATATCAACAAATTAATGTACAATAGTGGAATGTAATTTCTTCTGTGCCTTTAGTTGTTCCATGATGGAGGATCTATCGCACTGGAAGATTACATTTTCAATCAGAACAGTAGAGTGGAATTATTCTGCGGCAAGATTAACAATAAATGCTGTTTTGTAGGGAATAAACAGCAAGATATAAGAGGGTACATCAAAGATTCAACATTAAAGTAAATTTAAAACATCTAATTCATCATTGTACTTTATTCGAAGTTTGGTGTACAGCCCTTAAGCCAGACGGTGTTATGAAAGATTCAGTGTCACTAACATTGTTCTCCAATAAATCACATTATTGCAAAATGCAATGGCTATATTCTGAAACATTTAGCATCTTGCACACCACACAGAGAACCATTCACTCCTGAACAAGTAGAATTACACTGATTTTATGGCACAGAAACAAGCCAGATGGTTCAACTGGTCCATACTAGTGTTTATGAATCTCCCTGTGAATATCTGGCAACCCAGATTAATCTAATAAAAGCAAATTACTGCAGATTCTGGAATCTGGAGCAAAAACAGAAAATACTGGACAGTCGCAGCAGGTCTGACAGCATCTGTGAGAAAGAAAGGAGCTAACGTTTAGAGTCTGGAAGACTCTGTAAAAGCTGGAGAGAACTGGAAATAGGATGAGATTTATACTGTTGTGAGAGGCGGATCGTGGAGCAGTTGGGCTGGATGAAGGGTCAGTGATAGGTGGAGATTGACAAAGATGTTGTGGACAGAAAGACAAAGGGAATGTAAATGGGGTGATTAAGGCTAAGAAGGGTGCTGAAGGGCACATAAAGAGATTAGAAAGTGTTTGTGGCAGAACAAAGGTAAACAATGTGTCAAAGCAACAGATACCCAAGTGGGATGGGGTGGGGGAAGGGGGAAACATATCAATGGAAGAAATGAAAATAAATTGATAGAAATAAAAATGAGGTGAAGGTGAAGGAGAGTGTTCACAGTCTCAAGTTGTTGAACACAGTGTTAAGTCAGAAGGCTGTAACGTGCCTAATCGGAAGATGAGGTGCTGTTCTTCCAGTTTGTGCTGGGCTTCACTGGAACATTGCAACAGGCCAAGGACAGACATGTGGACATGAAAGCAGGACGGTCAGTTGAAATGGCAAGCGACTGGAAGGCTTGGGTCACCCAGTCTGCATTTAGCTGTTCATTAAATATGTAAATTTGGATCTCGCGAGATCTCATTAGAGCTCGCAAGGCATTCCGAGCATCGCAATGAGGCTTCTCGTGAGATTTAACAGCCTCATCGTGTCACAGAGTCGGGAGCGATAAGACCATTCGATCGTACCCAACATCTCAATTGGGATTGTAGATGCCGTCACATCTGTTGGTATTCTTAACTAGATACTCAGAAAGAGCTGAGAGGGCAAAAGCCTGGATTTACCCTATATGTGTACAAAGACTATATAACTCCATGACTAAACAGTATCATTTCAGATTTTGCTGCAATCTGGCTGCATCATTCACCCACTGGGAGTCTTAATGGCTGAACCATTTGATGAAAGCAAAACATCTCCCAGGCCGATTTTAATTTACAACATGCCCTAAATTTAGTTTACTAAAGTTGTATTAATTTCAGGAGTTCACTGATAGGAAATGGTTCAAATGGGACACTTAATGAAATAGACTCTTGTTGCCTGACCTACAGTGCCTCCTGGTGTGACCTCAATTCTTAAAAATTCTCCGGCGGGATTCTCTGTCCAGCGACGCCAGATTCATGAAATGCGATTGGGCGGAGAATCGCATGTGAGCCAAAATTCGTTGCCAGCGCTGGGCACCCGACGGAATGCCTTGACAGCAGCATCAATGCATTCTACTCTGCACGTACAGTAAACGCCGTTGGCATATCATTAACGGGCCCAACCCAGAATTCTCCGGGGCTTCCGCAATGCCCCGCCTCTGCCAGGAGGAATACCAACGGCGGGTTTCACTTGTTTTAAAAATCAGGAAATAGGCACCGTGGCCGCTGAGGGAGAGAGAAGGTTGGACATGTAGGCTAATGTAACACCTTTATTGAAAAAGGGAGGGAGGCAGAATGTGGGAAATTACAGACCAGTTAGTTTATCATCTGTTGTTCAAAAATTGTGAGAATCAATTATCAAGGGCTTACTATTATCAGGACATTTGAAAATGAAAATGAAATGAAAGCCGCTTATTGTCACAAGTAGGCTTCAAATGAAGTTACTGTGAAAAGCCCCTAGTCGCCACATTCAGGCGTCTGTTCGGGGAGGCCGGTATGGGAATTGAACCCACGCTGCTGGCCTTGGTCTGCTTTAAAGCCAGCTATTTAGCCCAACTCCTTGGAAAACCAAAGTGCTATCCATCAGAGTCAGCATGGTTTTATGAAGGGCAGATCATGTTTAACCAAGTTGCTGGAGTTCTTCAAAGATGTCACAAACAAAGTGGATAATGGGGATCCTGTAGATGTAGTATTTCTGGACTTCCTGAAAGCATTTGATGAAGTGCCACACAGAAGGTTAATTCACAAGGTGAGATCACATGGGAGTAGGGGTAATTTATTAGCTTGGACAGAAGACTGGGTGATGGACAGGAGATAGAGAGTTGGAATAAATGGGTCTTTTTCTGGATGGCAAGACGTAACTAATGGGGTGCCACAGGGTTCGATCCTTGGACACCAGCTATTTACAATCTATATTAACGACTTGGATACAGGGATAGAAGGTTCTATAGTCAAATTCGCAGATGACACAAAAGTAGGTATGACAGTAAGTTGCAATGAGGAACTAACAACCTTACAAATGGATATTGATAGGTTAGGTATGGCAGATGTAGTTTAACGTGGATAAGTGTAAGGTCATGCGTTTTAGTCGAAAAAATGTGAAAGCAACTTGTTATCTAAATGGGGAGAGACTTCGGGGTGCTCCGATGCAGAGGGATCTGGGTGTCTTTGTTAATGAATTACAGAAGACGAGCATGCAGGTGCAGCTGATAATAAGGAAAGCAACTGGAATGTTGACATTTATAGCAAAAGGAATTGAGAATAAAGGTAAGGAAATGTTGCTGCAATTATACAAGTCATTAGGGAGGCTGCACCTGGAGTATTGTGCACAGTTTGGTCCTCTTATTTGAGGAAAGATGTAGTAGCATTGGAGGCAGTTCAGAGGAGGTTCACTAGATTGATTCCAGAGATGAGGGGTTTGTCATATGAAGAGATTGAACAGTTTAGGCTGATACTCTCTTGAGTTCAGAAGATTGAGGGGAGGTAAAATTGAGGCATACAAGATGCTAAAAGGAATGGATAAAGTGGACGTAAAGCAGATGCCTCCTTTTGTGTGGCATTCTAAAATGAGAGGCCATAATCTTAGAATAGGAGGTAGCAAATTTAAAACAGATTTGAGGAGAAACTACTTCTCCCAAAGGGTTGTGAATTTGTGGAATTTGCTACCCCAGAGTGCGGTGGATGCAGGGACAGTGAGTAAACTTGAGGAGTTAGACAGATTTTTAATTGGTAATAGGTTGAAGGGTTATGGAGAACGGGTGGGTCAGTGCAGTTGAGGCCATGGTGGGATCAGCCATGTGACATTGAAGGTGTTTAGGCTTGGGAGGTTACATTGCCTACTCCTGCTCCTAGGGAGGAGCTACTTTGGCTAATTTCGCCATCCAGCTCTTGATCTGTAACATTGTAGGTAACAGATGAACATATCAGCCATGATCAGTTGGCAGAGCACACTTTATGGGCCGAATGGCCTAAATCTGCGCCTAAATGACATCTTATGTTCTCAGAGGTGCGCCCGTGGACTGCTTGCCCTGCCGCTGGCAAGGCTGGCTGGTGGTGGGGTGGGGGGGGGGGGGGGGGGGGGGGGGGGGGGTCTGCCAGGGAGTGTAGCAGGGATGACTAGGAAATGCACCTTGCCGAGGCCGGGGTAGTGTCCAGGAGCTGACCGCCATTGCCGTGGCCTGCAAGGCAGCCATCTTGCTACACACCCCACTGACCATCCACCTACCGTGGCCCATGGTTGCACAGAGTGACATCGGCCGTATGAATGCACCCACCCTACCCCCTACCCTCAACCTCTCCCTCCGCCCCACCAACCCCTCCCCCCCACCCAAAATTGATGCCATCCACCGGCGGGGCATCACGCGGCCCACCCAAGGGGCATGCCCATGGTAGCCTTACAGAAGTGCACTGGACGGGGGCCACAGAGCGTACCGCTAGTACGGATAGCACCAGCCACTGGTACCCCTGCTGGCAGGGATGTGTGCTGGGGCCAGTGGCCCCCATGGTGCCAAGCACCAACGGGACAAAGGGTGCAATGCGGAGGGCAGAGTGCCGGGGGAATGGCCTGGGTTGGATGTGGGAATGGGAGAGGAGGGAAGTCGGGGAGAGGAAAATGTAGAGGCAGAGGCTGCAAGCTGGCTGGAGCCCCATGTAGCCCTTTGGACCTGGGGGTATGCACCATGCTAACATGTCTGTCTTTCACCTCTTGCAGACAATGGACTTCAGAATTCAACCAGGAATAGTTGCCACCATCCTAGCTGCCGCAGTCCAGGGGGATGCACTGAGGCTGTATGAGCAGGAGAGGCTCAGGGAGGGCCATGCAGCAGTGGAACCTGCCCAAGAGAGGGGCCCACTGGTGCAGATGGTAAGCTGCCTGCCCAACAGGCCGAGGAGGAGGTAGGAGGAGGTGCTTCATCAGGCCTCTTGTGTACCGGCAAAGGGATATGGCATCAGGTAGGGAGGTGGATTTGAGACCAGGAAGAGATCAGCCATGATCTGATTGAATGGCGGAAGAGGCTCGAAGGCCTGAATTGTCTACTTCTGCTCCTAATTCCTGTGTTCCAGTGACAGAGACTGTCATTCAAGGGCCTGCCGGACCAGCATGCTGTCGAAGATTTCGGCTGAGCAGGGAGACCATACAGCATATCTGCCGATCATGGCGCACCTGGAACCGTGAGGGGTATAGGGAAGAACACCCACTCCCAGTGGCCATTAAAGTGAGGGTCGCCCTGAACGTTTTTGCCACGGGGTCCTTCCTGGCGCCCAATGTGGATCTGTCTCTGATCTCACAGAGCTCGTGTGCACAAGTGCATCAGTGCCGTCATGGAGGCCCTGTATTCCTGCTCGGCACAATATATCAACTTCAATGTGGACCGAACCCACCAGGGTGCCCAAGCTCACTTACACATCGGGGCACCCTTTCAAAATGGCGCCCGATGTCCAGTGCGAAAGAAAATTCGAAGTGTGGGCTAAACCGCTGAGAAACTCCACAGGGCCCTGAAACACCCCCCCCCCCCTCCCCCCCCCCCCCCCCCCCCCCCCCTCCCCCCGCAAATTAACTTAGAAATGTTTTGGGAGAATCGCACCCTTCGGGTTGGATTCTCTGATTTTGAGGCTATGTCCGGTGCATGTGTCTTGTCTTACGATGAAAAGGTCAGCACCACCCCCGCACCGATGCTCCACCCGCTGGGTGGCTAGCAGCCGCGTCTCGTAAAAACCCCAGTGTTCCCACGGAAACAGCCGGAGAATTGCCAGGTCCATGGCTGCACATGCATGGCAACGACCTGCAGTGGCCGCACCGCTGGGTGGCTAGCAGCCGCCACAACATGGCGCCGACCGAGCGCAGACCCGGCCCACCAGATAGTGTCCCCCGCTGTAATCCCCCTCGTCACCCCCGGACCAACCCCAACCAATCGCCTCAGGGCCCCGGCGAAGCTCCACCGGCCAGCAGCACAGCATTTGCCCCCCCCCCCCCCCCACAACTGTGGCGGCGCTGGACACAGTCCGCAGCCGCCACGCGAGGTTGACAAAATCTCAGAGCACAAGTGATCCATGCCGTCGGCCCATCGGGGGCGGAGCATCGGGGGAAGGCCTTCAGGTAACGTCCTGAGGGCGTCCCAAAGGAGAGCGGCGTACTCACTGATGACACCATTTTGGAGGGGGTGGAGTATCCGTAACAGGTCCATTCCCAATTTGGTGTCAAAAGGGATTCCGCCCAATTGGTGAATGCGATTTCGGCATCGGCAAGTGGAGAATCCCGCCCTTAATCTCTGAAATGAAGAATCTAGCCCCTCATCTTTATTTTCAGATCCCTCCATGGTCTCATCTCCTCCCCATCTCAATAACCGCTACCAACTCTACAACCCTCAAAATCTATCCACTCCACCATTTCTGATCTCTTGAACATCCCCAATTTCAATTGTTCCACCATGGGCTGCCTGGGCCCTAAGATCTGGCATTCTCTGCCTCAACCTCAACCTCACTAGCTCACTCCTTTTTTAAATACCTCTCTAAAACCTAACTGTGTTGACAAAGATTATGGTCACCATTGCTAATGCGCTTAATGCGGATTGGTTACAAGATTTGTCTAATAACATTCTTCTTTAGTGCCTTGAAACCTTTTACCACACTTATATAGATGCAGGAGGGCCATCACTGCCATCGAACCAGCCAGGATGCTCACATTCATGAAATGTGAGTGCCAATGACAAGGCCAGTATTTATTGCCCATTCCTTATTGCCCTCAAAAAGGGCTGATTTAGCACAGTGGGCTAAACAGCTGGCTTGTAATGCAGAATAAGGCAGCAGCACGGTTTCAATTCCATACCGAACATGCACTGGAATGTGGCGACTAGGGGCTTTACACAGTAACTTAATTGAAGCCTACTTGTGACAATAAGAGATCATTGATTATTATATTACTGAAGGTGGCTGTGAACCACCTTCGTGAACCACTGCAGTCTGCATGGTGTAGGTACGCCAACAGCATTATTTAGAAGTGAGTTCAGTGACATTGAAGGAACAACAATGTATTTCCAAACTGGGATGGTAAGTGACTTGGAGGGGGACTTGGAGGTGGTAGTATCCCCATGTGTCTGCTGTCCTTGTTCTTCTAGGCGGTAGAGGCCTCAGGTATGCAATGCACTGTTGATTATGGTACAAACTACTGCCACTGTGCACCAGTAGCAGATGGAGTGAATGTTTAATGTGGTGTAAGGAGTGCTAATCAAGCAGGCTGCTTTGTTTGCATTGAATGTTGCCAGGCTTCTTGAGTGTTGTTAAAGCTGCACCCATCCAGGTATTCCATGCTTTGTAATCACTGGACAGGCTTTTGGAAGTCAGGAGGCGGGTTACTCACTGCAACATTCCCCGCCTCTGGCAGCACGGTAGCATTGTGGTTAGCATAATTGCTTCACAGCTCCAGGGTCCCAGGTTCGATTCCGGCTTGGGTCACTGTCTGTGCGGAGTCTGCACATCCTCCCCGTGTGTGCGTGGGTTTCCTCCGGGTGCTCCGGTTTCCTCCTGCGGTCCAAAGATGTGCAGGTTAGGTGGATTGGCCATGATAAATTGCCCTTAGTGTCCAAAATTGCCCTTAGTGTTGGGTGGGGTTGCTGGGTTATGAGGATAGGGTGGATGTGTTGACCTTGGGTAGGGTGCCCTTTCCAGGATCTGATGCAGACTCGATGGGCCGAATGGCCTCCTTCTGCACTGTAAATTCTATGATAATCTATGATTAATCTAGGACAAAGGTTCAGCACAACATCGTGGGCCGAAGGGTCTGTTCTGTGCTGTATTTTTCTATTTATGTCCTAGGCTCTTGTCGTCACAGAATTTATGTGGTCTAGTTGGGTTTCTGGTTCACAACAACCCAGAAAGTTGATGATCGAGAATTCACTGATAATAATCCCATTGAATGTCAGGGGAAGATGGTTAGATTCTCTCATGTTGTAAATTATCATTGCCTGGCACTTGTGCGGCATGAATGTTACTTGCCATTTATCGGTGACAAGCCTGAATGTTCCCCAGGTCTTTCTGTATGGGGGAACAGACTGCTTCAGTATATTTGAGAGGCAGCAAACTGTACTGAACACTTCCGTCATCAATAAATATCTATGATATCTATGATTTGTGACTTTTTGGAGGGAAGGTCATTGATAAAGTGACTGAAGATGTCCAGAGCTTCGATGATTAGTCTCCAACAACCATCCGCACCTTCCTTTGTGCTAGGTACAACTCCAATCAGTGGAGAGTTTCCCCCTGATTCTCATTAACTTGACTTTTGCCAAAGTTCCTTGATTCCACATTCGGTCAAAAACTGCCTTGATGTCAAGGGCAGTCACTCTCACCTCACAGCTTTGAATTCAGCTCTTTCGTCCAAGTTTGTACCAAGGCTGTAATGGGTTCTGGAGCAAAGTGGCCATGGCAAAGTGGCTAACCAGGTCATGTTGACTTAATCCCTAATTCCTATAACTTCTACAACTGAGAAGGACAGGAACAGTAATGGTGTGGGAACACCATCAACTCCAATTCAACCACTATGCTTATTTGGAGATGTGTCGTTGTTCACTGCTGATGAGTCAGAATCTTTGAATTTCCTATTTAATACCATTATGTGAGCAACACTATCATCACAATGACAATAGTTATCTCAGGGTGACTTTGAAGCCATTGGATGATGATAAAGCTCAACCAATTTGCTAATGTTTTTGAAAAAAATAAACCTACCATTCTTATCCTTCTGGCCTGCATGTGATTTCACCCTCATACCTATGTGGTTGACTCTTAACTCCCCACTGAAGTGGCCTAATAACGCGTTCTTCTTCCAGGTACCATGGGGACATTGACCATGGATTTCCATTGAGTTAGTCCACAATTATGTTTGATAAAGTACTGCAGATTATGAACACACCTTCTGTGACCGTCAAGTCTGAAGTGAGACTTGGAGATGGAGCTTCTAGGGCAGCACGGTAGCATTGTGGATAGCACAATCGCTTCACAGCTCCAGGGTCCCACGTTCGATTCCGGCTTGGGTCACTGTCTGTGCTGAGTCTGCACATCCTCCCCGTGTGTGCGTGGGTTTCCTCCGGGTGTTCCGGTTTCCTCCCACAGTCCAAATATGTGCAGGTTAGGTGGATTGGCCATGATAAATTGCCCATAGAGTCCAAAATTGCCCTTAGTGTTGGGTGGGGTTACAGGGTTATGGGGTTATGGGGATAGGGTGGAGTTGTTGACCTTGGGTAGGGTGCTCTTTCCAAGAGCCGGTGCAGACTCGATGGGCTGAATGGCCTCCTTCTGCACTGTAAATTCTATGATTCTAGTCCAGGAAGTGATGCTATCTCAGCACTACAAGACCTTCCGTAAGCTACTCAGTTGTATCAGCATACAAGGAGGCAGTGGTGTAGTGGTATTGTCACTGGACTAGTAATCCACAGACCCAGGATAATACTCTGGGGGCCTGGATTCGAATTGCACCATGGCAGATGTTGAAATTTGAATTCAATAAAAATCTAGAATTAAATGTTTAACTGTTGAATGATGTAAAATCTAATTTCCTTTAGGGAAAGAAATCTGTTGTCCTTACCTGGTCAGGCCTATATGTGATTCCAGTTCCACAGCAATGTGATTGACTCTTAAATGCCCTCGGTGATGGGCATAAATGCCCAAATCCAATTAATTAAAAAAGGTGACACATCACCATCTTCTCAGGGTTACTAGTGATTGGCAGTCGATGTCGGCCTTGCTCATAACCCCAAAACAATTGTTTGAAGTATTATTAGAGGGTTACATTTCATTTGACAATTACCAATGTCACAATCATTTTTTTAAATATAAATTTAGAGTACTCACTTATTTTTATTTTCAATAAAGGGGCAGTTTAGCATGGCCAATCCACCTAACCTGCACATCGTTGGGTTATGGGGAATGAAATCCACGCAGACATGGGGAGAATGTGCAAACTCCACATGAACAGTGGCCCAGGGCCGGGATTCGAACCCGGGTCCTCAGCGCCGCAATCCCAATGCTATCCACTGCACCACATGCTGTCCTTCCAATGTCACAGTCATGAGTATTTCATTTCTCACACTACTGAATTAATACTCAGAAAGACACTCGCAATTATTTCCAATGTTTTAGTTCCAGTAATGTAAGAATCATATTCATTGATATTAATCTAAAATAGTTATTCCTTCCATATTCTTAGAATCAGGCACAAAATCAGAGAAATCAAGCTGAAAGAAGTAAACCTATGATAAAACATTTTTTATTCAGTATAATTATAGTTCCTAAGGTTAAAAAGTACAAGCTGATGGGGCATCATCGTGGAACAAACACTAAAATCTAGCTATCAGCAATGCATTCGTAGCATGAGTCAAGAAGGTTAGGAGGTCTGTTGTGTAAAGCACACTGAGATAACACGGGCTGCAACTGGATGTAGCTATAACTGAAATATACTCCAGACCTTGCAGTAATGCAGTGGTGAAGTGGTATTGTTCTGGACTAGTAATACTCTGGGGCCATGCATTCGAATCCCACCACAGCAGATGGTGGAATTTACAATGAAGCATCTGGAATTAGAAGTACAATGATGACAATGAAACCATTATCGATTGTCATAAAAGCCCATCTGGTTCACTAATATTCTTTATGGCAGCACGGTAGCATTGTGGATAGCACAATTGCTTCACAGCTCCAGGGTCCCAGGTTCGATTCCCAGCTTGGGTCACTGTCTGTGCAGAGTCTGCACGTTCTCCCGCTGTGTGTGTGGGTTTCCTCCGGGTGCTCCGTTTCCTCCCACAGTCCAAAGATGCGTGGGTTAGGTGGATTGGCCATGCTAAATTTCCCATAGTGTCCAAAATTGCCCTTAGTGTTGGATTGGGTTACTGGGTTATGGGGATAGGGTGGAGGTCTGGACCTTGGGTAGGGTGCTCTTTCCAAGGGCCGGTGCGGACTTGATGGGCTGAATGGCCTCCTTCTGCACTGTAAATTCTATGACCTTGAAGTTAGGAGAGGAGAAGTGCAATCTTTCTTGTATCAGGTGCATCCTCGAGGTCTGAGGCTTCAATATACAGCAGAAACCTTTGCTTGAAAGTCCGCCAGTTGGCACTGAGATTGCCGGAAGTCCGCAGCTGTTGAGGAGCCTGGTTCTTCTCCATGGTGCCGGGATACATTTGCTGGTCGTCACGGAATAGATTGAGGTAATCCACCTTGGGATAGCAGCCTTCTGGTACCATGCCGTGTTAAGCACACTGAGATAACACGGGCTGCAACTGGATGCAGCTATAACTGAAATATACTCCAGACCTTGAAGTTAGTTCAATTATATTTATTGAACATGTCACACAGTTAGCTCAGTTCTCTGTGAGTTCAACTCTCTGCTAACCTAAGTGTGATTACTCTGTCTGACTGAACCAGACTAGCTCTTAGCCACATGCTGGAGGTGTTATGTGATATATACACCTCACTCACTCTGTAGATGTCCCCAGTGGAAAGAGGCGGAGTGTGAGTGCCTCGTGCCTTTTATAGTGGGAAACCACCCCCAAGTGTTCTGCCTGCTGATTGGTTATGTCCTGTTTTCTGTGTTCATTAGCTGCCTATCGGTATCTCATTATGTGCATGTCTGCATATCATGGCAAGGTCAATGCCCAATTCAGATACTTGAAGCAAAATGATCCCTGATGGCTTCTTGTGAACCCCACCATCAGGCCCAGTTGGGAGTCAGAAGCTCGCACTGTGTTAGAAACTGTCACTCACTGAGATTTTCCTCAGAGCATCCAACTAGCTGGAGGGCAGACTCAATGTTCAACTAAGGACACCGGAAAGGCTCTCAGAGCTGGAGGACCAATCAGTGGTCTACCAGCGTGAAAACAGCAGCAAGGCTCCATAGCAGGTCAGTGAGAGAGAGGGTACTTCAAAATGTATGTGCCCTCTCAACAACTCAAAATCTGAAATAAAAATGGCCTTTGCAACCAGGCCACCAATGTCGTTGGGACTGTGAGCCCCTCTGCAGGATGGCCTGTGGTTGCTGATGTGCCCAAGCAGTGTGGGGCGGCTGCCCACCTAAAGGCTAAACTGTCCCCCGAAGATCTGGAACTGAAAGGGTAGTGGAGGCAGAAACCCTCCAAACATTTGAACAGTAATTGAAATACCGTGACCTGCAATGGGCAATGGGCCAAGTGCAAGAAGATGCGATTCAGCTGGGTACATTTTCATCAATTGGCACGAGCATAATGTGCTGAATGATATCCTTTTGTGCGGTTTTCCAGTTTCTATGATTTCTACCAAAATGGCCTTGGGCTGATGGAGTCAAGGAACTGGCACGAAAGCTGGCAGCCCGAAATATCATGCTCATCCATTCCCAGTCCCGGGAGGGGGGTGGGGGGGAGGGTGCCAGAAATCTATCCCCATTCCACACTGACACACCTTTACACGGCAGAAGCATTTCACTGCGACAGAAGAGCAGGAGAGTTTCCCTGGTGCCCTGGACAATATTTATCCCTCAAATAATATCAGGAAAAACAGATTACCTGCTCATTAGCATGTTGATGTCTGTGAGATCCAGCTGTGGCGTAATTGGCTATTGTGTTCCCAACATTACAAAAGTGGCTGCATTTCAAAATTACTTCATTGGCTGCAAAGTATGTAGGAGCATTTTGTGGTCAGGAAAGACGTTATATGAATTCAAGTCTTTCCTTCATCCTTTACTTCTTTTCTATGCAACAAAGAACTGTTTGGAGTTCCTGTGGGTGTCCTGGCTAATATTTATTTAACAACCAAAATTTAAAACAACGATAAAAAAAAATGTGTTTTTTTTAAATAAAGAGTACCCAATTATTTTTCTTTTCCACTTAAGGGCCAATTTAGCATGGCCAATAAACCTATCCTGCACATATTTGGGTTGGGGGGGGGGCGGTTTGAGGCCCATACAGACACGGAGAAAAAGTGCAAACTTCACATGGATAGTAACCCAGAGCTGGGATCGAACCCGGGTCCTCAGCATCGTGAGGCAGCAGTGCTAACCACTGCACTACCGTGCCCCCCCTCCCCCAATCTAAAACACGATTGTCTTTGCTGTCTGTGAGACCTTGCTGAATTATCACAATAATCTTCAGACTCAAACCTGGAAGCGCCACAACTAAATGAAGTCTAACATCAACTCACCTTCGACTAAAGTACAATGCCTCTTTAAAACTTAGAAGGGATTATTTTAGATGCAGCCATGAGTCTTGTGATAGGTAAAAGTAAGGACTCCACATGACCAGGTGGGCGGGATAACAACTAGGTTTATTTACTCTCCTCGCAATACTACAATTACACTACTCCTCACCCCGCAGGGTCACCCTCCTCGACTGCTCCCAGGTCGGGATTTATAACCTGTGAGATTCCTCCCAGTTAGGCGGGAGGCGTCCCCCGTCACTTGGGGAACTCGGACTTCAAGGTATAAGAGGGGAACTGTATACAATATAGGTTTGGCCCATGAGGGGATCAAAACAAGCTTTAATTAAAATTAATTCTCAACAGTGTTGTTTCACTCATGCAGACTAACTATTTATCAATGACTCCATCTTAACATTGGATATGAAGCACAGGCCTATCGCAAACTTTAACTGCAAGAAGCTCCACCATCCTCACAGTGAAGGCTGAGTCTGCTGCTGCTGTGTTTGCACTGAACCGAGAATTCACTGCTGTACATAGTGAAAGTTCCTTTCATCTCGATCAAATAACGATGGTTGATTGTCTCTCGTGGGCTCAGTCCACGCATTCCTTTTCTTTTAAGACAAGAGGCGGCTTGGGTCACAGGCAAATACCATTGATTTTCCTGAAGATTTGAACAGTTTGTTCCGTTTTCTTTTCCTACAGTGCTCCTGTGGAAGTGGAAAAAACAAGGGGGCAACAGAAACACAGTCTGCTAAAAGCAAAAGACATGGATGGCCGGGATTCTCCGCTATCCGGTGGGCCGGGCTGTACTGGCGCTGAGGAGTGGCGTGAACCACTCCGGTGTCGGGCTGCCCAGAAGGTGCGGAATCCTCTGCATTAAAGCAGCTGGCACGGAGGGAAAGAGTGTCCCCACGGCACAGGCCCGCCCGCAGATCGGTGGGTCCCGATCGCGGGCCAGGCCACCATCGGGCTCACCCCCCCTCCCCCCCGGGGCCAGATCCCCCACGCCCCCCCCCGAGGACTCCGCAGGCCGCCCACAGAGCCAGGTCCCGCCGGTAAGGATCTTGTTTGATTTATGCCGGCGGGACTGGCTGAAAACTGGCCGGGGGGCCACTGCCAACGGCCCCGACCGGCGCAACGCGATTCCCGCCCTCGCCAAAACACCGGCGGCGGAGAATCCGGCAGCCGGCGTCGGGGAGGGATTCACGCCGCGCGTCCCTCCGCCCCCCCCCCCCCCCCCCCCCACCCCCCCCCCCCCCCCCCGGCGATTCTCCAGCCCGGCGAGGGGGGTCGGAGAATCCAGCCCATGTATGCTCTTCTCAAAGTGAATGCTTATATGCAGTGCCAATAAACAAAATGGTCATACCTTCCCTAATAATTCAGAGAAACCACCATGGCTGCTTCAGAATTTTAACAGAGCAGAAAAGAACAACTTTAATTTATTTATTTGTTTTAAAAGATTTTACAGTGCCCAGTATTTTTTTCCAATTGAACATGGCTAATTCACTTACTCTGCACATGTTTTGTGTTGTGGTGGTGAGACCCATACAAACACGGGGCGAATGTGAAAACTCCACATGGACAGTGACCCGGGGCCGGGATCAAATCAGGGTCCTCAGCTCCATGCTAACCACTGCGCCACCATGCTTCCCACGACTTGCATTTATATAGCGCTTTTCACGACTACCAACACCTCAAAGTGCTTTACAGTCAATTGACTACTTATTGAAACTAAAACATAAAATACTGGGCAACCTCAGCAGGTCTGACTGCATCTGTGGAGAGAGAAGGGAGCTAACGGGGCGATTCTCCCAAATGTAGCCCAAGGGTGGGATTCTCCGCCCCCCCTGCCGGGTTGGAGAATCGCCAGGGAGGGGGGCGGCGTGAATCCCGCCCCGCCGGAGATTCGGCGGGGGCAGGAATTGCGCCGCGCCGGTCGATGGCCGCTCGCAGCAGCCTCCCCCCCCCCCCCCCCCCCCCCCCCTCCAGCGATTCTCCGATCCGTGATGGGCCGAGGTCCCGCTCATTCTATGCCAGTCCCTCCGATGTAAATTGGACTAGGTCCTTAACTGGTGGGACCTGGCAGCGCGGGATGGCTCTGCGATACTGGGGGGGGGGGGTTGATCTGGCCCTGGGGGGTGCCCCCACGGTGGCCTGGCCCGCAATGGAGGCCCACCGATCCACGGGCGGGCCTGTGCCGTGGGGGAACTCTCTTCCTACGCACCGGCCGTGTAGGCCTCAGCGATGGCTGGCATGTAGGTGAACCCCCCCCCCCATGCATACGCGGGGATGACGGCAGAAGCTGCTGACGCTGCCGCGCATGCACGGACCTGCGCCAGACGGCAGAGTCCCATCGACCCCGGCTGGCGCGGCGCCGATGGCCTTCCACGCCAGCCGGGGGGCGCAAACCACTCCCCGCCGGCCTTGCCCCCGAAGGTGCGGAGGATCATGCACCCTTGGGGCGGCCCGACGCCGGAGTGGTTCATGCCACTCCATCCCGCTGGGAACCCCCCCCCCCCCCCCCCGGGCCGGGCCGGGCCGGGTATGGGAGAATCCCGCCCCGTGTTCGAGCCGTCGTGAACGCCGTTGCATTTCACAACGGTGCGAACGGGGCCCAGATACTACATATTCTGTCCCCCACAAGGGGCCAGCACGGCGCTGGAGCGGTTCAGGCTCCAGCCTCCCTTCTCTGCGGCAAATGGGCGCCGTGCCAACCCGCATATGTGCAGTTGGGCCACGGCAACCTGCGCATGTGCGGGGGACTTCTTCTGCGCGCCAGCCTTGACGAATCATGGCATCGGTGTTCAGCTGCCGGCCGCGTAGGAAAGTAGGCGCGGGGGTGGGAGGGAAGAGAGGCCGGCCGCCGATCGGTGAGCCCCGATCGCGGCCAGATCCCATCAGAGGCCTCCCTGGGGATGGAGCCCCCCTCTACCCCCCTCCACAGGCCGCCTCCCGACCCTTTGCACAGTGTTCCCGCCGGCAGCGACCGGGGTGAATGGCGTCGGCGGGACTCTGTCGCATCCACGCGGCTGCACGGTCCATCCAGGCCAGAGAATCGGCGGCCCCTCCGATTCCAGCGGCCTGCGGCTAGCGCCGCATCAAACGCGCCGGCACAAATGGCACCAATTCTCCACACCTCGGAGAATCACGCGCCAGAGTCGCGGCACCGTGGCGCGGATGCAGAGATTCTCCGGCCCGGCGCGGGTCCCGGTGAATCGCCCCCAATGTTTCCAGTCTGAATGACTCGTTGTCAAAGCTTTGACAAAGAGTCATCCAGACTCGAAATGTTAGCTCCCTTCTCTCTCCACAGATGCTGTCAGACCAGCTGAGATTGTCCAGTAGTTTATGTTTTTGCCTTGGATTTCAGCATCCATTTTGTTTATCGGCAATGCTTATAAGCATTCTTTTGCTTTTATCTGAGCACTTGTTGAAGTTTAGTCACGTGTAATGTAGGAAATGTGGTAGCCAACAAGCACACAACGAACTCTCACAAACAACAATGTGATAATGACCTCGTCATGTTTTGTGATGTCGATGGGGAAAAATATTGGCCAGGATATTGGAACTCTTCTTCAATATGGTGTCATGGGATCTTTTATATCCACCCAAATAGAAGAGGCTTCGGGTTAGATTCTTGTAACAGTACAGCACTCCTTCAGAACTGAACTAGACGACTGCCTCAATTTTTGTGCTCAAGCCCTGGAGTGGGACTTGTACCTGAAACGAATGGCACTATTAGCTTGTACCTGGAATTTTGTGACTCAGAGTTGAGAATATTCCTATTCAACCACAGCTAACAACCCTCTGAAATAGCATACTAACTCACAAAAATATATCGAACTAATACCACGCAGAGTACATATCAAGAAGACTGCGTACCACAATCTTTTCAGGGTAAGAGAGGGTTGAGCAGTAAATGCAGTCCTTGTTAGTAGTATCCAAATCCCAAAGATGACATTTTAAGGAACGAACTGGCTATTAACCCTCATCATTTTACATTATCTCTGCAGTACTCTGCTGAGTTACTGGACAATACTCGACTAGCTGGCTGTTTACTAGTTTTCATTCTGTCTCTTGTGTAAACCTTAACAGCGACAGACCCAAGAGAATTATAGATCTGATATTATCCTACTTGTTTTGTGTTGGCATTTATCGCTGTAGAGTGGGCGTGCACCGTGAGAAGGGACCATTTTCTTTATTTTAGTGCCAATTGTTTCTGGTCCTCTGCAGCTCAGTGAGTTCAAGTGTAGTGCACACATGCTTGTACTGTATCTTTCATACTATACGCTTTGAGTGAATAAGGGATTAGTTGAATGAACTATATAAGGAAATCAGTTACTAACTGTGGATAAAAGTATAAAATGAGCAATAAGGGATGGTGATTACTGGAAATTGTGCTCAGCTATGGAATGCAGCCAAAAAGAATCTTACTGAAAATTAAAATAAAATATCCTTGATGATGTAGGTAAGCAGCCTCACATTTTAATAAGAATTGCCATACACATTTTTGCCTCTGGATAAATACAACCTTAAATATACCTTTATTATAATTATTGACAGCATTCTATTTGAGATAGCCAGATTCTTGAAGATAAAACTGGAACCTCATCTTTACATACTTATATCCTTTTATTCAGAGTGTAATAGCACAATCGCTTCACAGCTCCAGGGTCCCACGTTCGATTCTGGCTTGGGTCACTGTCTGTGCGGAGTCTGAACATCCTCCCCGTGAGTGCGTGGGTTTCCTCCGGGTGCTCCGGTTTCCTCCCACAGTCCAAAGATGTGCAGGTTAGGTGGATTGGCCATGATAAATTGCCCTTAATGTCCAAAATTGCCCTTAGTGTTGGGTGGGGTTACTGGGTTATGGGGATGGGGTGGAGGTGTTGACCTTGGGTAGGGTGCTCTTTCCAAGAGCCGGTGCAGACTCGATGGGCCGAATGGCCTCCTTCTGCACTGTAAATTCTATGATAATGGAATTCAAGGTTTTCTGAAGTTGTTACATTTTAAAACTATTTTATTAAAGGAAAGGAGAATGGTGAAGAGGTCATGTTACCTGCTTCAAATTCTGCCTGACAACAAACCAGGGTGACTTGGATGTTATAGGGACAAGAGGGACGCAAGTCAAGAGACTTGCTGAGCAAGGTGCAAAGTTTTCCACACTTGTGCTGACAGTGAATAGATGTTCAGTCTCCAAGCTTTTGTGCTTAAGAGGCAAAGAGAAAGGACCACAGTTGGTATGATCAGGAGAGAGAAGCAACTTCATGTTCTCTATGAGCTACTGAAGCAGGGTATGGGAGGGAAGACAGTTTCCAGTTGAAGAGACACGCCCTGTAACCATCAAAGGAATCTGGTAGATTCGTACTGGTGTGGCTGCTGGTGGAGTAGAGGAGTGTTGCCTGATCTGGGAGATTCGTCCTGGTGTGGCTGGTGGTGGAGTAGAGGAGTACTGCCTGATCTGAGAGATTCATCCTGGTGTGGCTGGTGGTGGAGTAGAGGAGTACTGCCTGATTTGGAAACTCCCCAAAAATTGAGGTATGCACCTTTTTATGGTCACTCAAAGTTGCTGCTCAGCAAAATGGGAAAATGGGAACTTTGGAAGCTGGGAGTGTTTCCTATCAGAACTGCAATTCCATAGAAAGTGCGGTCTAATATATAACTTAGCCATGGGGTTATGAAATAGTCTTTATTGTTTGTTACCCAGTATATGTCTTAAAACCTTAAAAGCCATGCAAGTCCCTTAGGTTGGTCACTGGGAATTCAATTATCTTTTTTAAAAGGTAATCAGTCCATACTGCGGTCATAACAAGAGGGACACACATTACAAACAATTATGAAGAGATAATATACACGTGATGTTCAAGAATTTGGCAATCCTCCAATTCTGGGCTCTTATTTATCCCTGATTTCCTTTGCCTCATCGTTGGTGCATGTGCTTTAGTTGACTTGACCCTTACCTCTAGAATTCCGACCCTTTTTTCCACAGGCTAGGCAATCAAAAAACAGGGGCACAGTTTCAGGACAAGGGGCCGGCCATTTGGGACTGAGATAGAAAGACATTTCTTTACTCACAGGGTTTAAAATTTTTCGAATTCTCTAACCTAGAGGGCCATGGATGCTCCATGGTTGAATATACTTAAGCCTGGGATGAACGGGGGTGGGCCACTCAGCAAATCAAGAGATAAGGGGAGTGGGCGGAAAACAGAGTCAAGGCAGAAGATCAGCCTTGTCATACTGAATGGCAAAGCAGGCTTGACGGGCTATATCATCTACTCCTGCTTTTGTTTCTTATATTCTTAAGTTATAAACTTCTGTGAATCTTTACCTCGGTCTTCCTTTAAGGCGCTTCTTAAAACTTATTTCTTTGACCAAGCTTTATTTATCTGTGTGGTGAATGTAACATGATAATTCACACTATATCTTTGTAAGCGCAGTAGCGTTATCTGACCACTAGGGGGAGTAGCTCTGGGAATGCTCAGGAGCTTGTACAGGGCTCCACCCTTGGCTCTGCCCACAACTCCTCCCCCTAGTGCTGCTGTATAAATACCCTTGTCCAGAGTCAGTCTGCAGTTCACTGAGAGTTCATCAACGGGTAACCGGCTGGCTCTGTAGTAAGTTGATTACAGCCTATATTCATATCGGAAACACGTGTCTGGTGAATTGATGGTTCCATCAATCTGCCCTAATATCATTTTTTGTGGCTTGGTGTCAAATTCCGATTTATTTTTAGGCAGAGCAAGATAAATTTTTGATAAGTAAGGGGCTGAAAGGTTCTTGGGGGGGTGGGGAGGGTAGGTGGAAATGTGGAGTTGAGGTTACAGTAATTGCATCAGCCATGATCACATTGAACGTTGGAGCAGGTTCGAGGGGGTGAGTTGCCTACTCCTGCTCCTAATTTATATGTTTGTATATTCGCCTGTAAATTTGACTTGATGATGCTCCTGTGAAACACCTTGGATCGTTTGCCTACATAAAGATGCTATTAGGATTGCCAACCCTTCAGGACTATCCTGCAAGTTGCAAGAATTAAAGATTTATCTTATGGACACTGCCGCAAACCACCTTGGATAAAAATCATTGGCATATAAGAAAGAATGGTGCAAGTTTTACTTTGCTTTGAATACTATGATTTATTAGTTATAAAATATTGGCGATTGAGGGGCAAAGGCTGATTGACTGGGTGGGATGGTGAAAACAGGAAGCTGTGTGCTGGAATCTCCAGGAATTAGTCAACCGCAGATGGTGACTCTGGACACTGTACTAATTGCATGATGTTTAGATTATGGTAGATACCAGAGGGATGTTTCCACAGGGAACATAGTTTAAGAATAAGAGATTTATCATTTAAGACAGAGGTGAGGAGATTTGTTTTCTCTCAAAGGGTCGTTAGTATGTAGAATACTCTTGCCCAGAAAGCAGCGGAGTCGGGGTCATTGAATTTATGCAAGTCAGAGAGGGATAGATATTTTGATAGACAAGGGAATCAAGGGTTATGCGGGGGAGACAACAAAGTGGAGTTGAGATGCCAGAGCAGGCAAGAAGGGCTGAATGGTCCACTCCTGCACATAAGTCATATATACCCATGTTGTTGTTTTAGATGATTAATTGAATCCCAATCCAAGAAATGCACAGTAAAATAATCTAACCATTCTGTTTATTGGTTTTGCTATTTTAAGCAGTCACTCTAAGATGCCTCAAGCCTTTTCCAGTACAATGTGTTTCTCTTGCACACTCATGCTTTCCAAGTTTGTGCTTACTACACCCAGGGTAGAAAAAGGGAACAAACTGTTCAAGATGTTGGAGAATTCAAAAGCTTTTGCCTTGAGACCAAAAATTCCATTTGCCAAAACAATCTGCACATGATGGAATGTGCAAATGCACATTTGAATCTCAAAAGGGATTGAGGGAATATTATATCGCAACATATTCTGCACAGTTTTAAAAGTTAAATCAGAAAGCATCTATTAAGCACTTAAATAAAATAACTATTTTGACGAATTTGCTATAACTGATCTTTCTGTTGCCTCGGTCAAGAATCTATCAACTGACATGGTTGGCTGAAAAGGTTTACACACAAACTGGCAGTGCTCTGAGCATTGGCTCACCATCCACCAACACAAATCAGTACAACTCTTCACTCCCAAGCTATTCCTGCTCTTTGTGCCACCCTTCTGTATTATTGACCAGTAACTCAAGGGAGGGAGCAGAATGCATGGTGACAGGATTGGTTAAAACACATGACGAATGGAGCGGAGTGGGAGAATGAAGGGGGTGATGTGGGGGCAGTTTGCAGGTCAATTAGATGGAAACAGACAGGGAAGAATTGCTTGCTATGACAAAAGAGGAATTGCAATAAGTAATGAGAGGAGACGGCAGATTGTAAGGGGAGGGGATCTATGGTATCAGCATCTAGTTAGTACATTATTTTAGTGATCGCCAGGGGGATCCCAGGGACTTAACCAAGAGATTTATCTAAACAATGTTTGTAGAGCTTAGAAAAAGATTTCATAGTCAGTGTACGAAATTGTTGTGCACTGTTTTAATCAAAAGAATCAGATGGGTTCATGATGGAAAAAAGCCAGAAAACAACAAAGCAGAAATTGAAAAATTATGTCAAGAATCAACAACATCGGGCTGGATTCTCCACCGCCCACTACCTGTAGCGGAGTTCCTGATGCAGTGGAGGATACACCAGTGGGGAAAAATCACAGTTATTGTCCTTTCCGATGATCCAGCCCTCCCCAACTGGCAGCAGCATTGAGGTTTCTGCATCCTATTAACAGGCTGGGCACTGGATTTTCCATGCCTCCATCATTATCCAGACCTCTGGGCCAGGATTCATGTGGGCATGGATTGCTACTAGTATTTCCCGGTGAGGCCCTCATGTCTGGATCTCGTAGTGTGGTAAGAGAGTAACTACTTAAAAGCTAGGTACTCCCCAAATCCATCAGAGAGCCCACTCATCCCACAATGTAAATACTTCCCACCCCAGCCCACCACCATATGCCCCACCAAAGACCTACACCAAAGACCCCTGTCAGTCATCCCATCAGACCCAGACCCCCCATCACAGACATCCACCAGAGACCCCCCCCCAGAGACCCCCATCGGAGACCCGCATCAGAGACCATCACCAGAGACCGTTTAAAATAGGGATCCCCCATTTCAGAGAACCCCCAATAACAGGGAATCCTCTTGAGAACAGAATCTCACATAGTAGAGAACCCCCCCAGAGCAGAGAACCCTGCATAACAGCCCCCCCCCCCCCCCCCCAGCAGTCAACCCTGTCTGGAAGCTAACGAGCAGTTCAGGCAGAAACAGTGAAAAAAAGATGACTGCTTTTTCACTCACCTGTGCTTTCCACCTGCTGCCTCAGACAGAAATCAGCAACTGTATTTCGTAGAAATCCAAAACCACATCACAAGGCTATAAACCCCCTCAGATCCTTTGATCTGTCAGGTTTCTATCCATTTCAAAGAGAAATAGTTTTTGGTAGCATGTAATTAACAGCTTTCAGACATCTAGATATCTGGATTGATTATTTTCATTTTCCTTCATATTTGAATGGATCTAAAGTAGACGGCTGTGAAACTAACTGTAATGCTTATAAACATTTAGGACTTAAGTGTTTCCAATTCCTCTTTTTCTCAGCAGAAAGCACTGAACTGCTTTTGATGTGGCCATAAGCTATTAATCATAGCAAGATGTTTATAAACATTGCAGTTAGTTTTACAACAGGGTGCTTGAGATCCATATAAATTTATTTAAATATGGGAAATTAGAAAATGGCAAAGACAGTGAACAAATATTTTTGTATGTCTTCATATTAGAAATCATATGTTGCACACCAGAAGTAAAGGATAGTCTTAGGGCTAATAAGAGTGAGGAGATTAAAGTAATTAATTTCAGCAGAGAAATGTACGAGAGAAACCTGAGGGACCATAATCCAACAAATCCCCAGGACTTGTTGGCCCGCACCCCAGGGTTCTGAAAGAGATACCCACAGGTATAATGACCAGGATTGTCAGGTCTCCCATGGGTTTCCTATAGTGCAGTAAGAGGCCATTCGGCCCAGCAAGTTTGCACCAACCCTCTGAAAGAGCACCATGCCTAGGTCCACTCTCCTGCCCTATTCCCGTAACCCATAATCCAATGACCATACCCCCAACTACCCTGCACTAAGGGGCAATTTAGCATGGCCAATCCACCTAACCTGCACATCTATTTTTTTCTTTTTTATAAATTTAGAGTATCCAATTCATTTTTTCCAATTAAGGGGCAATTTAGTGTGGCCAATCCACCTACCCTGCACATCTTTGTGTTGTGGGGGCGAAACCCACGCAAATACGGGGAGACTGTGCAACTTCACATGAACAGTGACCCAGAGCCAGGATTGAACCTGGGACATCAGCGCCGTGAGACAACCGTGCTAACCACTTGCTAACCATCACGTCTTTGGACTGTTGGAGGAAACCCACGCAGACATGGGGAGAACGTACAAACTCCACACAGACAGTCGCCCAAGGCTGGAATTGAACCTGGGTCCCTGGCACTGTGAGACAGCAGTACTAACCACTGTGCCACCTCTAGATTCTGAAACGGCCCAGCAGATTTGAAACTGGCAAATTCATTAGCCTAACATCAGTTATCAGGAAAATGCTGGAATTAATTATTAAAGGAGTCTTAACAATGCACTGAGAAAAGCATAGTAAGATTAGAAAACATCAGGCAGCACAGTGATGCAGTGGGTTAGCCCTTCTGCCTCACGCCGCCGAGGTCCCAGGTTCAATCCCGGCTCTGGGTCACTGTCCGTGTGGAGTTTGCACCTTCTCCCCGTGTTTGCATGGGTTTTGCCCCCACAACCCAAAGATGTGCAGGCTAAGTGGATTGGCCATGCTAAATTGCCCCTTAATTGGAAAAATTAATTGGGTACTCTAAATTTTAAAAAAATAACAAAAAAGAAAACCTAAAAATATTAGAATACATCAACATGTTTAATGAAAAGGAAATCCAGTTCGACAAATTGTTTTTTTGAGGATGCAACTCGTATGGTAGATAAAGGGTAAGTAGTAGAGATAGGGGGCGGAATTCTTCGCAACGGCCGACGCCGTCGTGAAACCCGGAGTGTTTCACGACGGCGTTGGAGGCCGCTCCTTGCCCCCTATTCTCTCCCCCCCCCCTGGGGGGGCTAAGAGTGGCGTTGCGGGGAACTCGGCCGCCAGGCCGTTAAGGCCCGGCGCGCCAAGAATGACGTGGCCGGCGGTGCCTAATGACGCCAAAAGCGCATGCGCGGTTGCCGTCTTCCCCTCCGCTGCCCCGCAAGACGTGGCGGCTTGATCTTTGCGGGGCGGTGGAGGGGAAGGAGTGCGACTCTTGGAGACGCCAGCCCGACGATCGGTGGGCACCGATCGCGGGCTAGTCCCCTCCGAGCACGGCCGTGGTGCTCAATCCCCTCCCCGCCCCCCCACAGGCCCCAAACTCACCTTTGGCGCACTGTTCATGCCGGCAGCGACTAGGTGTGGTTGCCGCCGGCGTGAACAGGTTGGGAATGGCAGGCCGCTCGGCCCATCCGGGCCAGAGAATCGCGGGTCGCCGTGAAAAACGGCGACCCGCGATTCTCCGAGCGGCGTGTCACAAAACGCAACACGCCATTTGGGGGGGGGGGGGGGGGGGCGGTGGGAGAATCGCGGGGGGGGTGCCAGAGCGGCCCTCCCGCGTTTCTCCCACCCGGCCTGGGGAGCGGAGAATCGCGCCCAGGATACTTGGGTTCCCAATCGGCATTTGATACGGTGCAACAAAATAGGTTCATAGGCAAGAAGGAGTTTAAGGTGATATATTAGCATGGACAGAGGATTGGTTAACAGACAGGAAGCAGAGAATAGGAATAAATGGGTCATTTTTATGTTGCCAGGCTGTGACTAGTGGGGTGCTGCATGGATCAGTGCTGGGCCCTCAGCTACTTATAGTCTATATTAATGACTTAAGACAAAGAGACAGAGAGTAATGTTTTCTGATGATACAAGCTGTGAGGGGCTGCAAAGAGAAATAGACAAGTTAAGTGAATGGGCAACGAGGTGGCAGATGAAGTATAATGCAAAAAGCGTGAGGTTATTCACTTTGGTCCTAAGAATAGAAAAGCAGCAGATTTTTTAAATGGGGTGAAACTTGTAAATGTTGATATTCAGAAAGATTGGAGGCTTGGAACGCAAAAGGTTAACATGTAGGTACAACAAACAATCAGAAACGTATATGGTGTGTTGGCATTTATTCCAAGGAGATTGGAATACAGGAATTATGGTGTTTTGCCAGAATTGTACAGGGCTTTGCTAAAATCACACTTGGAATACTGTGTGCAGTTTGGATCTCCATAGTTAAGGAAGGATATACTTTCACTGGAGACGGTTCAGTGAAGGTTAATTGGGTTAGTCCCTGGGATGAGAGGGTCCTCCTGTAATAAGAAACTGAATGTATGGATCTGTATTATCTGCAGTTTAGAGGTGATTATGAAGGAGTGTGACAGGATGAATACTGCGATATTGTTTCCCTTGGCTGGGGAATCTAGAACAAAGTGGCACAGTTTCAGGATAAGGGGCCGATCATTTAGGACTGAGATAATGAGAAATATTTTCAATCAAAGGATTGTGAATCTTTGGAATTCTCGACCTCAGAGCATTATGAATGCACCGCAGTTGAATATATTGGTCTCCGAGAACAAAAGGGGAAAAGGGGAGCAAGTGGAAATGTGGAGTTAACGGTCAAGATCAGCCATGATCATACTGAATGGTGGAGCAGGCGTGATAGGCTGCACAGTCTGCTGCTTCTACTTCTTATGTTCTTAAATTATTAAGTTCTTATGATTAGATGAAGAAAAGTGGGAAGAGGTTTGTATGGAGTATACACTCTGGCATGGACTAGTTGGGTTAAATGGCCTGTTATTCTGTATAATGTACTTGCCTCCGTTCCGTAAGCTCGACTCAACCTTTTTTTAGGGAAAGTGTTCTAGATTTCTGTGACCCTTCGTGTGAAGAAATATCTTGGGCGGGGTTCTCTGATCCTGAGGCTAAGTGTTGACGCCGTCGGAAACATGTTATGTTTCCCGATGGCGTCAACACAGCCCCAGGCTCAGCAATTCTGGCCCCTACAGGGGGCCAGCAGGGCACTGCTGCTGATCCGGCCATGGAATGGGCGCCGGGGGATGCGCGCATGCACAGTGGGTCAGGCGTAATGCGCAGTTCCACCGGCACGATTTCCATGCATGCGCGTTGTCTCCCTTGTCCGGACTGGCCCCGGGCTGAGAGAATCCCGCCCCTTCTGTCATCGTACTTGAATGGCCTAGCTCTAGACTGGAATTCTCCCATCTCGGACAAAGTCCCATGGCGGAGAAGGGTCAGGAAGTGCTTCCCATGTGGAGGCCAAGAGGAAACCATGTTAAAACGTTTGGCCCTGGCCTCATTCATCATACATCCGGGGGTTTAGCGCTGTATCCGGGGGTTTAGCGCTGTACCCGGGGGTTTAGCGCTGTATCCGGGGGTTTAGCGCTGTATCCGGGGGTTTAGTGCTGTACCCGGGGGTTTAGCGCTGTATCCGGGGGGTTTAGCGCTGTATCCGGGGTTTAGCGCTGTACCCGTGGGTTTAGCGCTGTATCCGGGGGTTTAGCGCTGTATCCGGGGGTTTAGCGCTGTATCCGGGGGTTTAGCGCTGTATCCGGGGGTTTAGCGCTGTATCCGGGGGTTTAGCGCTGTATCCGGGGGTTTAGCGCTGTATCCGGGGGTTTAGCGCTGTATCCGGGGGTTTAGCGCTGTATCCGGGGGTTTAGCGCTGTATCCGGGGGTTTAGCGCTGTACCCGGGGGTTTAGCGCTGTATCCGGGGGTTTAGCGCTGTACCCGGGGGTTTAGCGCTGTATCCGGGGGTTTAGCGCTGTATCCGGGGGTTTAGCGCTGTATCCGGGGGTTTAGCGCTGTATTCCATGGTGGCTGCGGCAGGCTTCATTCTGTGTCTTGCTGTCAAATCTGGGTGCCATATTTAAAAAGGAGTCCAAAGTCACTGACCCGCTGTTGAAGAAGGAAGTTGAACATCCAATAACATGCTGAGGCTGGAAGATGGACCTCCTCGATGACACAGAAGCTGAAAGATCCACCTTGTAGATGTTTCCCCAGCCCACTGCTCTGGTGTTTCGGGTCCAGAGTTGCTGGCAGCCTACATCTCGAATTCCGGTGGCAGCCTCGGGCATTTTTCAGGTAAGTCTCGACTTCTGACGTCTCGTTGTTCCAGATGTGTTCGGGACCAGCATGTTTTCCTGTTGGTATTGTGGAGACACGGGCGTGGGGAGTAGATTCCGGTCAGGCCTTCATCTGCATTCCATTAGCGGGCTGCAAATCAGTTTCATGCCGGCCACCAGTGTGTTTCCAGATCTGACATGACAGACACAAGCAGAAGATCCTGCAGGAAATTCACAACGGAGTAAAATCGACTTTTGAGCCTTCAGCAGAATTCTGCCCCCAGCCGCCTTTGAATCTGCTGGCAGGGGCGTGGGAGAATTCTGCCCCTAATTTAAAATTTATACCATCTTGTTCTGGAATCATCCACCAGAGAAAATCTCCCCTACCAACCCAAAGCATCTTAAATACCTCTATTTGATGACCCCTTAATTTTCTACATTCAAGCAGATTCAAGCTGTGTATTGGTGTGGAACCTGAGCCTCGGGCTCCTGAGAGAAGAATGGATCCTACTGGAGAAATGTCCAACACAATTTGTTTGTTTCTTATAAACGTTATTATTAATTGCAAGGGAAGCTAAATTTCAAAGACTGGGATGTTTTAGGAATATAGATCACATAACCTCTGGCTTCCAAGTGTACCCCTCCCTCCCAGCTACTTGACAGTTCATAGAATCATTGAATCCCTACCGATCAGAAGGAGGCCATTCGGCCCATCAAGTCTGCACCGACCCTCCAAAAGAGCACCCCATCCAGGCCTACTCGCCTGTCCAATTGCCATAACCTCACCTAACTTATTTTGACACTAGGGGACAATTCAGCATGGCCAGTCCACCTAACCTCCACATCATTGGACTGTGGGAGGAAACCGGAACACCCGGAGGAAACCCACACAGACACGGGGAGAACGTGCAGACTCTGCACAGACAGCGACCCAAGTGGAAATTGAACCTGTGACCCTGGAGCTGTGAAGCAACAGTGCTACCCACTGTGCTGCCGTGTTGCCCATTCTGCAGATCTGCAGGAATGCTGTCGAAGAGTTATGGCATTCCCTCTGGATTAGAGTGCCATGTTAACCTCAGTAGAAACAACCCAATTGGCAGTCGGTACACTCTGCTTACTGGGATACACTTTCACTGAGCACTGCAGAGCAAGGTTTCAGGAAAATGTCAGTGTGGTAATAACTGCGGCCAGAAGAGGTTCCAGAGAGGGCGGGTGAGAATCCAGGATGGTGGAGGGAGTGGACGGTAAAGAAATCAGGCCAGCGTGGGGGAGCCAGATGGCGAGGTCTCAGACTGGCAAGGGCTTGTGCTAGCAGAAGATGTGTGCCAGTGAATAACAGGGCACAGTGGCTGAGTGAAGAACAAACCAGAACTTGCACTGCCAACAGGAGCGCACCAGTGACATCAACGAGGGGAGGAACCGCTTATGTACCAGCGGGCGTAGTGTAATCCAAGTACTATGTGCAACTGTTCCTGACGCCTGGCCAATCAGTGTCAGGAGTTACAATGAAAATAATACGACAACTAAACAAACTGTGTGTGCATGCCTGGTTTCTGAAAGCTGAAAAATGTTTGTTTAGTAATAATGCCCATGAAATATATGTACATCGATGAAAGAAGAGGCTTTCCAGCCCCTGACTTCTATTGCACCATTCAATTATGTAATTGTTGGTCTGTATCTTAACCCCATTTAATTGGTTTCATAACATTATCAATTCAAATTTTTTAATTTTGAACTCGCCGAACCTCATCAGCTTTTTAAAGAGTTCTGGAGCTCCACTACTCTTTGTGATATTGGTACATTTACCTGTATTGTGTACGAGTGTAATGTGTTTTCTTCTCAGAACACAAAATGTGGATAAAACAGTGTAGCTGTATCCACGACTGTGGCTAGGAAGTAGTTTCTGTTGGACACTACTGAGTTGAAGGGAAAACATAGTGCATTTTAAAGGTGAGTCATCTATATGAGAGGAAGTGGTCAGCATTTTATTTGGGAGAGGGAGAAGGGCTGGAGGGAAACTCATTGTAATAACATGACAATACGATTTCAGTACATATTGCAGCATTGTGTGCACTCAAGCAAACTAATAACAATGTATTCCAAACTAACTTTTAGGATGATTTTGTCTTTTAACCAAAACAGCTGAGGACTTACTGCAGCAACAAAATTGCAATAAAATGAGACTGCAGGAACGGTCGTAATCCATTACATTTCCTCCCGCCTTTGTCTTGCTATGTTTTAACAATATTAAAAGTAAACCAAATGTGATCCATTGATATTTGAGGCTGTGAGATTGTGCTGAAGCTTTGACACTCGGGATAATATTTTTAGCTACCCACCACTAACCCCCTTTAAATAATGGGCGAGATACTCCGTTCAGGAAACTACATTCTCCCACCAGAGCTGAACCACTTCTATTTCGCACTAGTGCTGGGAGCAGTGTCCAGAAGAAATCCATTATCCCTTGCCATGAGAAATTATTTAAAGATGCTTCTACTTTAGCTCAGCTTTTCCTTTTTATATACTTGTAAAAGCTCTTACAGGGGTGGCACGGTCGCACAGTGGTTAGCACTGTTGCTTCACAGCTCCAGGGTCTCAGGTTCAATTCCCAGTTTGGGTCACTGCCTGTGCGAAGTCTGCAAGTTCTCCCCGTCTCTGCGTGGGTTTCCTCCGGGTGCTCCAGTTTCCTCCCATAAGTCCCGAAAGACTTGGACATTCTGAATTCTCCCTCAGTGTACCCGAACAGCGCCGTAATGTGGCGACTAGGGGATTTTCACAGTAAATTCATTGCAGAGTTAATGTAAGCCTACTTGTGAAACTAATAAATATTATTATTATTAGTTTGTTTGCACATTCCTGCACTAATGCCTTGTCTTTTCTCTTTAACTTTCCAAATCTCCCCTCACTTGTACCCACCTCTTCCCAACCCCACAGAGTCAAACCCTTGCCGTTCCTGCCAATCTCCCTACTCCCACCATCACCACCACCACCAACCCCCCTGCCCCCCCCCCCCCCCCCCACCCCACCCTATCCACACCCACCATCACTCAATTGCGGCCAGAGACCTATTGACGATACTAGGTCTTGGATGAGTGTCATACTGGCAGCATTCACCACCAGCTCATTAGCATTGCTTTTCGATAGAACTGGCAGCCTCTGATTGACCAGCATGGTGCCATGGGCTCACAGAGAAGGCTCAACAACGTGCAGCGTGGCACCTAATATGCCAGGCCTTCCCAAAAGAGGCGATGTAGGGCTCGCGTCAGTTCCTCAGCCAATGGGCAAGACCCCCATCAGCTTCATTGAATACCACTCTTCCTGTGAAGCTACAATACCCAGAGTGCATTCCAAGAACCCATGTCACATGACATCTATAATAGATAACACATCAAAAATAAAAAATAACATCTTGCTAATTAAATTTTTGCAATGAGTGGGCTCGTGATTGCATGAATGGGGATGGTCAGGAAGGACTTTAAGGGAGTAGGTGCCGTCAAAGTCAATGAGTGATTCCAACCTGGACTTTAGTGAATGATCATCGATAATCGGGGTGATTACTGTGGGAAAGTTTACGCATACAGTTTTTTCAACAAGATCCATAAATCCTCCATGGGAAATGAGAGAGACTAGAATGTTTCATGGTGATGTAAACAAATTATTTTTTTAAATTTGAAGGGGGGGAGGAAAAAACAAACAAATAAATAAATGTACTTGAATCTTAAGCAAATATTCAAACACGCTGTGGAATGTTGAGGAAAAAGTATTCATTTTAATTCATCGAAATCACTGGGGAATAACAGAAGTACTATATGCACCTTAAGAATGTTTCGAACCGTGTTAAGTAACAACAATTGGATTTATATAGCGCCTTTAACATAAAGAAACATCCCAAGATTAAGTGTAAGGAAAACTTATACTGGAGCAGGATGTGAGAGATGAAGAAAGATATTCGGGTGGCACTGTGGGGCAGTGGTTAGCACTGCCTTTCTCACGTCGTTCAGACTTGGGTTCGATCTCGGACCCGGGTCACTGTGTGGAGTTTGCACATTCTCCCTGTATTCGCGTGGGTCCCACCCCCACAGCCCAAAGACGTGCAGGGTATGTGGATTGGCCACGCCAAATTGCCCCTTAATTGGGGAAAAAAGAATTGGTTACTCTAAATTTATTTAAAAAAAAGATAACCAAAATCTTGGCAGAATAGTGGGTTTTGAGCAGGGTTTTTAAAAATGCGCGAGTGAAAATTTCCAGATATTAGGACCAAGAGACCTAGGGCACAATTTTCCCACTGCATTGCACCCGGTGCTGATCCCGTTGAACTGTGAGCATTGCGGGAGTGGCCCATAACGCGCTTCGGCCGGGCGCAAAACTGCACCCGAGTCACCTGACCCACGGTGCCCAGGGAGGGCATGATCCAGGTAATTATATTTAAATGAGCACTTAGGTTTATCTAAATATGTGCGGCCGGACTGAGGTCACATTCTTTGGCCGCAATGGTGAGGCCTCACCCAGGTGCCGATTGGTACTGGTCTCCAAAAGCAGAAACCAGGCATAATGGCTGGGGGGGTGTCAAAAGGCCAGTAGTAGGGGGCAGGGCTGGGTGCCAGGTTGGCACCAGCAAGGGGGGGGATCTGAGGGAGACCATGCCCATGAAACGGGAGGTGAAGGGGGGTATGAAATTTGGGGGAGGTGAAGCGGGGAGGGGTCCTGAAAGGGAGGTCCCGAAAGTAGGGGGGGGGAAGTAAAAGGGCCTCAGCGACTGCATAGAAGGGTATGCTCAGTTGGGGTGTGGGGCCGATGCCCTGATGCCCACAAGGATGGATGGGTATTGGGGCAAGGTCACCCTGATGCCTGGGTGGTGGGGGGCTAACTTTATTGATGGGGGGGGGAGGAGGTTGACCCTCAGATGTCAAGGGTTGGGGTGTGGCCAATGTCTGCGGGAGGGGTCACATTGTCCATGGTGAGGGACAGAGCGCAATTTGAGATCAGGGCACCATTTCAAAATCTCTGAGGAGCCTGCCTGGCTGGCAAACATCATTCCGCCCTGCAGAAAACATTTATAAGTGTGAGATTGATCAATGAGAAAAGCCTTGGGTGGGATTCTCCGCTATCCAGCGGCGCAGGCAACTCCCGCGCGAAGGAGTGGCGTGAACCACTCCGGAGCGGGCCTCCCTGAAGGTGCGGAATCCTCCACACCTTCAGGGGCTAGGCCGGCGCCGGAGTGGTTTGCGCTGCGCCGGCTGGTGCTGAAGGGGCTTTGGTGCCACGCCAAACGGCGCCGGAGGGCCTTGGCTTGCCGGCGCAAGTTGGCGCATGCGTGGGAGTGCCAGTGTGTGCTGGCGTCATCCCAGCGCATGCACAGGGGGTGTTCATCTCTGCGCTGGCCATCGCGGACTGTTACAGAGGCTGGCACGGCGGATAGAGTGCCCCCCACAGCACAGGCCCTCCCGCGGATCGTTGGACCCCGATCGAGGGCTAGGCCACCATGAGGGCACCCCCCAGGGCCAGATCCCCTCCCGCGCCCCCCCCCCCCGAGGACCCTGGAGGCCGCCCTCAGAGCCAGGTCCCGCCGGTAAGTACCTGTTGTAACATAATCCGGTGGGACCGGCCGAAAACGGGCAGCCATTCGGCACATCGCGGGCGGAGAATCGTCGGGGGGGGGGGCCGCTGAAAATGGCCCCCGACCGGCACGGCACGATTCCCGCCCCCGCCAAATCCCCGGTGGCGGAGAATTCAGCAGCCGGCGGAGGCAGGATTCATGCCGCCCCCCCCCAGCGATTCTCCGACCCGGTGAGGGGTTGGAGAATCCCACCCCATAAGCACCAAAAAACTGACTAAGGGCACGATTGAATGGAAAGGTAGCTAATTGTGACAGCGAGCGGGAACTGCCACAAGCTTCCCACGCTCCACTCAGCGAGGCCGCCACCGGTATCAAACATTAATTGGCCCACTTCACAAGGCTCCACAGGCTTCACACGCAAATGATGGAGCCTCCAGCTGATTCGCTGGGACTGTGCCCACCAGCTCCCCACCAACAAGAGGGAGTAGTACTTAAACCGATCGTGTAGGGCAAACCTCACACAACTCTCAGCCATGCCAATGAGGACACCAGCCCCAAAATCCAGCAATGCTGACCTGGCCAGATTATTGAACACGGTTGACTGCAGATGGGATGCCCTGTTCCCTCGAGGAACTTGGAGGGTCAGCCTCAGGGCAGCCACTGTCGCCAGAGAGCTGCCAGCAGCTTGGGAAGCAACACTAAGAGGCCGGAAGAAGATCGACGAGCTCCACCGGGCCGCATGGGTGGGTTGGCACTAGCCCTCTGGCACCGGCCCCACCCACCAACTCTGACCCTCCCTCTGACGACCATGCGTCTGGCACCTCCCCTGCCTCTGTCCAGCCGAATGGCTTCCTTTCTCCGGCCTCTGACCTCCTGGCCTGCCAGCAGCACCAGGAGGACAGTCTCCGCGAGGTCCAAGATATCATCCACCTTGTGTAATAGCTGTCAGGAATTGGAGAGGGTGAGAGACTGGCAGCCAGCGATGGCACTCAGCCCCTCGGCACACCATGCCCGCATTACTATCCTGTAACCACCCCCCATCTCCTGCCATCCGACACACCCTGCTCAGGCAGCACCAGTCATAGCGGGGGCCCTGGGTCAACGGACCCCAGATCAGGTATCCCAGACACCCACACATAATGTTACCATGCGCTGGCCCCCTCCCCGGTGCACACACTAACCATCTGGCCATGGAAATGTCCCTGGTGATGGGGCTCAACGCCCGGGTGTTCAGATATTGGTTGCTACATCCGTGGTATTGCTTCCTGTAATGTTCAGTCACAGTGCCCAGGCATCACGCTGTGATTGCGATGCCCGGCAGTAACTCCTACATGCCTACACACGGGAATCCACTTTGGAGCTATGAAGTGCCGCACAGCCAGAGGCCTTCACGGTCAGCAGGAGTTATGGGTGGTCAGAGGGACGGAGAGGCAGAGGCTGGGGTTGCCCCCGTTATGGGTACACATGATCCAGTTGTGGCATCACAGACTCATGGGCGCTGAGACACCCACCTCGCCCCCAGCCCAGGGGTGAGTCCCTCTACTGACGGCAATCCACCCACCCCGGACTGACACTGCCCATACTGGGTCTCTCCTTCCGCCCAGCCCAGAGTACTGGGGCAGCAACCCCAGTGCCCCTATGCTCATTGCCCGGGAGCGAAGATGGTTGCTCACCACCTCAGATCCCCACAACCGCCATTCTGCCAACTTCAAGTTTTTAAAAAGGAGTACTAATCAGCACCCGCATGATCACTTACTGGGAGGCGGTTAGATCACGGGAGACCATTAGATAGGAGGTCTTTCCCGTTAATTGTATGGAGATTGATTTTAATTGGTGATTATTGGTTTCATGCTAGGTGGGATCCTGATTTTGCCAATGCGAGCAGGCCAGTTAAATTGCAAACTCATTGGCACTCGGCGCAGTTTCCAATTTTGGCATCTTCTGCATTTTAACAGCCGGGTCGCACTCTCGCTCAAGCACAACGCGGCCATAAAATCACGGCAAGTGTGTGTGAATACAGGTCTGAGAAACACGCCGCCAAACTGCCCAAATGACACTTAGGGCACAATTCAGTAGCCTCATCGCGCCCAACTTGGTGTTGGGCCGAGGCCATTGAATCTCGCGAGAGGCCTGGATTGAGATTCATGACGTTCAAAACGTCTTGCAATAGCAACGGAATCTCATGGACCAGCACCATCTGGATTACGCTATCGCTGGGTGAGATCGCTCATTTAATTATGCGCTCACCCAATTCACCTGGGACGCGGCATTCACCAGCCTCACCAGCGAGGCCTCAACCGGCCATCATTTGATACTGGTTCACAAAGTTGTGATGACACCTCGGAGGGTCTCACTGGGGTGTGGGGTCCATGGTGGTTGAAAACAGGGCAGGATGGCACCCTGGCACTGCCAGTGTCCAAGTGGCACTGCCCATGTGCCAGGCTGGCAGTGCTAAGTTACCCAGGTGCCAGGCTGCCCATGCCAGGAATCAAACCCGGGGCGGCCTTCCCCATAAAAGGTGTGGTGAGGAGGGCTCAAGGACCTCCGAGGAGGTAAGTCGAGTGAAATGGGGGGCTCTTGAAGTTAAATCAAATGATTTAAAGGATGCACTCAATGGGGAGTTCCTCACTGAGGCCAAAATAAAGGCAAAGTGCCATTGAAATACAGGGCGGGATTCTCCCGCAACCAGCGGGGTGGGCCGTACCGGCGCCAAAGAGTGGCGTGAACCACTCCGGCGTCGGGCGGCCCGCAGGTGCGGAACACTCCACACTTCTGGGGACTAGGCCGGCGCTGGAGTGGTTGGCGCAGCGCTGAAGGGCCAGCCGGCATGAGGTGGCGCATTTAGGGCAGCACAGTAGCATTGTGGATAGCACAATCGCTTCACAGCTCCAGGGTCCTAGGTTCGATTCTGGCTTGGGTCACTGTCTGTGCGGAGTCTGCACATCCTCCCCGTGTGTGCGTGGGTTTCCTCCGGGTGCTGCGGTTTCCTCCCACAGTCCAAAGATGTGCAGGTTAGGTGGATTGGCCATGATAAATTGCCCTTAGTGTTCAAAATTGCCCTTAGTGTTGGGTGGGGTTGCTGGGTTATGGGGATGGGGTGGAGGTGTTGACCTTGGGTAGGGTGCTCTTTCCAAGAGCCAGTGCAGACTCGATGGGCCGAATGGCCTCCTTCTGCACTGTAAATTCTATGAAATGTGCAGGAGCGCCAGCGTGTTCTGGCGCATGCGGTTTCTTCTCCGTGCCAGCCATCGCGGAGCCTTACACAGGCCGGCATGGAGGGAAAGAGTCCTCCCACGGCACAGGCCCGCCCACAGATTGGTGGGTCCCAATCGCGGGCCAGGCCACTGTGACCCCCCGCCCCTCCAGGGTCGGGTGCCGATCTCTCCCCCCCCCCCCCCCCCCCCCCCGTGCCAAATCACAGCCAAGTTTAACCAGAGTTGGCAGCGAGGGAGAATCAAGTTACTGCATTGAGTTTGTGGAAAAGCCTAAGATGATGGTTTTGGTCTTTCTAACATTGAACAAGGGTAATTCTGCAATGCAGAACCAATGGTTGCAGAACCTCAATCATTTTGGGGCGCTGTCTAATACTCTTATATATTTTCCAATGTACTAATGGGAAAAAGGATTTTAACAATAACTTGCATTCTTATAGAAATTTGAGTTGTGAAATGTTCCATGCGCTTCACCGGGAAGCCCACAGAAAGAAAATCGACACTGAATCACTTAAGAAAATATTAGGACAAGTGACCTAAAACTTGGTCAAAAAGGTAGATTTTCAGAAAAATCTTAAGGAGAGGAGAAATACAGAGAGGTTTCAGAGAAAAGTTTAGTGATTCTAGCCCAGAGACACAATGAGCAACAGTGAGGCAAACGCCAGTAGGGATGCTCAAAAAGCCAGAGTTGGTGGAATACAGATTTCTCAGATGTTTGTTGTGCTGGGAGAGGTTATGGGAATACGGAAAAGTGAGATCATAGAGGGAATTGAATACAAGGTGAAAATGTTAAAATGGAGGCATTGCTCAACTGGCACCCAAATGTGAGTTAGTAAGCACAAGGATGATGGGTAAATGGAACTTGGTGAGAGTTAAGATATGGAAAGAAGAGTTTTGGATGAGCTCAGCTTTATGGAGTATTTGCAACATGATCATTATAGTCCCAATAGTTTCCACCAGTGCCCCCATATATAGTAGACGTGCTGTATGAACTTGTTCTGATTTACTTGGGAATCCATTAAAAATGTGTAGTGCGTAAAAGATAAGCAAGATATTAGAGGTCATTTAATTCACTTTCTTTCTTGCATCAGCTGTTTAAAACACAGAGCATACTGTTCAAATTATATGTTTCATAGTAAGCTGGGTGAGTTTACAACACAAAGCTTTCATTAGAAAGATAAGATCAGAACTTTCACAAAACTACTATGCTTCATGGATTCCGTCATCAGAATTAGCTACTCCAGAAAGCACTTTGGCGGAGGCCCAGATATAGGCAGGGCCCATTTATACCTGAGCCTACTAATATTGCAATCTCAGTGTGTTATCAAATTTGGGGCTGGATTATACAGTTTGCATGCACCCATCCACCCCGTCAGAACCAACCAACATAAAAAAAGGCTGCCCCGCAATGATAATACACTGGGGACAGCTTTAATGAGGTGAATGTGGGAAGCCCCACTCACTCAGTACTCCCAGCAGCAGTCACTACTTGCTTATGCTGGGAGTACAAGGAAGTCCCCAGGAAGAAGTGTCATTGCTGCCAGACTACATTATGTTGGACTTTTTGCGGTGGCGGGGGAAGGTATCGAAGACCCTAGGGAAGGAGAAGGCACAAAGGGCAGAGCCCAAAGCATAGAATTTACAGTGCAGAAGGAGGCCATTTGGCCCACCGAGTCTGCTCCGGCTCTTTGAAAGAGCACCCTACCCAAGGTCAACACCTCCACCCTATCCCCATAACCCAGTAACCACACCCAACACTAAGGGCAATTTTGAACACTGAGGGCAATTTAGCATGGGCAATCCACCTAACCTGCACATCTTTGGACTGTGGGAGGAAACCGGAGCCCCGGAGGAAACCCACGCACACACGGGGATAACGTGCAGACTCCGCACAGACAGTGACCCAAGCCGGGAATTGAACCTGGGACCCTAGAGCTGTGAAGCAATTGTGCTAACCACCATGCTACCCTATCCACTTTGCCTTTTTGTCAGAGTTGGTGAAAAAGCAGGCTGGTCTGTGTCCTCCGCCTGCCACCATCCACCGTGTTACGGCAGCCAATAAGCCTGAGGGTGGTCTGGCCGGCTGATGCCATACTCTCCCACCATATTGTGGGAAACAGCTAAGGGTGCGCGGGAAGGCGGTGGGCTAGTGACCCATCTGATGTTACGGTAAGATGGCACAGTGGCACAGTGGTTAGCACTGTTGCTTCACAGCGCCAGGGACCTAGGTTAGATTCCCGGCTTGGGTCACTGTCTGTGCGGAGTCTACATGTTCTCCTCGTGTTTGTGTGGCTTTCCTCCGGGTGCTCCGGTTTCCTCCGACAGTCCCAAAAGACATGCTGTTAGGTGAATTGGACATTCTGAATTCTCCCTCAGTGTACCCGAATAGGCGCCTGAGTGTGCTGCCTAGGGGCTTTTCACAGTAACTTTATTGTAGTGTTAATAATAAAGATTATTATTATAATTATTATTACATGTCTCCCAGCCTCAAACATGCCCGTTGAGTGGTTTTAGAATCCCCCCCCCCGGTCTCAGTCTTGAAGCTAACACTTGCCCCAGTATCCATGGCCTTTTGGAGGAAGAGTTCTCAAGATTTTCATGACTATATTCATAGTGTCAGGAATGCAGGAATTCAGTGACATTGGGTTTCTGATTCAATCGGCTGTTGTTTGCTCACTGCAAATGAAAATAAGATGACTGCCTTGCAGAAAAGACCGTGGAACAGATCAGCATCAGAAACATTCATTATCATCATGGCTGATCAGTGGTCAAATTTCAGCGACCCAGCTCTAGTCTTTTTCGTTATTTTAAAGTTCGGGATTTCTTTCATACTGCTTTCCCTTCCTTTCCGCTGGCTCCACCTTCCTCCTTTCTGAAGAGGATTTTATCATCGACTCAGCCTGGAAGGGGTCTATCTGAGGTCTGTATGGACACATTCACTCATCTGATCCCTCCCCTTTAAATGGGGGGAGGGCAAAAATGGGCCCTATACTCAATAACGAGGCATGGAATTAGGCCCTTTACAGGGTCAACTCCACGTCCTCATGTGCCCGATTGAGCCTAATTCAGTTCAAGGTCTACATAGGACACACTTGACCAAGGCAAGGATGAGTGGGTTTTTTCCAAACTTGGGAGCAGATGTGATCGACGTTCACTTGTCCCAGCTAACCATACGATATGTTTTGGTCCTGCCCCAGACTCGCCAGCTTCTGGGCTTCCTTTTTTAGCACCATATCGGAGATGCTCCGAATGGATTTAAACCCAGGACCACTGGTGGACACATTTGGAGTTTTGGATCACTGGCAGTTCACTCTGAGGAAGAGGCAGACGTTGCCTCCTTTGCCTCACAGATGACCCAGAGGTGGATACTGCTTGGATAGAGATCTCCCATTCCGCCCAGTGCCTCTGGCTGGTTAGGGAACTTAATGTCCTTCTTGCACTTAGAGAAAATTAAATTCACCATCAGGGGTTCAGTGGAGAGATTCTACCTTTTCTGAAATTCAATTATGAGGTGTAAGCATCACTCATTAGGTCAGCATTTATTGCCCATCCCTAGTTGCCTTTCAGAAGGTAGTAGTGAGCTGCCTTATTGAACCACTGAAGTGCCTGAGGTGTGTGTACATCCACAGTGCTGTTAGGGAGGGAGTTCCAGGATTTTGCCCCAGCGATATATTTCCAAGTCAGGGTGGTGAGTGATTTGGAGGGGAACTTCCAGGTGGTGGGGTTCCCATGTGTCTGCTGCTCTTGTCCTTCTAGATGGTAGTGGTCATGGGTTTGGAAGGTGCTGCCGAAGGCAAGTTACTGGAGTGCATTTTGTAGATGGTACATACTGCTGCTACTGTGCGACAGTGGTGGAGGGATTGAATATTTGTGGAAGGGATGCCAATCAAGCAGGCTGCTTTGACCTGGATGGTGTCCGTCTTCTTGAGTGTTGTTGGAGCTGCACTTATCTAGGCAAGTGGAGAGTATTCTATTACACTCCTGACTTGTGCCTTGTAGATGGTGGATTGGCTTTGCGGGGGGGGGGTCAGGACGTGAGTTACTTGATGTAGGATTCCTAACCTTTGACCTCTCCTGGTAGCTATAGTATTAATATTGCTAGTCCAATCCAGTTTCTGATCAATGGCAACCCCCAGGATGTTGATTGTGGGGGATTCAATGATAGAAATGCCATTGAATGTCAAGAAGCGATGGTTAGATCCTCTCTTGGAGGAGATGGTATTTGCCTGGCACTTGTGTGCCGGAAAGGTAACTTTCCACCTGTCAAGGTAAGTCTGGATATTGTCCATGTGTTGCTGCAATTGGACATGGACTGCTTCATTATCTGAGGAGTCGTGAATGGTGCTGAACATTGTGCAGTCATCTACAAACATTCCCACTTCTGATCTTATGATGGAAGGGAGGTCATTGATGAAGCAGCTGAAGATGGTTGGGCCTACGATACTACCCTGGAGAAATTCCTGCAGTGATGTCCTGGAGCTGAGATAAGTGATCCAACCAACACAACCATCTTCCTTTGTGCTAAGTATGATTTTCCCCCTGATATCCATTGACTCCAGTTTTGCCAGGGCTCTTTGATGCCATGTTCATCAAATGCTGCCTTGATGTCAAGGGCAGTTGCTCTCATCTCACCTCTGGCATTCATCTCTTTCATCCATGTTTGAACCAAGGCGAAATGAGATCAGAGTCTGAGTGACCCAAACTGAGTGTCCGTGAACAGGCTGTTGCTGAGTAAGTGCCGCTTGATAGCACTGTCAATGACTCCTTCATCACTTTGCTGATGATGGACAGTAGATGGTCACAATAATTGGCTGGGTTGGATTTGTCCTGTTTCTTGTATACAGGACACACCTGGGCAATTTTCCAATTTGGTTGATGCCAATCTTGTAGCTGTACTGGAACAGCTTGGCTAGGGGTGCGGCAAGTTCAGGAGCACAAGTCTTCAGTACTATTGCCGGAATATTATCAGGACCCATAGCCTTTGCAGTATCCAGTGCCTTCAGCCGTTTCTAGATACCACATGAAGTGAATCGTATTGGATGAAGACTGACATTTGTGATGCTGGGGCCTCCGGAGGAGACCGAGATGGATCATCCACTCAGCACTTTTGGCTGAAGATTGTTGCAAATGCTTCAGCTTTGTCTTTTGAACAGATGTGCTGGGCTCCTCCATCATTAAGGATGGAGATATTTGTGGAGCCTCCTCGCCCAATGTGTTGTTTAATTGTCCAGCACCATTCACGGCTGGATGCGGCAGGATGACAGAGTTGTTGTGGTGTTCTTAGTGCTGCTTATTTAGGATGGCTGCCATAGTGTTCCACAAAGACCACAGTATAGCTTTTACTTAAGCAAAGCTATGATTTTCTTTACACTACTAAACTGGGTTTCGACACTTAGTCCTTTTAGAATACAGAATTGATCAATAACATCTAACTACAATCACCTCCTGCTAATCTCACCAATTGGTATAAACTATAATCTAACCCTCTCACACTAACTGCTCTGATGACCTTCACAGCTGTCTCCTGCTTACACTCCTCCCCCAAGATCTAGCATCACTGCTTTATATAATAGTATCTGCAGCTCCCTCAAGTGCTATTCATGGTACGACCTTAACCCTTGTAATGTTGATAATTATGATATCATAGTTGTGGAATTGCTGAGCTCTGTCTATTACTTGCTGTTTACACAGTTTGGCACACAAGTCGACCTGTGTTGTAGCTTCACCAGGTTGACACCTCATTTTCTTTTATGTATGCCTAGTGCTGCTCCTGGCATGCTCTCTTGCACTCTTCATTAAACCAAGGTTGATCCCCTGGCTTGATGATAATGGTAGAGTGGCGGATATGCCAGGCCATAAGGTTACAGATTGTGGCGGAATACAATTCTGCTGCTGCTGCTGGCCCACAGCGCCTCATGGATGCCCAGTCTTGAGTTGCTATATCTGTTCAAAATCTATCCCATTTAGCATTGTGGTGGTGCCACACAACACAATGGAGGGTATGTATCCTCAATGTGAAGATGAGACTTTGTCTCCACAAGGATTGTGTGGTGGTCACTTCCACCGATACTGCGATGGACAGATGCATCTGCAGCAGGTAGATTGGTGAGGATGAGGTCAAGTATAGCAAACTCAGCCCTGTCTCGCAGTCCCAGTCTGGCAGTCCTTTAGAACCCGGCCAGCTGGGTCTGTGGTGGTACGACTGAGCCACTGTTGGTGATGGACATTGAAGTCCCCACCGAGAGTATATTGTGTCCTTGCCACCCTCAGTGCTTCCTCCAAGTGGTGTTCAACATGGAGGAGTTCATCAACTGATGGTGGACGATACGTGGTAATTGGCAGGAGGTTTCATGCCCATGTTTAACCTGAAGACATGAGGCTTCATGGGCTGTGGAGTCGATGTTGAGGACTCTCAGGGCAACTCCGCCCAACTATATAACACTGTGTCACCATATCGACTGGGTCTGTCTTGCCGATGAGACAGTACAGAATATGGTGACTGAGACATTGTCTATATGACTTGACTAGTTTTGCACAAGCAAAAGTTAGGAAAGAGGACATTTCAGTGTGACAGGGCTGAGTTTGCCATTGTTGTTTCCAGCACTACCAGGTGGTCCGTCCATTTTTGTGGTTCCATAATGGCTGAATACAACTGAGTGGCTTGCTAGGCCATTTCAGAATTAACCACATTGCCATGGGTCTGTAGTCACAGGTAAGAATGGCATTATTTACTACAATGGTTTCAACATTAGACTTTAAATTCAAGATATTTTATTGAGATTTAAATTCCACCATCGTGGTGGGATTTGAACCCAGGTCCCCAGATCATTACCCTGAGTCTCTGAATTACTAATCCAGTGACAATACCACTACACCACCGCCTCCCTGAGATGGAAGCTGTTCATTTATTTTTCAAAGATCTAGACACCATCTGTTGTTAGGGGTTTTAGGTATCGTTTTTAAGTTAGTTACTTTTTCTTTGTTTGTAATATTTGCATTCTTGTGTTTTTTTGGATTGTTTGTTAATATTTAAAACTTTAATACATACTTTAATCATAGATAGGCTGATCATCCAATTGTGATTAATATATCCTGGGACCGTAATACAACCCATTAGCCTAATCCCACCTTCGCCCCATATCCCTTTGATCCCCTTTGCCACAAATGCTACATCTTTTTAAAAATATTTTATTCATATTTGCTTTTATACGATACAAAATAACAAGAAAAAAACACATTCACACATGTACATACATAGAAAGCCCCAACATACCACAACTCCTCGCACAACCTAACTCCTCCCCTATCCCATCTCCCCCTCCCCACTTAATAACTAATGGTGACCAATTCCTTGAAATAGACTATAAAGGGCTGCCATCTCTGATAGAATATCTCAATAGGGGCCTCATGGTAGCATGGTGGTTAGCATCAGTGCTTCACAGCTCCAGGGTCCCAGGTTCGATTCCTGGCTGTGTCACTGTCTGTGTGGAGTCTGCACGTCCTCCCCGTGTGTGCGTGGGTTTCCTCCGGGTGCTCCGGTTTCCTCCCACAGTCCAAAGATGTGCGGGTTAGGTGGATTGGCCATGCTAAATTGCCGGTAGTGTAAGGTTAATGGGGGGATTGTTGGGTTATGGGTTACGTGGGTTTAAGTAGGGTGATCATTGCTCGGCACAACATCGAGGGCCGAAGGGCCTGTGCTGTAATGTTCTATGTTCAATTGCTCCCCTCACGGTGTACTTGATTTTCTCGAGGTATCGGAACTCCATCAGGCTCCCAGCCACACCGAGGCACTGAGTTGGGACGCCGACTTCCACCCCAACAGTACTTGACTCCGGTCAATCAACAAGGCCAACACCAGCACATTTGCCCCTGCATCTGTCTGCAGCTCCAGCAAGTCTGACACCCCAATATGGCCACTAACGGTCAGTGTTCCAGCTCAATTTCAGAATCGGCGACATGGTGCTAAAGACGGAAACCCAGCCCCTACCCGGTGGGGCGGGGGGTCCCGGCGTACCGGAGTGGCGAGAACCACTCCAGCGTCGGGCCTCCCCAAAGGTGCAGATTCGGCTCCCGCTCCGCCGATTGGCGCCAACGGCCTTTGGTGCCACGCCGCCCGGCGTCGGGGCTGGCCGAAAGGCCTTTGCTGGTTGGCATGAGTCCGCACATGCGCCGGAACGTCAGTGGCCGCTGACGTCACCACCAGCGCATGCCTCCGCCATGGTGGAGGCCATGGCGGCAGCAGAAGAAAAAGAGTGCCCCCACGGCACAGACCCCCCCCCCCCCCCGCTGATCGGTGGGCCCCGATCGCGGGCCAGGCCACCACGGGGGCAACCCCCGGGGTCCGATCGCCCCGCGCCCCCCTCCCCCAGGACCCCGGGGCCCACTCGCGCCGCGTGCTCTCGCCGGCACCAGAGGTGGTTTAAACCACGCCGGCCGGAGAGGCCTAACAGCGGCGGGACTTCGGCCCATCGCGGGCCGGAGAATCGCCGTGGGGGGCCCGCCGACCGGCGGGGCGTGATTCCCGCTCCCGCTGATTCCCGGGTGGCGGAGAATTCCACTGGGGGCAGGATTTACGAAGGCCCTGGGCGATTCCCCGACCCTGTGTGGTTCGGAGAATTCTGCCCCCAGAAACCCACAAGTTTGGAACAGGACCAGAACATGTGCATGGGGTTAGCTGGACCTGCTGAACAGTGTTTCCACCTGTCCTCCACCCCTATAAATAAGCGACTCATCCTGGACTTGGTCAGGTGCACCCTAAAAATTACTTTAAGTTGGATTAAGCCAAGTTTCGCGCACAAGCAAGTGCTATATCTAACTGCTTCTTAAAAACATTAAATGTTTCGGCCTCAACTACTTTCTGTGGTAGCAAATTCCAGCCTCACCACTCTCTGGGTAAATAAATTTCTCCTCATCTCTGTCCTAAGACTGTGACTGCTGGTTCTGGACACCCGCACCATCGGGAACATCCTCCCTGTCCAGTCCTGTTAGAATTTTATAGGTTTCTATGAGATACCTCCTCAAATAACGGTGATAACAATGTCATCAGGGGCAGTGCCACAGCTGAACTTAAGGCCCTTCCAGGATCTTTGTCAGTTTTTAGAAAAGGCTGTTTCTCAGACTGTTCTGACTGGACTGTAAATTTACACCCTAAAACCTGTGACACAACAGGACCGGAAAATCAAATTGCAGGTGTTTCACAACACATGTTGAAGTCATTTTTATTATAATTATTACTGAGACCTGCACTGTATATTTTGTTTTACTGAAAGTACAATTGCACATTAAAAATGGAAATGCTTCCACATTTGGATTTTTTTAGACATGATGTGCCTAATATGCATAAGTAATGATTTTTTGGCTTCAACCTTTAATTTTCATGAAGAAAATTGGACTTAAAAAAACATGTTCCACAAATTCAGTCGTCAATTGTTAACTGCAGCTCTTTATGACCTGGCTTCTATTGATGAGATTGACAAGAAAGATCAGTGGAAAAATATACACAAACGTCAATGTAACTTGCAACGCCATTGTGGGAAATTCAGGAGTAGGTAGTATAATTAGGCTGGTGACTTGTGTTTCACTCCATGAGAAGTTTCAACACATTCAGAGTCTTACAATACCAACAACCTTTAATGAAATAAAGAAAAATAAATGTAGATGATATCAACAAGGATATACAATTACATTTGTAAAAAGGATTTGATTGTGAAAATAACAAACAAATTACTGCAGATGCTGGGCATCTGAAACACCAAATAGGAAACACTGGGAAAGTTGGAAGATATGACAAATGAACATAAGCAAGAGCTCAGATCAAGGGGATGGAGAAAAAAAAGAAAAGGTGGAGGATGGAAAATGATTTAGTGACCAAAGTGAGACTGGTGTAAGGGCAATGGGGGCCGGATTTTCCCATTTGAGGCAGAAATTAGGTGGCGTGACTAATCCCGGCTCATGATCCTGCCTCTGCCAGGAAGTGTGATTTTCATGGGGTCAGAGTCTTAATGACCCTAGAGAAGGGGTCTGCCCAATTAGTGATGTTGGTGTGGGAGAGATGGGAGAGGCTGGACACCAGAGAAGTGGATTACATCCTGGCCTGAGTCAGCCATTGCAGGAATGGGAAACTGAAGCATGGAAAGTATGGCAAAGCAGAGATGGCTTCCAATGGCTTAGAAGTTTGGTGGACACTAGGATGTCACTCCATTCTTTGATTGTGACATTTTCACTGGCTTGCTGAATTAGAATTTACTGCATTGCCACAACTGTAATGGGTGAGAACCTGATTTGGAGCCACTGTTGAAATAACCACTGTGATCCTGAAAACATGTTATTTCCATTGTTGAACAAGGAGGAGGGTATTTAAAAATAAATGATAGTCCAGGAGGCAAGAGAGGCCGATGTCGTGGCCTTTGCCTCCTTGGTAGCCCAAAGACGGATCTTGCTAGAATGGAGGGACTCGGACCCCCCGAAATCGGGGGTGTGGGTGTGACCTGGCAGGGTTTTTCAGGCTTGAGAAATTTAAGTTCGCCCTGAGGGGCTCGGTGGAAGGGTTTGCTCAGAGGTGGTGGCCGTTTATTGTCTTCTTTGGGAAAAATTAAGGTGTCAGCAGGGAGGGTGGGTTAAAAAGGGGAGGCAAAGGGAATTGGACAAGGTGGGGGTGGGTTGGTAGGGAATATTTGTTGGGGTGTTGGTTATGTAAAGCCATGTTGGCTGGTTTGGAGGGGTGTTGTTGTCCATTGTGTTCAAATTTATGATATAAATGCCTCAATAAAATATTTTTCAAGAAGAAAGTAAATAAATGAGAAATTCACTGTAAGGCTAACTAGTCAATAACCCTGGTTTCCATTGAACCTTGAAAGGACCCATTGCTGCTCAGGATCTTTAAATTTAGACTTAGATTTTCATTAAGTTGGCAACATTTGAATGAAAAAGAGGCATTTGTAATTGAATGTTTACTATAACAGGGTTCACTAAGAGGTTCTCCAGTTCAGAAACTATGAATACAGCCTGAGATAAAACACTTGTTAACGTATTCTGTAATGTTTTGCATGGCGTAGACTTAATGTTCGTCATTAGTTTATAGGAGTTGGTTCCAACAGCATTAGTGGAGCATTCCAAACTCAGCAGGCAGCAGGCCTAGGATTGGCTTAGTGTGAAGGCAAGGTTAAGCAGTGGGAACTGATCTGAATAAGTATTGAACATGGATCTAATTGTCAGACATGACTCAGTGGGATGAATGACCTGGCCTTGGTCCAAATTTAAGTTGTTAAATGGCACCATAGTGCGGAGTAAGTACATGTGGGAATCTCCCTTAATGGACTCCTGTTCCCATGCACTTTTTGAAGCCCTCCCCAAGGCTATATTCCCTAACAGGCCAGCAGCGACATACTCCCAAGGGCACAGCAAATTAACAACCAAAAAACACAAAGTGCAGTTTCTTTCTGCTCAGTGGGGGATTAGCAATTTATTGAAACCAATATTCTCCAAAAATATCAGGAATTGGAACTCAGCCATTAGAGTGATTTAAAATGAGAACTGAAATAATCTAGGATGAGGAGATACGACCAGTACAAATTTTCCACTCTGATTGGGAGTATGAGGCGCCATGATAATGGGATTCACATACAAACGCACGAGCGCACAGGTAAGAAAAACAATCAAAAAGGCTAATGGGCAGTTTGCGCCTTATCTCAAAAAGGCTGGAATTTAAAGAGGTGGAATAGAACCTCATTCGGATCCACCTGGGTTCAAGTTTTGGGCAGTGCACCTCAGGATGAATAAAAAAAGAAAGACTTGCATTTATAGAATGGTTTTCAAAACAGCCAACAGAGTAATTGCTTGGAAACGCAACAGTAGCACAGAAACGGAGGCCTGGATTTTCCACCCTGGGCCTATGTTCCATGGCGGGGTGGAAACTGGGAGTATTTCCCACTGCAGAGCCCAGTGGGAAGTCATGACGGATTTAGCAATACCAGTCTCATTGATTATGCAGTTACGGGTTTCTCGACGTACAGAGAGGTAGAGTTGGCTGGATGACGCACGGCCAGCTATCATATCCGGGTACCATATTTAATAGGTGCCCGGACATCAGCCTCTTTATTGTGAATCACCACGGAAGGAGGAGGTGCCCTGTTGACCCCAGGAAGCTCCGGCCCCCAGGTTCAGTGACCCTTCCCTTGGTGTGCTGCTCAATGCAGTAGGGGCCAGGTGGGCCGTTCTGTAGTTCATATGGACAGAGAAGGCTGAGCCACCTGACCAGTCCTGCAGAGGAGGATGTTAGAACCCAGAGTGGTCAGAACCCACGGTTTCCACCTGAGGACTGCCCCGCAGATTCAGAAATGGATGAATAACCTCATCCTTGCCAATAGGGTAAATGGACCCTCAACTGCTCACATTCACCTCACTGAATGGTAGAGGCGCCATTGGCCTCAGTGGCAAGGGTATCATGATAAGGTAATGTCTTATAGCCCCACTGCAGTCCATCCAGCCTGCAGGTGGAGAGGCCACTGCGGATCCCTGACTCTCCTACACAGAAGGCTCAGATGCTGTCTACAGGTGGAGTTTAAAGGTACCAGCAAGAACTGCTAATGACAGGCCTCTATGAGCTTCATCCTTCTTATGAAGAAAGGTTGAGAGAGCTAGGGCTTTTCTCACTGGAGCGAAGAAGGAAGGGAGGTGACTTGATAGAGGTGTACAAGGTGTTGAAAGGCATGGATAGAGTGGATAGCGAGAGATTTTTCCCAAGGGTGGAAATGGCTGTCACGAGGGGACATCATTTTAAGGTAATTGGTGGAAGGTTATAGGGGAGATGTCAGAGGTAGGTTCTTTACACAGAGAGTGGTGGGTGTGCGGAATGCACTGCCAGCAGAGGTGGTGGAGTCAGAGTCATTAGGGACATTTAAGCGACTCTTGGACATGCACATGGACAGCAGTAAATTGAAGGGGTGTTGGGGGGGAGGGCAGGATTGTTGTATGGTTGGTGTGCGTGTGAAGATTGAGATGGAGGGAAATGTTTATTATACCATGTTGATGTAATTGTCTATGTTATTTTTATTAAAATGTTCAAATACCTTAATAAAAATATTTAAACAAAAAGTAGGTTAGGTTGATCTTAGATTAGGATAAATGGTCAGCACAACATTGGGGGCAGAAGGGCCTGTACGGTACTGAGCTGTTCTATGTGCTATTTTCTATGTTTCTCAGTGGCGCATTGTTTGCTGGCGATGAGATTCTCTACTCCCGCTGCTTGTCAGTGGGATTTCCAATTGAAGCCACCCCACACTGTCTGGAAACTCGTGAGTGGGGGTACGCTGCCAGTGGGAACAGAGAATCACAATGGCCAGAGAATTCCAGCATGATTTCAGATGTGGTTGCACAGGTACACTATGATTGTTAATGGTCTTGTACTTTTAAATAGACTATTTGTGCACTTTCATGAGGTCTGGTGTGGTTTTATTGCAAATTATAGTCACAACACCCCCCATCTTCAGGGAGACACCCCAGGTTGGATACATGATTCTCATGTATGTGCAGAAAGGTAAGAATCTTTGCTAGGGCCCTTGGGAGCCATTTGCAAGAAGCCTCCATTGTACATTGTGCCTTTGCCCTTCATATACTCATCTGTTAAAACACCTCAGCATTGTCAATACTACGTGTCCCCTCCAACATCCCTCGCATCCCTTCAGCCATCATCACAGAACCCTCACCCTCTCAACCTACTGAATCCCATCACCCCCTTTAAAGCTCATCATCCTTTCCAATCAACAATTTCCTCAGTATACCTCCCAGGATTCATCAGTTGTCACCACACACAAAAGGGCTGTCGATCTCTGCTGGGTCAACAGAAAGTTTCCAAGACCAAGAATATTGGATTTATGAATATCAAGGAATATGTGAAAAATGCTAAAGCAAAATACTGAACCACTTGCCAATCAGGCAGTGGTGTGGCCAGCAGCGGGTCTTCCTCTACAATGAAGACACCAGGAGCAATCAGAGGCCAGCAGCTCTTTTGTTCAGCAGAGTCACAGGGGAGGCCCTGGCTGCTGCTGGCACGAACTGGATTCCCAGGATCACATAATAACCAGGCCTCGGATAGGTAATGTTGAGGCGGACTTTTCATGAGAAGAGGGGTGCAGGTGGGCGCCGTCAGGAAGGATGGGGACGGGGAGAACACTGAGGCCCTATGGTCTTTGCTCGGGTAGAAGACAGGAGTAATTAAATGACAAACGGGATAATGGTGCAAGGAGATGGTAATGGGACAAGAAAAGGAACAAAAGATCTATTGGGAGGAGCTGTAAATAGAAATAGTCAAATAATTAGTCTCATTGGAACAGAGAAGGAGGCCAAGAGCAGAGTGGTTAGAATGAGAGTGGGGTGCAGAATCAGGAGGTAAAAAGGCAGGTGTTGCTTCTCCTGCAATTCAAGTGAGGGATTGTTTGGGGGGGCGGGGGGGATTTGAGTTGATATGGAGCAAAGGCGGGCGAATAGAGTTGAAGTACGAATTAGTCATCATCTAATTGAATGGCAGAACATACATAGACTAAGAAAGCTTCCCGTGTCTCAAGCAAGACACATGAGGCAGACAAAGCATATGCTTATGCCTATATTCAGTAGCTTTGTGCAGAACAGGCTCCTGTTTCTATTTTATGATCTTACGTTCTCACTTGATGCCTGTGTGTTTTGAAGGTTAAATATGGAGATACTAATGTGCCTTGAGAGCTGTTCGCCTTTATTCCTTTCAATACCTGACTTAAGCACATGTTCTGGAAAACAATTCTCCTGCTGTGTACTTTGGCCGTGATGTACTTTTTGTTCATTAATGGGAGGTTGCTAATTACCAGATCCAATGCTTTGAGCCTCTCAATCCTTTTGGCTAATTAGGACGTAAATTGTATTTGTTGTATCCAGTCATTTAACGAATGCTCCAATTACTGTGATGCAGAATGCTGTACAACTTTATGCAGCTTCAGCTCAATGGTGGTCTTTTCTGCATTTCATGGTACAAAGAACAAACAAAGAGAACAAAGAAAATTACAGCACAGGAACAGGCCCTTCGGCCCTCCCAGCCTGCGTCGATCCAGATCCTTTATCTAAACCTGTCTCCTATTTTCCAAGATCTACTTCCCTCTGTTCCCGCCCGTTCATATACCTGTCTAGATGCATCTTAAATGATGCTATCGTGCCCGCCTCTACCACCTCCGCTGGTAAAGCGTTCCAGGCACCCACCACCCTCTGCATAAAAAACTTTCCACGCACATTTCCCTTAAACTTTCCCCCTCTCACCTTGAAATCGTGACCCCTTGTAATTGACACCCCCACTCTTGGGAAAAGCTTGTTGCTATCCACCCTATCCATACCTCTCATAATTTTGTAGACCTCAATCAGGTCCCCCCTCAACCTCCATCTTTCCAATGAAAACAATCCTAATCTACTCAACCTTTCTTCATAGCTAGCACCCTCCATACCAGGCAACATCCTGGTGAACCTCCTCTGCACCCTCTCCAAAGCATCCACATCCTTCTGGTAATGTGGCGACCAGAACTGCACGCAGTATTCCAAATGTGGCCTAACCAAAGTCCTATACAACTGTAACAGTACAGTTCTGCATTTCTCCCCGTCCACTAATCATATCAAAATTACATTCTGCTTCATGCTGTTTGCGAGTGGCACAAACTGTTGCCTTGTTTGAATATCTCTTCAAACACAAGTTACCAGTGTTTTTGAAGTCAGCTGATTCTTTCCATGGCATCAATCTCATTCCTCTGACTTTTTCAAGCTTTGATACAGCAAGGAATATCTTCCTTTATGAGTACCGCACATACTATTTTAATGCCCACCAGCTTAAAACTGTTGTGTACATTTTATTCTGTCAGGAGACATTTAATCTGGATGTAAAAAAAGAACACATTGTATTGTGCTTGGCACAATGTTCATTCTATTCTTGTTGGTCACCAATTCCTTCAGCATCTGCTGCACACTGGAGGACAGAATGTTATTTTAATGGGGGAGGTGGAAGGAGGGAATTTATTAGGATGAGACATTCTGGACTGGAATATAAAGCTTTTGTAATGGAGACCGACAAAGCTGGTCTTGTTTTCGTTAATGACCGGAGACAACATCCAGCCCTTTGTAAGGGTCAGAATAACAATCAGTGTATATATTAACCAAGGGTGCAGCTATGCTCCCACCTCCACCTCTCGGTGTGTTTTTATTTGATTTTATAAACATCAATACAGAAGTAGCAAAATAACTCAGGTCAGGCCCACTTAATTCTCTGGTGCACTAAAATCAGGGGCAGTGAGGTCAACATCTCATACTGGTTTGCACTGGATGTGGCACAGCACCTCTGGCGAGTAACAAGGTTGCATCTAAAAAAGTACCAATATAGTAAACTTGAAACCAGAGCCATTGTCCGGTTAGACCATAGAACATTTATGTAGAAGAGACAAGGAGACTGCTCGCTCCTTTGTGCTTATGTCCAACAAGGAAAATTGCCAGAGGCATGTGTTTTGTTATACTCTTGACGTAGCATAAGCTGCTTCCTTGATGAGCTCTCTGACAAAGGAAGGTTCAGGCTTGGAGATAGCCTTAACACATTTATTAAACTGTTAACAATTCTCCTACTTGGATTCGACTTTCCTGTTAATCCTGCTATAGCTACTCAGATGGACAAACCAGTCTGCTACAATCCATGTGGTGGGTGTGATTAAGGGCAGCACGATAGCATGGTGGTTATCATAAATGCTTCACAGCTCCAGGGTCCCAGGTTCGATTCCCGGCTGGGTCACTGTCTGTGCGGAGTCTGCACGTCCTCCCCGTGTGTATGTGGGTTTCCTCCGGGTGCTCCGGTTTCCTCCCACAGTCCAAAGATGTGCGGGTTAGGTGGATTGGCCATGCTAAATTGCCCGTAGTGTCCTAAAAAGTAAGGTTCCCGGGGGGGGGGGGGGTTGTTGGGTTACGGGTATAGGGTGGATACGTGGGTTTGAGTAGGGTGATCATTGCTCGGCACAACATCGAGGGCCGAAGGGCCTGTTCTGTGCTGTACTGTTCTATGTTCTATGTGTTTCAAATCAACCCTGTGTACTCACTGAGAGTCTCCACTGGAAAGAGGCTGAGCATGTGTGCTGTGTCCTTTTATATGGGTTGGTGTAATGCCCCCCTGTGGTAGTGTCACCTCTGTGTGTATCGTGAATGCCCATTGGTCATGTCCATCTTACTGATCTATTGGTTGAGTGTCTGTGTGTCATGTTTCTGGTGCTCCCTCTAGTGTCTATCTAGTCTCCGTGTATTTACATTAACCCCTTGTGTATTTACAGTGATGCATATCACTACAGCATGGAGCTTTTTTTAATTATAAATTTAAAGTGCCCAATTCATTTTTGTTTTCCAATTAAGGGGCAATTTAGCGTGTCCAATCCACCTACCCCACACCTCTTTCGGTTGCGGAGTTGAGCATACGCAGACACGGGGAGAATGTGCAAACTCCACATGGACACTGACCCGGGGCTGAGATCGAACCCAGGACCTTGGCTCCACCTTGCCACCCTGTAGTTTCTGTGGCGGTGTATGAAATGCAGCAGACAATTTGCACAGAACAAAGCTTCACAAACAATACTGAGACAAACGTTTCCGTGATATTCATTGAAGAGTAAATGTCAGCCAAACCATGAAGAACTCATTTGTTTAAATGTCTCATCTGAAGGCATCTCCAAAATCCAACTCCAGAGACTGGAGTACAGAATCTAGGCTGAAGCTCCAGTGCAATATTGAGAGAGTGCTGCACTGTCTTTCAAATGAGACCTTAAGCTGAGGTCTCTGCAGTTCTATCACGTGGATGTAAACGGTCCCTTGGCATATTGCAATAATTATCTGTGAACGAACATCACAAAAACAGATTATCTGTTCATTTTTATTTCATTATTGTTTGTTGGGGTGTAACTTGGATATTGCATTTCTTACTACGGTGGCAAATGGTGATTGAGGAAAAGAGTATTTCAGCACCAGGTTCTCAAATCTAAGATGAGGCGCGAATCAACGGCCTCAACTTGGTGTTGGGACAAAGCCGTAGAATCTCGTGAGAGGCCTGGATTAAGATTCACGACGCTCGAAGCATCTCACGAGATTCAACGGGATATTGCGAGGCGCTGCAATCTGGATCACACTCTCGCTGGGCGAGATCCAGGCATGCATATGTAAATGATACATTAGGCTCATTTAAATATATGTTTGCCGGATTCACCCGGGCTTATGATTCACCAACCTTGGCGGCAAGGCCTCAACCGGGCGCCATTTGGTACTGGTTCGCAAAGTCATAAACCAGTCATAATGGCACCTGGGGGTGGGGATCTCTCTGGGGAGTTGAGGCCCCGGGTGCTCGGGCACTGGAAAGGGTTGTATCCTGGTATGCCCTCTGGCACCTGAGTACCTTGGCGCTACCAGCCTGGCACTGTGGCAGTGCCAGGCTGGTACTACCAGCATGCCTGGTTGGCGCTGGCAGTGCCAAGGTGACTATGTGCCAGGTTGCCCGTGCGAGGGGTCAAGCCTGGGGGATGGGGGGCTTGCCCATTAAAGGTAGGGTGAGGGGGAGGGCTCAACAACCCTGGAAGTGGTAAGTTGGATGAAGTTAAGGGAGGCCTGAGGCCACGGTGGGGATTGAAAGATCAGGGCTGCCTTTTAAAATGGTGCCCCGATCAGCGAGTAGTCTTCCTGCACTGGCGATCTGAGCCAAAAAATCGGCGAAATGATGTTGAATAGAGGGGCCTTTAGCAGTCAGAAACACCCCACGAACAGCGTCATTCAGCGGACTTTAACTCAATTCTGCTGAATTGCGCCCATGGTTTACCATTTAGCAGTAATCCTCATGCCCAATATTCTTCAGGGACTTGGACAGCCTACAGAAGGAGTCTCAAAGCACTAGAGAAATGCCTTCATCAGTGCCCTCACAAGATCCTTAAAATCCAGTTACAGAAAGGTAATACAACTTCAGCATCCTCTTCCAATCCAATTTGCCCAACATTGAGGTGTTGGTTACTCAAAACCAACTCCTCTGGGAAGGACATCTCATTCATACGCCTGACATCAGACTGCTCTATTTAGAACTTGGTCATTGCAAACAAGTCTCAAGAGGACGGCAGAAGCATTTTGGGGATAGCTGTAAAACATTTCCGCCGACTCATGTGGGCCCCCGGCTTGTGACCAACCAAAATGGTAAAGATTCATTCAGGGAAGACACTCAAAACATTGAGAGGCTTCGTCAGGAACACAGAGGTAAAGTCAAGGTCAGAGAGTGCACAAACCTCCCATCAACTCGACCCTCCAATCTCCACCTGCCCCGAATCGATCTCAAGGGAATACCTAAGAAGAAGACTACAACGATGACAACATTTACTTAATTGCCTGTGAAACACTTTGGGACATCTGGAATAGTGGAAGATGCTGTATAAATGCAAATTCCTTCTGTAGTCATGTAAAGAGAAAACAGCTAAATAAATTAGTCGTGTATTTGAGTAAAATGTATAATAGGCATCAATTTAGTTATTAGCTAAAATTATTTGGTTAAGACTAAAAAAGCAATGGGGGAAGAAGGTGAAATATGAGTGCAAGTTAGCTAGTAATATAAAGGAAGATAGGAAGAGATTTTTTTCAATATATTAAAGGTAAGAGAGAGGCAAAAATAGACATTGGAGCACTGGAAGATGTGGCTGGAGAAGTAATAATAGGAAACAAAAGGGCGGCATGTGGCGCAGTGGTTAGCACTGGGACTGCGACGCTAAGGACCCGGGTTTGAATCCCTGCCCTGCGTCACTGCCCGTATGGAGTTTGCACATTTTCCCTGTGTCTGCGTGGGTTTCACCCCCACAACCCAAAGATGTGCTGGTTAGGTGGACTGGCCACACTAAATTGCTCCTTAATTGGAAAAGAAAAATAATTGGCTACTCTAAAAAAAAATTTTTAATAATGTGAAATAGAGAAATGGCAGAGAAACTGAAGTGTTACTTTACATCAGTCTTCACAGTGAAAGACACCAGTGGGATGCCAGAACTCCAGGAGAATCAGGGGGCAGAGGTGAGTGCAGTGACTATCACTAAGGAGAAGGTTCTGGGGAAACTGAAAGGTCTGAAGGTGGATAAATCACCCGGACGAGATGGATTACACCCCAGGGTTCTAAATGAGATAGCTGAGGAGATTGTGAGGCATTGGTGGTGATCTTTCACGAATCACTGGATGCAGGAAGGGTCCCAGAGGACTGGAAAGTGGCTAATGTAGCACCGCTATTTAAGCAGGAAGGGAGGCAGAAAACGGGAAATTATAGGCCAGTTAGCCTGACTTCTGTCATTGGTAAGATTTTAGATCCATTATTAATAATGAGATCACAGAGTACTTGGAAGTGCATGATAAAATAGGACTGAGTCAACACGGCTTCATCAAGGGGAGGTCATGTCAGACAAATCAGTTGGAGCTCTTTGAGGAAGTAACAAGGAAGTTAGACAAAGGAGAACCAGTGGATGTGATTTATTTAGATTTTCAGAGGCCTGGACAAGGTGCTGCATAGGAAACTGTTAAATAAGTTAAGAGCCCATGGTGTTAAGGGTGAGACCCTGGCATGGATAGAGGATTGGCTGACAGGCAGAAGAGAGAGTGGGGATAAAGGGGTCTTTTTCAGGATGGCAGCTGGTAACTAGTGATGTGCCTCAGGGGTCGGTGCTGGGATCACAACTTTTCACAATATACATTAATGATCTGGAACAAGGAACTGAAAGCACTGTTTCTAAGTTTGCAGGTGATTCAGAGATCTGTAGAGGGACAGGTAGTATTGAGGAACGAGGCGGGCTGCAGAAGGATTTGGACAGGCTAGGAGAGTGGGCAAAGAAGTGGCAGATGGAATACAATGTGGAAGCGTGTGAGGTTATGCACTTTAGAAGGAGAAACAGAGGCTTAGACTATTTTCTAAATGGGGAGATGCTTAGGAAATCAGAAGCACAAAGGGACTTGAGAGTTCTTGTTCACGATTCTCTTAAGGTTAACGTGCAGGTTCAGTCGGCTGTTAGGAAGGCAAATGCAATGTTAGCATCAATGTCGAGAGGGCTAGAATACAAGACCAGGGATGTACTTCTGAGGCTATACAAGGCTTTGGTCAGACCCCCTTTGAAGTATTGTGAGCAGTTTTGGGCCGCGTATCTAAGGAAGGATGTGCTGGCCTTGGAAAGGGTCCAGAGGAGGTTCACAAGAATGATCCCTGGAATGAAGAACTTGTCGTATGAGGAACAGTTGAGGACTCTGGGTCTGTACTCGTTGGAGTTTAGAAGGATGAGGGAGCATCTTATTGAAACTTACAGGATACTAGAAGGCCTGGATACAGTGGACATGGAGAGGATGTTTCCACTTATAGGAAAAGCTAGAAGCAGAGGACACAATCTCAGACTAAAGGTACAACCCTTTCAACAGAGATGAGGAGGGATTTTTTCAGCCAGAGGGTGGTGAATCTGTGGAACTCTTTGCGCAGAAGGCTGTGGAGGCCAAATCACTGAGTGACTTTAAGACAGAGATAGATAGGTTCTTGATTAATAAGGGGAACAGGGGTCATGGGGAGAAGGCAGGAGAATGGGGATGAAAAGAATACAGCCACGATTGAATGGGGGAGCAGACTCGATGGACCGAGTGGCCTAATTCTGCTCCGGTGTCTTATGGTCTTATGATCTAAAGACACAAACATGGGTATGGAAAGGAAATGCTTTTGATATATCAATTTGCATTCCTTTCTCTGCTGTTATTATTTTTGCAGGCAAATACTAACATCTATATAATACACAGGAGTAACCAATGTTTCTTGTGATACAATGCTTTTTCTGATGGAATGCACCCAGAGTTCTGAAATTTCCGTTACCAACCAATTTGTGAGATTAAACAAACTAAATGCCATAATTAACATCAGTAATTGTTTGTTATTTTATGTCATATCTGTGCTTGAATAATTTGGAGCAAGAAGTGTCCTTGCTTTTTTAAAAGTCTATTATAATCTCTTCCGCAAATCATCCATGCAGACATTTTGGGTTCTTCAAACTGTTTGGGTATCATTCTATCCCAGCATGCATTTACCATCACAGGATGATCTAGATGTTTATAACATATGTAACAATTATGATTTATGAAACAGTTATCCACTTAAAAATAAATTTGGGTGTGAGGGATGCTAAGGCCATTCTTTAGCTTCAAAAAGCTTTCAGGCAAAAATAAAAGAATTACAGCTTGTTTTAATTGATTTGTTGATACTAAGCAAAGTGACTTGAAAGGAACTAACAGTACTTCACGGAGTTGAGCGTGCCAAAACTCCAGAACAATATTGTTCTCTCAACCCTGCAATCGCTGGAATTAGATTTCCTTGTTGACCTTTCTGAGCTGTCATTGAGAAGTAAGCTGTCAGATATTTGCAGGAAGCCTACAGTGAGCTGAGGGGAAATTAAATTTTGCTTCTTCAGTTGTAAATTCTGGCCCTGGATTGGCCTGGAACTGAAACTGTGAGATCAGGGGCAGAATTCTCTGATAATGGGGCTATGTCCCCACACCCGTGAGAAAACGGGGGCGAATCACTGCACTTTCATGGAGAAAGTCCAGAGTAATTCTCCGTTTTGAAGGGGGCTGGCAGTGCCCTGTGAGTGCTCCTCGTAGCTCCGGCTGCCAATATGGGGCCCTGCATTTCCGGCTGTGGGTCCGCGCATGTGCGCAGCAGCCGCCTGTGTCGGCGGCCCGCGCAACATGGCTGGCCCTGACAATATAGGCCTCCCCCAGATCGCGTACGCCCACCGATTAGTGGCACCTGATCGTGAATCTGGCCGTCCTGGAGTCCCGTCCCCCCCCCCCCCCCACATGCCGGATCCCCCCCGCCCCCCCATCAGGGCGGCCACGGACTGGGTCCGCAACCGCCACTCCGAGCTCCCACCAATGGAACCATGAGTGAACCACGCCGGCGGGAACCTGGCTTGTTGTCGGCGGAGAATCGCCGCAGGGGCCTCTTTCAATGGCCCCCGACCGGCGCCACGTCGACCGCGCCATGACTGCAAGTGATTCTCCGGTCCCCGGAGAATCGCGGAAAAGCGTCGGACCCAATCGCGGGTCTGACGCCCCATTCTCCACACCTGCGCCGAGCGCAATTTCGGCGCGGAAGCTCAGAGAATCCTGCCCCAGATTTTGATCATTCTTGCCCACCTATGATTATAATTTTTCCTTCCTCTTCCTTTTTAGCATCACCTGACATTTGTTGCTCTTGGGCGGATGACCAGAGTTCATGGATTTAAAATAACTGGCAAAAAAAATAAGAGGAAATGAGTAGAAATACTTTCACACGGAATGTTCTTAAGATGTCTGGAACAGAGGGCTGGATTCTCCAATTTGAAGACTAAGTGCTGACGCCGGCGTGGGAACAGTTATATTTTACGCCTGAAAAAACGGCGAGAAAGCTGTACCAATCCTCTGTCTGGTGGGGGCCCAGCAGGCACGCAGCATAAAGCCTCTGTCTGGTGGGGGCCCAGCAGGCACGCAGCATAAAGCCTCTGTCTGGTGGGGGGCCAGCAGGCACGCAGCATAAAGCCTCTGTCTGGTGGGGGCCAGCAGGCACGCAGCATAAAGCCTCTGTCTGGTGGGGGCCCAGCAGGCACGCAGCATAAAGCCTCTGTCTGGTGGGGGCCCAGCAGGCACGCAGCATAAAGCCTCTGTCTGGTGGGGGGCCAGCAGGCACGCAGCATAAAGCCTCTGTCTGGTGGGGGCCCAGCAGGCACGCAGCATAAAGCCTCTGTCTGGTAGGGGCCCAGCAGGCACGCAGCATAAAGCCTCTGTCTGGTGGGGGCCCAGCAGGCACGCAGCATAAAGCCTCTGGCCTTGTTGTGTGGATACAGCCGGAGAATTGCCGGGTTCGTGGCCGCACATGCGCGCAGCAGCGGCTGCTCCATGCAACATGGCGCCAGCCGCACACGGACCTGGCTTGCCAAATACTGCCCCCCCCTATGGCCAGGCTTGCCACCCGCGCACCAACCCCGCCAGTGCCCCCAGCCCCCACCAAAGGCCCCCTGGGACCGGCTCCCAACCGACTAGTGGCGCTGGACTCAGTCTGTAACCGCAATGCCGGGTTCATTAAAATAAAGAACATGAGTGGCCGACGCCGTCGGGAACTCAGCCCATCGGGTGCGGAGCATTGGGTGATGTCAACATAGTGCTGGACGTACTCTGGCGTGCGGCGTACTCTGCGAGGATACCGTTTCGGCCTCGGAGACCGGAGAATCCCGCCCCATCTATCTGAAGGGGGAGTAGAAGTAGATTCCATTGGAACTTTCAAAAGGGGTTTGGAAATGTACCCGAAGAAGTCTAATTTACAGAGTTATGGAGAAAGTGGTGGGGTGTGGGACTAAATTGGGCAGGTTTTCAAAGAGCTGGCACAGGGGCAAGGGGCTAAATACCTTCCTTGTGTCCTTTAAGACCTACAACTCTCTGTGGTTCTTGTCCTAAGAAGGTGATGGAGAGTCACATTCTTGAACCACTGAGTATTATTTGTCGCACTTTTTGATAGAACTAAGTAGCTTGATCAACCACACCAAAGTTAATCACTTTGATGTGGAATTGGAGCCACACGTCAGCCAGACCATGTATAAAGGACAAGAATGAATTGGAGTTCTGTTGCTTTATACATACTGGAATAATTTGGGGCAAGTGAAAAATTAGTTTAAATAGTAAATAAGAGTTCAAATAAACAACAGGCAGGATTCTCTGTTTGCTAATGCCGAAATCACAAATCGCAATTGGGCGGAGAATAGGTTCCAATGCCAAAATCGCGACAGGTGCTGAATTGACGCCAAATCACGATTCTCCCACACCTCGACAGTAGCATCAATGCATAGGGGAATGCACATACAGTAAACACTGTTTGCATATTATTAACGGGTCTGAGCCGGTAATCTCCGGGGCCTCCGCGATTCTCCTCCTCCGATGGGTCAAGTTCCCGACAGCACGGTTCACTTGTGCTTTCAAAAATCGTGAAACCAGCGTCGTTACTGATGAAGAAAAGAGATTTAGGACGCAGAGAGACGCGACTATGGGCTGCCGGGCCGGACACTGGCCAGGCTGGCTGGGGTGGTGAGTCCCTCGCTGGGACAGGGGAGGGAAGGGTTAATGGGGGGAACAGGCCGAGCAGCCGGGGTGACTGGGACTGGGGCGGTGCCCAGGCACAGACCGCAATTACTGCAGCCATCTTGCCATACACCCCCTGGTTCTGCCTAACTAACCCCATGCTAAATACGTTGCCCAGCCAGACAAATGGCACAACATCATTAACACCTCTTGCCAAGGTAAGATATTTGTAGGAATAGAATTTAACATTACTTTTCCACTTCCTAATTACCTTTTGATCTTTTCTGAGGAAAAGCTATCGCAACTAGTGTAGTGATTGGATTTCGTACAACCAAATTCGTAGCCCATTGCTCACTGGAAGTTGGGCCTTGGGCCTCATTTCCGTAAAGTCCTGAAAGCTAAATATTTTAGCGGGAACTTAACATTCTGGTAAAACATTGACCTATTTTTCACCCTGAAATTCTGGCACCATTCCAGTGTTTTCTGTTTCTGTCTAAATTTTCATACAGTGGTTGTGAACGCACTAAGGGAGTTTTGTAGTCGACCCAAACATCATAGTGGCAATTGAAAATCAATTATATACATGTTTGAAGAAAAAGGAGATAAACGGCCAAAGGGAACATGACTAGCGCATGAAGAACTTGGAACGGGGATTGATGGTGATTTAGGTGGGTAGGAACCTTTCTCTCATTCAGTGCAGCTTAGCATTAGCTTTCCCAGAGGCAGGCATGAGTTAAGGATGCCTTTTGATAGGCCATCGCCAAAATAACATCTAGCATGGCCTACACAGAGTTGTGTTTGCGCAGTGCAAACAGAATCCATTGTGCCAAAAACTCAGGGGGCGGGATTCTCCGAATCTCCGCGGCAAAATCATAATTGAAATGGGGGCGGAGAGTGGGCGTTGATGCTGAAATACGGCGCGACACCGCTCCCGCGATTCTCCGGTCCCCGGAGAATAGGCGCGAATCACGCATGCCCAGGTAGGGAGCCATTGACAGAGGCCCCCGTGGTGATTATCTGCGGACAAATTGCTGAGTTCCCGATGGCGTGGTTGTAACCATGTTCTGCCTGTCGGGAACGGCCGGCGGCGGCTGCAGACTCAGTCCGTAGCCGCCCTAGTGGGGGGTGGGGGATCCTTCACCTGGGGGAAGCCTCACAGACGGCCATGCAAGCGATCGTGCGGCACCAATCCACGGGCGCGCACGATCTCGGGGGGACCTAAATTCCTGTGACTCCGCAGGCTGAGTCCGCCATGTCGCACGGCGCGGTCGCCACAGGCCGCATGTGCAGACTCCTGACCGGAAGTGCAGGGCAGTCTGAGCTGCGAGAAGCACTCTGGGCTAGCCCCCTGCAAATTGGAAAATCACTCCGGGCTTTCTTAAGGAAAGTCCAGAGTGAAACGTCTGCGTTTTGACGCTGGCGTGGGGACATAGCCCCATTATTGGAAAATCCTGCCCAGGCACTATGGAGCTGAATTTCCAAACTCTGGTGTTTGTTTTATTTATTATCTACATTTTGTGGTTCAGTTGATCAGGCTGGATGTACCCTTGCCTCATAAAATTCCATCACAGCTTCCAAACTCGACACATGATCAGAATCTGGATGGTTATTTTCATACAAGTGTGGGACTTGCTGAAATCGATAGAAGCAATTTAGATGCATATATAGAGTTGGGACCTTAACAACACAGTGTAAGATTCTAAATCATATCCAACCATAAATTTTTATGGTGGTTAGGGGATTGGTTAGTCTCTTGGTAGATATTTTGGTCATTATTAAATATTGTGAGGTTAATAAAGTACCAAGAGTTTTGTTACTACCATTGATATTTTTTATCACAGGGATCTCTGACTTCCTTTTATTGCTTGATCTTATAGTTCTCCTTATTAAGTTCCTTTCCTGTACATTTTATGCATTTTGTACAAAGGGACTGCCTAAGGAGAAGATAATGATGACTCTGTTTTACCCTTCACATCTTTCCTAAAGTGTGGTGCTCGGAATTACTCAGAAAGACGGCTTGAAGGTCTCACATTCGCAAAGCCCCCCACCTCCCACCCCCCCACCTCCAATGCAGAATTTAACAGGATGGAAGCCATAACTGATTGTCGGGCTCACTTCTTCTCCAATTCTTTCCAGATGTAACTAGATTTGCTGGTGTTGACATTGTGGAGGCTTCCCCCGCGTTGCTTATGGCAGCCGAGGCGGGCATACGTGGTAAAAGGCAGCAGCAACAACTCCACGTGGAGGCGGCACCCCATGTGCAGGGGGCCACTGCACACCTTGAAGACCCAACTGCCCATCAGGCTGAGGAGGGACCCAGAAGAGGAGGCCAGCGACAGCCCAGGGTGTACAGGCATTGTTAGACAGTCAATGATCTGAAGTACTCCATGTGACACAGAAGACTGCGTCTCAGAAGGGAGACAGTGAAGCACCTCAAGGTCAAGGCACACCTTGGAGGAGGAGGACACCTGCTCCCGCTGGTTGTGAAGGTCACCGCAACCACTGCACCACTGGGTCTATTCCAGTGAGTCATTCCAGGGCACGAGCGGGGACTTGTGTGGCATATCACAATCTTCAGTCCACAGATACATCTTGGAGGTGATGGATGTTCTCTATGCCCGGGTATCAGAAGATATCACCTTCAAGCTGGATCAGGCCCATCAAGATGCCTGGGCTACAGGATTTGCTGCGATCGCCGGGATGCCCCAGGTCGCCCTGAGAGCACCAGGATATCAGGGAGTGCCCTCTATTAACAGGAAGGGGTTCCACTCCCTGAATGTTCAGATCGAGTGTATCCACAACCTCCGAATCAAGCGTATGTGTGCCTGCTATCCTGAGAGCATGCATGACAGTTACATCCAGGGAAGTGTCTTTGAGGACCACCCCGGGATAATGAGTTCATGGGGGACAAGGGATGCCTGCTGAGGTCACGGTTGATGCTGGTGCAGAGGCCTGAGACCAAGGCAGAGACCCCTGATAATGAAGCCCACGTTGTCACCCATGCTGTCATTGAGTGGTACATCGGGCTGCAGAAAATGCGGTTCCAATACCTTGAGGGTCTCCTGCTTTGTGGTGGTCTGCTGTGCCTTGCACAATCGGGCACAGCAGCGAGGCAACATTGTGGAGGAGGAAGAAGAACAGGAGCTGTAGAGGGACATGCAGCCTTGTCTGAGGAAGAGGATGAGCTTGAGGAGGAGCAGGATAATGGAGGACAGGTGATAGCAAGGGTCCAACATGCGAGTAGAACCAGTAAGGCCTCACCGTCTCCAGATCCTCCTAGGATGAGGCTTGTCCGTCACACTAATTTCTCTTCCTCTTCCCTCTCCCCCACTCCCATAACACCGCCACCTACTAGACCGCCCTGTTCCCACCCTCCCCCTGTGTAATATCACTCCAGGATGATGGAGTGTTGGAAGTGTTGGCACTGTCAACGGGTCACCATACAAGGTGGGCGAGTGATGATAATTTGCTGTGAGGAAAGCTCTGGTGCTCCTCAGTTTCTGCTGAAGTCTGTCTTTCTACTGACATCGCGGTCACACCTATCCTCTGAATAGGGTCTGCATCAGGGACTTTTTTGATCTTGGATCACTGTGCTCAGAGGATGGGAATGAAGGGCAACAAGGGGCAGGGTGCATGCAGGCCCACTGTGAAGATTACTGTGACAGAGGCTTCACATGTATCAGGCGAGATATGTTTTAATAGTGAACATTTCATGGTGACAGATTTCCATTCTCCCAAGCTCCAGATAGTAATCACCCCCCCCCCCCCCCCCACCCTAACCCCCACCCCCAGTGCCCACTGAGTGCACCTCACTCTTCTTGATCTTCCATGGTGTACATACAGGTGGAGGCAGTCTGCTGCTTTCCATGCCTTGATGCCTTTGATGCCCTTGACAGATATCCTCTGGAGGGCAGGGAGCCAGGGGGCCCGACCGACTTACCTGTGTCACTGGCATCACCATGCCATGCTGTTCTGCTGCTGTCCTCGAGTCGTGCCAGTGTCAGTAGGGGGCGATTCAGAAGAAATGGAGACGCGGCAGTCCCCTTGGTGGCAGGCCCTGGGTTTTCCTCCAGCACTTCCTCCTTCCTGCCAATGCCCTGAGGGACTCCATGAGATGGAGAAGCAGCTAGAGTGAGCTCTAGAGGCCTCTGAGTCATCTGGTGCTGTCGGTCCTGGAGGCTCCCCATTGCCTGCACCATGGTGTCGACACCCTCTGGGATGCTTTTCAGTGACTGGGCCAAGCTCTGCAGTGCCTTGGCAATATACACCTGTGTCTCAGACATGTCCCTCAGTGACTGGGACATGATGTTGAGGCCCTCAGCCATGGTCATCACAGGCTGAGCCATGCACCACTCAAAACATGCTCCTGGATTTCCACTGCGGGCACCACCCTCGCAGTGTTGGCCTTGGTGCCACACCTCGGCAGCACCATCTCCTGCACCTGTAACCTTTGGGATTCCTCCAATTGGCTTTTCAGTCATTGGAATGTCACCGACATCCCCTCCTGAATCTCACAGTTGTGTCCTATCACCTGCAGCAGCTCTGAGAGAACCTTGTCCAGAGGCTCGATATCTGACTGGAACCCAGCTATGTCCTGGGATCCAGAAGACCTCCAACTTCTATCTTCCTTGGATTAACCTGCCTCCAGCTGATGTGCACCAGCAATTGTGTGGTGCTCACCAGATTGTGCCCCAGAAACCTGTCCGCTAATGTTGCCCACCGAGGTGTGCATCTCTGCGCTGGTGGAAGGCGCAGCTGATAGCTGTGGCATCTCGCTGGTGTTCTCCACAGTGCCCTCCTCTGAAGTGTTCTCTTGATTGGTGGGCCGGGGGTGGGGGAGGGGGGCGGCATTGGTAGGGAAAGACTCTGGATTGCCTAGCTTCATCAGATGTGATCCTGCAAGACAATGGGCATGTGGTCAGTGACAGGAAAGGATAATTTTGTTTGACATGAACAACTCACTTCAGACAGGTTATCTGGGTGAAGGGGCAGTGGATCCCCACCTCTTTGGCAAAGGCCAATCTGTCTGTCAGTGACTGCTCTCTCCTCAGGAACCCTGTGATTTCCAGGGCCCACTTCTCATAGGGGGTGAGGACTCGAATCTCTGAGATTCCTACCCCCATCTTGGCCCTTTCCTGTTTATTATGGGAGAACTTCTCCTGAGGGGACAAAGGGATGGCATTGTGAGCCACAAGCTTAATGAGTGAGGTGGATTTATACCAGGTGGCATGTGTGGACACCACTCCTGGACATTAAGGGTCTGTGCTGGTGGGTGTCAGGGGGTTCTGAGGAACTAGCACAAAGATTGGATGTGGGGATGGTGCGAGGTGTCAGCAGCTGATAGGGTAGGGGAGGAGGGTTTTGGGAATTTGAGGGGTGGTAGGTGGAGTTGATGCCAGGAAAGATGTGGTAACTTACCCTTGGAGCACATAGGAGATTGTTGGTCTTCTTCCAACATTGGACGGCGGTCCTCCTTGTCATGCTGCCTGCACTGACAGCTGCTGCCTCCCAGGTGACATTGCTGACCCTGCTGCTGGTCCTCCGATCCCCTCAGGGGTTCATGGATCCCCGCCTCTCATCCACAGTGTTGAGAAGCCTTGTTAGGTCGGCATCCCCAAAACGTGAAGCAGGTCTGCGCGCTGTCAGGCTTTTGTGTTGACTGGGAGTGAGTGATGAGGTGAGGGAACATTTAAAAGCAGTTCCCTCTTGTTAGCAGCGAGAAGTTGGCGTATGAGTCATGCGAATCAGATGGTGAGGGAGCGAGTAATGTCAAGAATCTCGTGGGGGCTCAATTTTGGCACTAAATGCTGCTGCATACGGGCCTCAATCTCGCCAATTTGGCCATCGCGAAAGTCCCCACCAAATGAGGCTAAAATCAGACTTTAACTTTGATCTGCTGAATTGCAACCATAGTAGAAATTCTGTTATCGAAGTTTTAGATATTATTCATTTTAGCTTGGTATATTGCTAATATTTGACGCAATATTTTTTTTCCTTTTCTTATTTCAGAGCAAAATATTTTTCATTGGACATCTGAACTAATTGATTGTGTCAGCCATAGGCCTGTTGGTACTGCTCTCATCTTGGAGTCAGGAGGATGTAGGTTCAAGCGCACAAATCAAAGCTGCCGCTCCAATGCAGATCTGAGAGGGTGCGGTATTGTTGGTGGTGCCGTCTCCCAGAGTAGATATTGATCCGAGGCCCTGTCTCCTCTCTAAGACGGATGCAAAAGATCCCATGGCATTTACTTGAAGAATAGCAGAGGAGTTATTCTTCTGACCAATATTTATCCATCAATAAACATATCTAATTTACTTGGCCATTATCATGTCATTGTTTGCTGTAGCTTGCTGGGTGCAAATTGGCTGCTGTATTTCCTACATTACAACAGTGACTACACTTAAAAGATACATCAAAGGTTGAAAAATGCTTTGAGATGCCCTTGGCTGTTGAAATTTAATGCAGGAAATGTGATGTGGTACATTTTGGTAGAAATAATGAAGTGAAGCAAAAGGAAATAAAGGACACAATTCAAAAGTTGGTACAGGAAATGAGGGACATGGGACGTATATGGCCACAAGTCATTGATGGGGGCAGAACAGATTCAGAAAGAGGTTGAGAAAAGGGCATATGGGAAACTGGGCTTTATACATGTGGGCACAGGGTACAGAAGTAAGGAAGTTATGATGACATTTTATAAAAGCTTGGTTCAACCTCAACTGGAATACTGGCCGTGATTTTACGACCATGCTGCACCTGAAAAGCAGCTCGCCACACCGCAGCATAGCCAACAGAAGCCGGGAGATCCCCCTCACGGGATCTACCCAACTCGCAACACCTCCCGAGATCTAATGCGATCTCATTTTTTTTGCAAATCTGCATATTAAAGCAAGACAGCTCATCTCACTTAATATACAGATTCAGGTACCCGAGGCATGGGATCTAACCCCTTCAACCTCGGAGACCTTGGACGAGCACCGTTTATTGCTGGTCTCCAGAAACGGGGCCAGATGGAACGGCACTCGTGGGGGTCTTCCAGTAGATCGGAGATCCCCAGGTGCATGCCCTTTGGGCATGGTGGTACCATGGCACTGGTGCTGCCCAAGCACCGCCAGCTGGCAGGGACCCTGCCACGGTGCCACGCTGGCATTTATGTGTGGTGGCGATCCGGCCAGGGGTGCCCTGCGCAGGTGTTGGGGGTGTTGGGGGCCGGAGGGCCCTCCCATTGTGCACTGGGGCTTCAGAGGGCATCAGGGTAACTTTGGGGACATTTAAAAATGGTGTCCCAATCTCTCGCTGCACTGAGGAGTTCCGATAAGCGGAGCTCCTTAGTGCACAAGATGGGGCTTTGTGCGGCCGAGGCCGAGAATGATTTTTTCCTGAAATTGCAATTTTGCCATAAGCTGGACATTGCCTTGGTTGGTTCCTGTTTCCACATCTTTTGTATGTAATGGCTGCTTCTGCCGAGCATTTAAAATGGCCGCCGCTGCTGAGACCACGTTTTAGTTTTGAGTGCATCACATTTATGGCGCCGGCATCGCTCCCAATTTTTGTACCAAAACTTTGTGCATTGAGTGTGTTGCTATGTTGCGCTCACGTGGAAAATCTTAATTGCGTCTTCTAACTGAAGCTCACTCTCCCGTAAGAGACGTTCACGCACCTTATCATAATTTACTCCAAAGGTAATTTGATCCCGAATCATTGTCGATTTTGAAGTTGCAAAGTTACACGTTTGTGCTTTTAACTTGAGGCTGGTAAGAAAGCTATCAAAGGACTCGCCTGCCTTCTCCGTGCATGTTCTAAACATATATCACTCAAAGTTTCATTCTTTTTCGGAGTGCAATGCTCATCAAATTTTATTCTGATGGCATCATAGCTTTTACTATCGTTCTCTTGTTCATATACAAAGGTGTTTTAAATCTCAATCACTTGTGGGCCTACTGCCATTAGCAGCAACGCTATCTTTCTTTCATCTGGCTGCACCTGCAATCCTAGAGCTGTTACATACAGTGTAAACTGTTGTTTAAATGCGCGACAATGGCCATCAACATTACCGGTTACTAGTTTTTAAACTAGTTTTTAAACTGTCCATCTTCTTCTTGCACTGGTGTTGCGTTTTCAGAATTTGTTTTTCCCGACGAGATTGCCATATCCTTCAATGTTCCACATTTTCCTTGCAGCCCCGTTTCACCAAATTTAAAGACTGTGCCCTTCAAATCTTCACACTTCTGATCATTTAGTTTTTGACCCCAGAACTGGTACCATGTTGTGTTCTTGTACAGAGACAATTTCTGCATCGACGTACTAAAGAACATGTAGTTCAAGACTAGTTAATTTTATTATAGTATAATAAACTGTGGGTAGGAAAATAATGCTATAAAATTGTAACTAATACAAACACGACTGACCGTGATGGTTTCTCCTAAAGGATCCCCCCAGGTTACAGTATCATGTTCTACTACTTGCCTGACACCTACTGGTCGGAGGCTATACATATTTACACATACACTTGTTAATGCATATCACTACACTCCCTATCTAAACTCCCGGATCTTCTGACATTTTGAATATCGCTACCTCTGGACTCGGGGCCAACCATCATGTGGGCCCTGTTCACCATCTGAAATTGGATGAGACTTGACCTCCCACACGACGAGAACGCTTTCACCCTCTGCAGGGTTTCCTTTCACAGCCCGGCCTTCACATCCACACCCAACTCCTCCTGCCAATTACACCTGATCCCCTCCACCAGCGTACCTTCCCTCTCCATTAGCTCTCCATAGATGTGTACCACTCTCCCCTTCCAAATGTCATCTTCAGACAGCAACTTAACTTGTAACTCCGGGGGTGACAGCCCCAGGAAGCACGGCACCTCTCTCCTCACAAAGTCCCTGACCTGCAGGTACCTGAACCTATTCCCCTTAGGCAACTGATACGTTTCCTCAAGCTCTTCCAGGCCTGCAAATGTATCCCCACCAAGCAAGTCCCTGAAGTGCTCTATCCCCACTTGCTGCCACCCCTGAACTTCACACCCAGCCCCGCCGGCACAAACCTATGATTGTCACATATCGGTGCCCACAGAGACATGCCCTCAAACCCAAAATGTTGCCTGCACAGGTTGCAGACTCGCAATGCTGAGACCACCACCGGGCTCATAAAATACCTGGCCGGCGAGAACAGGAGAGGCGCCAACAACAGTAGCCTCAGACTTGTCCCCCTCCACGACACTACCTCCATCCGCCCCTAAACCGATCCCTCCTCCACTGCCTATTTCCTGACCATTGCGATGTTCGAGGCCCAGCAGTAATTTAGCAGACTCGGCTGTGACAGCACCCCACCCCCACCTCGTCCCCTCTCCAAGAACACCCCCCACACACACGTGGTCTTCCCCACCCACACAAACCCAGAAATTACCCAATTCACCTTCCTAAAAAAGGACTTGGGGACAAAGATGGGGAGATCTGGAACATGAACGTGAATTTAGCCATCACTGTCACTTTAACCGTCTGCATGCGTCCAGCCAGTGACAGAGGCACAATATCCACCTCTTGAAATCCACCTTAATTCCCTCCAACAGTCGCCTCAAATTCAGTTTATGCTGCTGGGCCCAGCTCCGTGCCACCTGTATCTCGAGATACCGAAAACTCGCACCCACCACCCGGAATGGTAACTGCCCGAGCCTCCTCTCCTACCCCCTGGCATTAATCGGGAACACCTCACTTTTCCCCAGGTTCAATTTATACCATGAAAATGGCCAAATTCCCTCATAATCCTTTCAAAACTCCCCACTGAGTCCAAGATATACAGCAGAAGATCTCCTACATACAATTAAACCTGTGCTCGACCCCTCCCCGCTCAATGAAACTCTCCAACCTCTGAATGCCCTGAGCTTTATTACCAACGGCTCTAACGCCAGAACAAATAGCAACGGGGAGAGCGGGCACCCTGCCTTGTCCCCCGATTCAGCCCGAAGTATGCCAAACACGTCCTGTTCGTCCAGACACTAGCCATTGGAGCCCTGTGGAAAAGCCAAACCGATTCCACAAAACCCTGGCAAAACCCGAACTGACCCAGCGCGACAATTACACCCACTCAACCCGATCGAAAGCCTTCTCCACATCCACTGCCACCACCACTTCTGCCTCCTGCCCCTCCGAGGGAATCATAATGACATTGAACAACCTACACACATTTGTCGACAGCTGCCGCCCCTTCACAAACTCTGTCTGGTCCTCTCGTACCACCCCAGCGCACAGTCCACTATCCGCGATGCTAACACATTTGCCAGCAACTTTGCATCCATATTTAACAGCGAAATTACGTGGTACGACCCACACTGTTCCGGGTCCTTATCCTTCTTTACAATCAACAAAATGGACACTTGTGACAATGTGGGGGGGGAAGAGAAGCCCCCAACCCCCCCCCCCCCCCCCCACCCCCCCCCCCCCACCCCCCCCCCCCCCCCCCCCCCCCCACTCAATTCATTGTACATCCTCACAAGCATGGGCCCAGCTCCGCACCGAACGTACAATAGAACTCGGCTGGAACCCCTTCCAGCCCTGGGGCTTTCCCGCTGCATCAAGCCTACGCAGTCCATCACCTCCCTCGGCCTAATCGGGGTCCCCCCAGTCCCTGCACCTTCTCGTCCAGCACCCTTGGAAACACCAGCCCCTCCAAGAATCGCCTCATATCTTCCTCACCAGGCGGAGGCACTGACTCATACAGCCTTCTGTAAAAGGCCTCAAACACCCCATTTAGCCCGGTGGCTCTGACAACACCTTGCCGCTCTCATCCCTCACCATTCCGATCTCCCTCGTTACTGCCTACTTCCTCAGTTGGTTCCCCAACATCCTGCCCGCTTTTCCCCATACTCATATATCGCCTCTCTGGCCCTCCACAATTGCCGTATCACCATTCCCGTGGAGACTCTGCTTTCTTTAATAGCCCCTCCTCTGATGCAACCCAGTACCTCTGATCCACCTTCAAAATCTCATCCACAAGCCTCGCTCTCTCCTCTTGTTTCACCCTCTCTCTGTGCACACGATTCAAGATAAATTCATGCCTTACTACCACCTTAAATGCCTCCCACAGCTTGGAGGCCTTGACCTCCCCCATGTCATTCAACTCTACATAACCTCGGATGGCTGCCCTTATTCATTAGCAGACTCCCTCATCCGCCAACAAACCCACATCCAACCTCAGCTGTGGATACTGGGCCATCCCCTATGCCACCCGCAAATCCACCCAATGCAGAGACCACAATCGGCGAATACTCTGAATCGGCAACCCCCACCAACAGCGCCTTATCCATTACAATATATTCAATCTGGGAGTAAACCCGGTGCACATGCAAAATGTACAAGAACTCCTTTGCCCTTGGCCTTCCAAAGCTCCACAGGTCCGACCTCAACCCCCCCATCCCCTCCCACATACAGTCCATGAAACCCCTCAGGGAGCATCCTTTTAAGCAGTGAGTAGTTACAATCTGGAATGCATTACCTAAGAGTGTGGGGGAGAGCAGATTCAGTTGGGGCCTGCAGAATGGGAATTGGATAACTTGAAGAGGGAAAAATTGCAGGGCTACAGGGAAAGGACAGAGGACTGGGTCTAGATAGGTATGGCTATGATGGGCCAAATAGCCTCCTTCCGCAGTGTATGCATTCTATAGGCTGCGGTTTACATTCTCCTGCCGGTGGTTTTGAAAGGATGGGTATAGGGCAGGGGGAGGGGATGGCATATAATCGAGTGGGTCACTGCCTATGCCTATCTATCCGTTCCATACCTGCCTGAAATTGTACAGGGGGCAGGGGAGGCACCAGGCAGCCTTTCACTCTTGGGCTTCTTAGGGTCCTTAAATGGCCACTTATTGGTGACCTAAGGAGCTCCATTTATATTTTCCCTGCGATGTGGAATAGGTCCATGCCATTTTGGAAGTTCGGCAGCTTTAGCTGCACGGGTTGATATCCAACAAGGGCGGGGGATGTAATCTCCCTTTGAGGGTCACCTGGGTCCATTAGAAGCACCCCACACTCGAGGTAAGACCCCCCTCCCCCATCCCTACCTCCTGACTTCTTGAACCTGGCCTTCCTCAACCCCCCTCACAGAGACCTGCGGCACCAGACTTACCTAGGCTCTTCAGCATGGTGGGACTGCCTGTCCCAGCAATGACCACCACTCTTGGCTGGCGCTGCTGGGACTGGGAGCTGCCAGCGGTTCTCCAAGGCAGGACATCCTCCCAAGACAGGGGCAGAACAAAGAACAAAGAAGTCTCGCCTTTAAGCAGTGCACGCTGCTCCCAGAGTTAAAATGCTGCAGGGCAACTGTCGGGATCATGGACAGCTCCCCCATGACCTAGGAAAATTCAGCCCTATGATTCTTTGAAGGCACATAAATGCAAGTCTTTTGTCTTTCCCCTGTTGTACTACTGGCATACTGGGTATGATTCTAATTATAATAGCCTAACAAAGGTGATGGTCATTGATTTGGCAACAGTGTTTCCAAATGGATAAGCAGGAAGTGGCATGTTAGAAATTTTTTTCGCTCTTTGTCCATATTTTCCTTCTGTTTTAAAAATGAAAAATGAAATGAAAATCGCTTATTGTCACGAGTAGGCTTCAGTGAAGTTACTGTGAAAAGCCCCTAGTCGCCACATTCCGGCGCCTGTCCGGGGAGGCTGGTATGGGAATCGAACCGTGCTGCTGGCCTGCTTGGTCTGCTTTAAAAACCAGCCATTTAGCCCAGTGAGCTAAACCAGCCCCTTTTAAGGGGATAATTTTAACTTTGAACATTTGTGCAAAGCAGGCAGGATCAGTTCAACTAAATATGGAACACCTCTCCTGATTGGCATCAACAGAATCAGAAATTGGGAGAGGTGCTCAGCAAGCAGCCGTGGTAGACAGAGCAATTCTCCTTTAGCCTTTTTGATCCATTTTATTGTTCTATCATTACTACTTCCTCTTAATTTTTGCTCCAATTCCTATATCTCAGGTTATTGAAAGATTTTCTCATGATGATCTTCAGATCTGGCTTAAATCTAGCTGAAATTGGAAGACTGATCAGTATTTAAAATACTTTATCTTGGCTTTGAGATGTCCCAAAGCCCATGAATTATTTTTGAAGTGACTTTCTCTCTGTACTGTAGAGATTGGGAGCAGACAATTTACATGCACCAAGGTTCCACAAAGAACAAAGGTGATAGATGACCAGTTAATCTGTTTCTGATAGTACTGGTAGAGGGATAAAGGTTGGCCAGGACATGGAAAGAATTTGCATCTCCTTCTTTGAATAGCTCCATGCGATGTGTTACGCCCACCGGAATAGGCAGATCAGGCCTTGATTTAACATCTAAACATTACAAACTTATCCGCCATAGTTGGATTCAACCCAGCAGGGGTTTGGAGAGCCCCATTGATGGGAGATGTTTTGGAGATGGGAGATGGGGCAGCAGGGTAGCATGGTGGTTAGCATAAATGCTTCACAGCTCCAGGGTCCCAGGTTCGATTCCCGGCTGGGTCACTGTCTGTGTGGAGTCTGCACGTCCTCCCCCTGTGTGCGTGGGTTTCCTCCGGGTGCTCCGGTTTCCTCCCACAGTCCAAAGATGTGCGGGTTAGGTGGATTGGCCATGCTAAATTGCCCATAGTGTCCTAATAAAAGTAAGGTTAAGGGGGGGGTTGTTGGGTTATGGGTATAGGGTGGATACGTGGGTTTGAGTAGGGTGATCATGGCTCAGCACAACATTGAGGGCCGAAGGGCCTGTTCTGTGCTGTACTGTTCTATGTTTTGAAAAATGAAAAATAAAACCTCTGTAAATACAAATGTTGGCCCTCTAGACCAGTGCATCTCAAACTATCTGATGTGGCGGACCGGCAGTTTTTTTTTTCAATGTGCCAGGGACCGGTGAGCGAAACAAGCCAATCCAGGATTACTGTCTCTTTCTTTTCTGGAAACACTCCAAGTACCGGCAGACGATGGCTCGCGTACCGGCACCGGTACGCGTACCACACTTTGAGAAGCACTGCTCTAGACCATCCCTACCCAAAACCACAGACATACTTGAGCTAGCATCAAAAAACACTTTTGCAACTGTTAGAAAATGTCGAGTTGCACTTGGAATCTTCCTGCCTGGCTTCTGATGTTGATTTACAAATCACTACTGGCAGTATAATCCTTGCCTTTGATTTAAAAGAACATTTTGGGCCATCAGTGCAAAAAGTATAAAATTGAGTTTATTAACAATAACAAAATGCACTGATTCATAGCCACAATTTATGACAGCAAAGATTTCTTATTCAGCAGTGAACAGCTGAAAAACTAAACTTAATGGACTCAAATAGTTTTAAACCACTCTCTCAGACAATCAAATTACAAACTTGTAATGAACACAAGCAACGATTATTCTCCATATAATATCCAAGTATAAGAGAAGGCAATAGTCAGATGTTCTGCAGGTGAGTAAACAACTTATTTAATTTTGCGTGTGATCACTCACTTCCTGTTGGCAGATATTATTCAGCACCCTGACTTGGAAATATATCACCGTTCCTTCACTGTCGCTGGGACAACATCCTGGAACTCCCTCCCTAACAGCACAGTGGATGTACCTACACCTCAAGGATTCATATCGCTGAATTTAATGATAATGTTCTCAGGATCATTGGAGTGTTGTTCCAATCCTTTGTGGATGACATATACCAACTGCACCAGACCTAATTCTTCACAGGACTGACCACCTGATAATGAATCCAAGCCCTCAGATACAGTACAGAATGGAACGGAATAAACTGTGTTCTCCACCATCACACATAGGTCCCAAGCACCATAACATTTAATGCTTGAACCATTATAATCTCTGAGATATTTTGTGATTTCTTCTAATCGACTGAACTTTTAGTTTTCAAAATCAATCATGCTGATTTAATTGGCTTTTGCACCAGTGTCTAACTTCAATTGACCACTGTACCGTTCACTTCAAGTGGTAGCAGCCATTTATCCTCATCAACAGCATTTATTTTAAATGGAGCATCAGTTGCACTTTTTTAAGTGCCGGAGAATTTTTTGATGTCTCAAAAAAATTATTCTTTTCTGTTATTACTCCAACAAACAATGATGTTTCATTAGTGGAGACTGTGTCTTTCACTGTGCTGACTGGTCAGGGTTAAGCTTAGAATGAAAATTCTGAGCAAAGTGATTTTTTTCTTTGCATCTGGAACAAAACTTGCCAAACGCTGGACGCTGCATAATTTGTGCCTTTCACTACATCTTTCACACAGAAATACTTTGTCCTGATCATTAACCTGTTTGTTGGTGTGCGAGGAGCTGCAGGAACTTTCCGGTCTTTTTTTGCAAGTTTCCTGTCTTTTTGGTAAAGGGCGGCATCCTCCAAAAAGACGCCACCATTACTGAGAAACATTTTGCTTCTAGCTCATGAGCCTGACAAATCTTAACTGTTTGTTCCAAAGATAGCTCTGATTCCCTCAGCAACCATTCCCTCAGCTTATTTTCATTCACACCAAACACAATCTGGTCCCAGATCATGGAAGATTCCACCACAGAAAAATTACAAGTTTTAGCTTTTAACTTTAAATCTGTGATGAAATGATCTATGGACTCTTCTGTCTTCAGTAAACATCACCTAAGCACATATCGTTCATAAATTTCATTCTTTCTGGGAATGCAATGTGCATCAAATCTCCGAATTACTTTGTTAAAATTTTTACTATCTTCATTGTTTGCAAATTTAAATGTATTAAACACAGCAATTGCTTTGTGCCCTGCCGCTGTTTGGAGCATCGCTACCGTACGCAAATCTGATTGTTCTCCTAAACCTACTGCATGAAGAAACAGATTAAATTGTTGTTTAAACACAAGCCAGTTGCTGTCCACATTACCATGAAATCTGAGACACATTGGTGGCTTCAACGACTGCATGTTGTTAATTCTGGTAGTCTGCAAAATCTTCAAACCTCTGTGGATCTCGTGGCAGGCTGATAGTTTTTTCTCAGTGTTCAATACCAGCCAACCTGGTACCATGTGATGTTCTTGTCGGATGGCATGATTTATATTACAAGAACCCTTGTAGCTGAAGCTAAAAACAATTTATTAACATTAACTGATTATGCACAAGCAACCTCTCTTTCCAGTCAGTCTAGGTCACCTGATTCTAACATTCACTTATATACTAACGAGATGCCTAGTGGCCAGTCGGTGAATTACACCACAACAATGATATCACCACAGGGACCAGCACAGCTTCATAGCATCCATAGAATCCCTACAGTGCAGATGGGGCTGCACCAAATCTGCACCAACCCTCCAAAAGAGCACTCTACCTAGGCCCCCTCCTCTGCTTTATCCCAGTAACCCCAGGCATTTATCATGGTCAATAAAGCTCACCTGCACATCTTTGGACTGTGGGAGGAACTGGAGCACCTGGAGTAAACCCATGCAGACGCAGGGAGAGCATGCAAACTCCATACAGGCTGCAATCAGGCAGCAATGCTAGCCACTGTGCCACCCTATTCAATAAGGAGTGTAGGAAAACATTTCAGTTATAGTACCAGGCACACCTAAAAATTAGATGTTAACCTGGTGAAGCTACAACACATGATTACATACATGGCACAGTAAAAGTAGCATTCCAGAGTTAAGCAATTCCACAATAATGGATCAGATCAAAGCTCTGCAGTTCTGCTGCATCTAGTTGTGAAATGTAGTGGTTAATTAGGCAACTGGCCAGAGGGGGAGGAGGAGGCTCTATAAACATCCTCATCCTCAGTGACGAAGGAGCCCAGCACATCAGTGAAAAGGACATGTTCACCCATCTTCACACAGAAGTGTCAAGTAGATTATCCATCTCCTCAGGTCCCCAGCATACCAGATGCCAGTTTTGAGACAATTCAGCTTTGCTCCACATGATATCAAGAAATATCTAAATAAACTGGATACAGCAAGACTGTGGGCCCTGACAGTATTGGAAAACCTGTACCCCTGAATAGTCACATCCCAGCCAAGCTGTTCCTGTACAACTGTAAGATTGGTATCTGCCCGGCAATGTGGAAAATTGCCTAGGTCTGTCCTGTCCCAAAGAGCTGGACAAATTCAACCCGCCAATTACTGCCCCATCTGTCTACTCTCAATCATCAACAAAGTGATGGACTGTCATCAACAGTGCTATTAAGTGACATTTACTCAATAACAACCTGCTCATCAATGCACAGTTTGTGTTCTGCCAGGACCATTTAGCTCTGGACCTCATTATAGTGTTTGTCCAAACATGGTTAAAACAGCTGAATTTCAGACTTAAACTAAGAATGATTGCCATTGACAGCAAGGCAGTATGAAATGAAATGGAATGAAAATCGCTTATTGTCACAAGTAGACTTCAAATGAAGTTACTGTGGAAAGCCCCTAGTCGCCACATTCCGGTGCCTGTTCGGGGAGGCTGGTACGGGAATTGCATTGCACTAAATGTAGCATCAAGGAACCTGAGTAAAATTAAAGTCAATTGGAGTGAGGGGAAAACTTGTCATTGGCTTGAATCGTACCTAGTATAAAAGAAGATGGTTGTGCTTTTTGGATAGATTTTGCATTAAATCTGCTAAGTAACCCGGTTTTTAATCATTCTGTATCATGTATATATTTCTATTTTATAAAATGCTGAGGCACAGCTTGAGATTGTCTGAAGGTACTTTTAGGCTGGTACCAGGCCTACAGCCGAAGTAAGCATATCAAATAAACATATACCTGAATGGTTTCCCTCAGTACCACAGCTTAATTTTGTTACTGTTCCAACCCTCAATGGCTGTGAATGACTTAGCATTTGCCACTATCAAGGCTGCAAAATCTGGGCTATTGTTTCCACATAAATCTTAAATTTACCCTCTGGCTCACCACAGCCTTGTCATTTTAACTCAGAATGGGGAATTAATGCCAGCCTTGCCAGTAACTCCTACATCCCATGATATAATTCATTAGTCAGAAAGAACTTGATAAGTCCTGAGAATGCCAAATGACAAATTCTTTCCTTCCCTATATTTCCAATTGCCTGTATATTTGACACAGTCACCATGGTTATTGCTTATCTACTGATAAAGTTAGAAACAAGATATGTATATCACTGACTCAATCTCATGCAATGATGAGAAGTGGAAGAAACTGAAGCAAATAAAATGGTTAAAACAGGTGGCAACACAGTGATGCAGTGGTCAGCACTACTGCCTCATGGCAGCGAGGACCAGGATTTGATCCCAGCCCCGGGTCACTGTCCGTGTGGAATTTCACATTCTTCCTGTGCCTGCGTGGGTTTCATCCCCACAACCCAAAAGATGTGCAGGGTAGGTGGATTGGCCACACTAAATTGCCCCTTAATTAAGAAAAATAAGAATTGGATACTCTCAATTTATTTTTTAAAAATGGTTAAAACAGACTGACGAAAGAAAAGGAAAATATACCAACTTAAAACATTAAAGACCACATTCAGCAGCCAAGAAAGTTAAGCATTCATAAAGATCAAAAAAGACTGACACGCTGATTTTTATATTATCCTTTATCAATAAAACAATTTTAAGTTTATTGTATAAATATAAGTACTGAAATCATGTGCTTGATGACAATATTTATTATTAATTTCTTATTAGAAGTCACACATGGCTGGTGGCTACTCTATTGGATAACATTTCTTTCAGGGATAGCCTTTGAGCTATTTTTTTTGGATATGTCAAATATTTCTGTATTCTTTGACAGGCATAGCTTGTAAGGAATTTTTGCACAAATTCTCATGTGATTTAAAATATCAACATTGAAGTTGCTTATTTTTTCTACGTGTCCTTGAAAGGATCCTGCAACGAAGAGCGTACACGTCTAAAGCACAATTAGCAGTCTGATGTTCAGCAACAACTTATTGCATTTATTTTGTACCTTTTGACGGGAAAGAGCAGAGATGAAATGAGACATGATAACAGGGGAGATGGGCCGAAGACTAAAGAGAGAAAATGGGAAATAGAAGTGGTCGGCTTTGGTCTGGAGTGACAGCCAGCATGCATGTTCAGTAAGCCACTGGGAGATTCAGATTACAACGGAATAGCAAAGATAAGCAAATGACGTGCCAGTACAGATGCTACTTTGCTACAGGAAGTGAAAAAGATGCTATGTGGGTGCAATGAGAGTGCTCTCCAATGGTAAGTGGTTGGAGCCAGAGCAGATAGAGCTTTACTCTGTGCCATACTGTGCCATACCTGACCTGGGAATGACAGTAGAAGAAGAGAGGAATTCTTCCCGATGTCCCTGTCAATATTTATTCCTTAAACAACACCTATATCAAAAGATCAGGCCATCATTTTGTGGGAACTTGCTGTGTACAAATTGGCTGTGTTTCCTACATTCCAACAATGAGTACACTTCAAATATATGTAACGAATTTTGAGGCCTCCCGACAACATGAAAGGCGCCTAAGATGTTCAAGAGGCGAGATTCTCTAGCTTCCCTGCATTGTGTTCGGCAGCCCATCCCGTAACAGCCTCCCCGAACAGGCGCCGGAATTGGTGACTAGGGGCTTTTCACAGTAACTTCATTTGAAGCCTACTCGTGACAATAAGCGATTTTCATTTTCATTTCATTTGCCGGAGGCAGGATCTTCTAGTCCAAATAATGTCAATGGGATTTCCCATTAAATCCACCCATTGCATGGAGTGCTGTCAGTGGGACCAGAAGATTCCACCAGTATGAACAGCCGGAAGATCTTGCCCAAGGTCTTTTGTTTATTTGTCCCTTTACCTCTGTCTTTCTCTCTTTTTTGTTTCTCTTTATCTATCTTTCTTTTTTTCCTCTCTCTTTCTGTCTTCTTCCTAAACTGTTACTGCAACGCACCTAAAAATGCCAACAATATCCTTGCAGTTTGTCCAGCTGAGCCGTATGTTAGAGAAAAACATGAAAAAATCATCAGAGCTGCAAAGAGGCAGGAAGGGTTCATATCGGTGCCTCCAGTATAACTTTGGATATTAAACAAACATGTTCTCAGTACAGATTATTTAAAAATCTAGCAGATTTGCAGTTTGCGACCAAATGAGCAGTTAGCTCTGTTTGGATGAATACTTATCCCTGAATGAATAAGCATTTATTGTCAAAGCACTTTTACTTCACTCCATGAGGAAGATGCTGCTTTCTAGTTCATATTATTCTCATCCAAGGAAAACAGATGATAGCAAGACTTTAAAAAAAAAATGCTGGGCAAAGTAATCAGTGACTCATAAAAACAGAGGCTTTTGCATGTCTATTACAATAAAGCAAAAGAAAATACGTATAACAAATTGCAGATGTTTTATTAATTAATGGGCCAAAGGCCACGGGGATTTCGTATCACAACTCTGATTGTCTTCCCTATTTGCAAGGCTACATCAAGAGAGTAATTTTATAAAATTAAACCTATTGCTGAAGTTCAAAGTAATTGTCCAAATGGATATTTTGTCACATCTAAAACTTCATTATCGATTTGATCATAACCGTTATAACTACCACCATCATTATCATGACTAAATTCAACCTCATTAACATCAACTTCGGCACCATCTTCACAGTCATTAATATCACCGTCACCATCAATATCATCAACATTAGCATCGGCATCAACATCTTCATTCTCAATACCATTCTCATCACCATCATCCTCTTCATTGCCCTCCTCACCTACACCATACCCCTAACCGACAACATTCTCATCACCATCATCATCCTCATCACCATCCTCCTCACCAACTCCATCCTCCACACAAACTCCATTCTCCTCACCAACATGCTCCTTACCATCACTGTCCCCCTCACCCGCACAATTCTCCTCACCCGCACCATACTCCTTAGTCACACCATCCTCCTCATCCACACTATCTTCATCATCAATGCCACCCTCATCACCACTACCATCCTCCTCAACAACATCCTCAAAACCATCATCCCCATCACTGACACCATCCCCTTCGCCAACACAATCCCCCCTCGCTAACATCATCCTCATTCACACCATCCCCCTCAGCAACACCATCCTCCTCATCAATATCATCCCCTTCAGGAAGACCAACCCTCTCACCAACACCACCCACCTCACCAACATTACCCATCTCACCAACACCACCCACCTCACCGACACCACCACCCTCACCAACACCACCCACCTCACCAACACCACCCACCTCACCAACACCACCCACCTCGCCGACACCACCCACCTCACCGACACCACCCACCTCACCGACACCACCCACCTCACCGACACCACCCACCTCACCGACACCACCCACCTCACCGACACCACCCACCTCACCGACACCACCCACCTCACCGACACCACCCACCTCACCAACAGCATCTACCTCACCAGCACCACCCAGCTCACCGACAACACCCACCTCACCAACACCACCTACCTCACCGACAACACCCACCTCACCAACACCACCTACCTCACCGACACCACCCACCTCACCAACACCACCCACCTCACCACAGCACCCACCTCACCAACACCACCCACCTCACCAACACCACCCACCTCACCAACACCACCCACCACACCAACAGCACTACCTCACCAACAGCGCCTACCTCACCAACACCACCCCCTCACCAACACCACCCACCTCACCAACACCACCCACCTCACCAACACCACCCCCTCACAAACACCACCCCCTCACCAACACCACCCCCTCACCGACACCACCCACCTCACCGACACCACCCACCTCACCGACACCACCCACCTCACCTACACCACCCACCTCACCGACACTACCCAGCTCACCGACACCACCCACCTCACCAACACCACCCAGCTCACCGACACCACCCACCTCACCGACACCACCCAACTCACCGACACCACCCAACTCACCGACACCACCCACCTCACCGACACCACCCACCTCACCGACACCACCCACCTCACCGACACCACCCACCTCACCGACACCACCCACCTCACCTCACCAACACCACCCAGCTCACCAACACCACCCACCTCACCGACACCACCCACCTCACCGACACCACCCACCTCACCGACACCACCCACCTCACCGACACCACCCACCTCACCGACACCACCCACCTCACCGACACCACCCACTTCACCAACACCACCCAGCTCACCAACACCAGCCAGCTCACCAACACCACCCACCTCACCAACACCACCCCCTCACCAACACCACCCCCTCACCAACACCACCCCCTCACCAACACCACCCCCTCACCAACACCACCCCCTCACCAACACCACCCACCTCACCAACAGCATCTACCTCACCAACACCATCCAGCTCACCAACACCACCCAGCTCACCAACACCACCCCCTCACTAACACCACCCCCTCACCAACACCACCCACCTCACCAACACCACCCACCTCACCAACAGCACCTACCTCACCAACACCACCCACCTCACCAACACCACCCACCTCACCAACACCACCCACCTCACCAACACCACCCACCTCACCAACAGCACCTACCTCACCAACACCACCCACCTCACTAACACCACCCACCTCACCAACACCATCCACAACACCAACACTAACATCCTCAGCTACATTATCTTCCTCACCACCAAATCCATCATTATTGTCACCAACATCCACATCATCATCTGCACTGCACGAAAAAAGATTTCTTCATTCACTTATGGGATTCGGCAGTTGATAATAAAGCTATCCTTAATTTCCCATAAAAGGAAGTGTTGAGTTTACTCCTTGAACACAACTGAGTGGCTATGTCATTTCAGAGGGTGTTTAAGAGTCAACCACTTAATAATAATCTTTATTAGTGTCACAAGTAGGCTTGCATTAACACTGCAATGAAGTTACTGTGAAAATCCCGTGGCGCCACACTCCAGTGCCTGTTCGCTTCCACAGAGGGAGAATTGAGAATGTCCAATTCACCTAACAAGAAATTATTTTTCGGTACTTGTGGGAGGAAACCGAAATACCTGTCGGAAACCCACGCAGACATGGTGAGAACATGCAGACTCCGCACAGACAGTGACCCAAGCTGGGAATCAAACCTGGGTTCCTGATGCTGTGAAGTAACAGTGCTAACCACTGTGATCTGTAGTGACATAAAGATCAAAAGCTCATAAGAAAGAGGAGCAGGAATAATGTCATGTGAGTGTCCCTTTAAGAAAGGTTTTTGTCTTATCAGTGATGTCATTGTGTGGGTGGAGCTGGGCTGTAGTTGTGAGGTGTTTGGGTTTCAGTTTGGACTCAGAAAAAGAAAAAACATGTTTTGCCTGTTTCTCTCTATTTTCATTTTAAACATCTCTTCCAGTAAAAAGCCCATTGGCTGTGGTACCTGCCTTGGTAACTTAAAATATATAATTTGCTTTCCGGCAGGTGTTTGAATCTGCTGGTTGAGATTGGCTCAGAATCATGGGGAAAGTACCAGCCCCATTCAAATGTGAATGCAGTGTGCTGGGCCAGATCCTTGAAAAGGGCTTTTTGGTTTATTGGATTTTGTTATTGAATTGGAACAGTTAAGGGGGAATTCATTAAGTGTTATACATAAATTATTGTACCTGTGTGGTGTCTATATGTTTATAATTGATAGAAATTCTTGCTCTGTGTGTATTTATATATATATATGTTAGCTATATTCTTAGAATAAACCTTGTTTTGATTAAAGTGTCGGGGGAGTCTAATGAATCACACCTGAGGTGAAGGCTCTTGTGCTCATCCTATCCAAATTCAACATAAAAGTCAGAGGTCAGGTGAACTTCACAATACACTTTGGAGTTTCTGAGCCCTGGCCTATAACAGTAAACCATTTGGTCCATCAAGACTGTTCCACCATTTGACAAGATCATTACTGTACTGATTGCGCAATGCATTTATGCCATTTTCAAGAAGTTATTTTCCGCCCAATCCTGTTTCGTGATTTTGACGTCAGCAAACAGAGAATCCCGCCCATTGCCTTTATTTCAGTTTAAGGCACTAGTTTCTGACCCAAATTTCTTACCACCAAACTAAATGTGAAATTCGATCACCCATACCTAGAAGAGCGTTTACTGTGAGATCATTTATTAATCCTGTCTCATTACACACAACCAGGCCTAAAAGAACCTGTTTCCGCCGGCGCGGTTCTAACATGGTTCCACCAGTCGGGAGCTCGCAGTCGGTGGCCGTCCCAGTGGAGGGTGGGGGTCCGTCACTGGGGGTGACCTCCATGACAGCCAGGCCAGTGATTGGGGGCCAACAATCGGCGGGCGCGCGTGATCTGGGGGCCTACTTCTTTGGCCACGGCTCGCTGTGTGGGTCCGCATGCGCGGACCCGAAGCCGGAAGTGCAAGGCCCCATATCGGCAGCAGGAGCTGCATCAAGCAGTCTGGGGCCCTGCAAGCCCCCTTAAAAACTGAGAATCACCCTAAACCTTGTAGAAAAAAGTCCAGAGTGAATTGCTCCCATTTTCTTGCGGGCGTGGGGGACATAGCCCCATTATTGGAGAATCCCGCACATGTTGGCGCTCCCGCACATGCGCCAACTCCCACCGGCCAGCAGAGGCCTTTCAGCACTGGTTGGCGTGCGTCAAGCCCTTCCGCGCCGGCTGGCACGGCACCAAACACTCAGGCGCCAGCCTAGCCCCTGAAGGTGCGGAGGATTCTGCACCTTCGGGGCGGCCCGACGCCAGAGTGGTTCACGCCACTCCTCGGCGCCGGAGTGGCCCGCCCCGCCGGTTCGCGGAGAAGCCTGTCCAAAGGAGTGGGAGTTTATTTTTTAAAATAGGGACACCTTTGAAAACTTCATCTATTGGCACAGTGGGCTCAATCAGAACCTGCTCCGCCAGCTTGATGTGTGGTTCCCACCCCTTTTTTCCATGTTTTCCCTTTGCTGCACCAGACTGTCAACTAATGAGAAAACCTTGCCCCATGTCTCTTCAATGGCTATATTATACACATTAATTTCTATTTGCACTATACATTTATCCATCTTATTACAAATGCTGTGTACATTCAGATAAAGAGCCTTTAATTCGTCTCTTTACCATTTCCTTCCACTACTCTGAACTTATTTGCTGGAGCACTCATATGGTTGTTCGCATTGTCCCTACCTGTCACAGTCTGCGTATTATAACCTGCATTCCCCCTGCTGCATTTTTGCCTTGTCCTAACTTTCTGAATTACCCTTTACGTCAACTTTCCCCACCGCCAACCGTTCCCCATCTCTCCGCCACCCCACCTCATTATTTAGTTGAAAGCTCTCTCTATAGCAGGGGTGGGCAAACTTTTCCGTGCAAGGGCCACATTCAGAAATTCACAATTCACAAAGGGCCGCATAGTATATTAAGTAAAATAATTACTTCACCCGGTTATGATTCTGGGCGCCTCATATAGAACATAGAACAGTACAGCACAGAACAGGCCCTTCGGCCCTCGACGTTGTGCCGAGCAATGATCACCCTACTCAAGTCAACGTATCCACCCTATACCAGTAAGTAACCCAACAGCCCCCCCCCCCATTAACCTTAAAAAAAAATTTTTTTTTAAAAAAAGAAAAAAAGTTTTAAAAAAAAAAAATTTTTTTTTTTTTTAATGACTTGGTGGGCCGCAGAAATACCTTTGGCGGGCCGCATGCGGCCCGCGGGCCGTAGTTTGCCCACCCCTGCTCTATAGCCTTCGTTAGACAATTGACCAGTACACTGGTCCCAGCACAATTCAGATAAGGGCCGCTCAACGTTTCAACTCCCAATTTCCCCAACACTGGTGCCAGTGCCCCAGGAATCTCAACCCATTTCTCACACACCAATCTTTGGGCACACAATTATCAACTTAATCTTATGTTTCATATGCTAATAAGAAAAAAAAGACTTGCATTTATCTTGCCTTTAATGAGCTGAGGATGCCTAAAAGTGCCAGTGAAATATCTGAAATATAGTTGCTGCTGCAATGTAATTGCAAGTTTGTCAATGGTTCCTAAAATTCGCAGTTAACATACAGGAAAGCAAATCTTATGTTCTGCTTTAATGCCCTTGTAATGAAGGCTAAGAGTGAAAACTTCTTACTGCAATTGTATAGGTTAGGTGACAAATGGAGTACTGCACATTGTTTTGGTCTCCTTACCTGAGGAAGGGTAGACTAGCCTTTGTGGGAGTGCAATGCAGATTCACTGGACTCATTCCTGGAATGAGGGGAGTTTTATGAGGAGAGATTGATTAGACTGGGATTATATTCTCTGGAATTTTGAAGGAGATGTGATCTCATTAAAACATACAACATCCTTAAATGGGACTTTATTAAGTAGCTGCTGGAAGGATGTTTTCCTGGACAAGTGGAGTTTAGAGCTGGGTGTCTGTGGTGGTATGATTAACATAGCTGCCTGCCATTGGTGCAGAACACCGCTTACCATTGGCCCTGGTCGGTCATGTGCCTCTCGACCGATTGGTTGAGACCAGTCATGTGACGGCTCCCTGATTGGTCGAGAGGCTGAGTTAACCCCGCCTCCAGGGCGAGGTATAAATACCCAGCACGGCCTGCGGTCGGCCATTTACTGTAGTCGACCGCAGGGCTAACATCTAGCGTATTAAAGCCTACTTTTGTACAGCAACTCGTCTCGCATTCAATTGATGGTTCATCAATTTAATAAGCTAGAATTTTGAAGATGGAGCTCCGGATCAAGCCAGAATGCCTCCGCATCAGCCCGCAAACTCAGAACACTTCAGAAATCTTTAAACATTGGCTGGCATGTTTCGATGGTTACCTGCCGTCCGCAAACAGCCACCCCAGCACACTGTCACCCCAGCATGGCACAGAAGCTTCATATCCTCCACTCTAGCGTGGGCATGGCGGCCTACGCGATGATTGCGGAGGAAAAAGATTTTGACGCGGCCATGGATAAGCTGAAAGGACAGTTTCTTAAACCGGTAAACAGAGTATTCGCCCGACATCTGCTGGCTACCAGACAACAGCTCCCCGGTGAATCATTAGACGATTTTTACCAGGCCCTCGCTGTCCTGGAGAGGAATTGCCCATGCCTCCAAGTTTCAGCCACGGAGCACATGGAACTGCTGATTAGAGATGCTTACGTGGCTGGGATGCAGTCTGCCGCTATCCGCCAGCAGATGCTGGAGAAAGACGACCTCAGCCTAACTGAGGCACGGACTCTCTCCACCTCCCTGGAGGTCGCCGATTTAAACGCCCGCGCCTATGTCCTCAGCCGCGCTACAGCACCCTGGGCCTCCTGGCACGCTTCCCCACCGCCTTCCGCCGCTCCCAACCCCCTCAGGCCTGCGCTGTGGGACGCCCCGACAAGTCCGCGGGGCCCCACTGCTATTTCTGTGGGTTCGCTAAACACCCTCGCCCGCGCTGCCCGGCCCGCTCTGCCCTCTCTAAGAGCTGCGGGAAGAAAGGCCACTTTTCGACGGTCTGCCAGGCCAACTGCCAGGGGCTGTTTAGCTCACTGGGCTAAATCGCTGGCTTTGAAAGCAGACCAAGGCAAGCCAACAGCACGGTTCAATTCCCGTAACAGCCTCCCCGAACAGGCGCTGGAATGTGGCGACTAGGGGCTTTTCACAGGAACTTTATTTGAAGCCTACTCGTGACAATAAGTGATTTTCATTTCATTTTTCATTTCAAATCGGTCGCTGCTGTACCACGCAGCGACTGGGGATCCCCCCCTCTGGGCCCTTCCAGCACACCGCGCAAATCTCTCCCTCCCGCCCCTGGGCCCCTGCGCGCCTCTCTGCCCCTGCTCTCAGCCGCTCCGTTCGGCCCGCCGGCTCCGCTAACCCCGCCCCCAGCAACCACGAGGGCCCTACGGGCGCCGCCATCTTGGGCCCCGGACGCCACGTGCGGGTCCTGGGCGCCGCCATCTTGGGGCCCCGACTCCACGTGCGGGTCCTGGGCGCCGCCATCTTGGAGCCCTGACTCCACGTGCGGATCCTGGGCACCACCATCCTGGACTGGCACGTAAGGTTCTGCCAGCACCTACTCGGCCGACGACGACTACGACGATGGTTCTTCTCCACGGCTCGCGGCCATTCAACTCGACCAGTCACGGCCACGCACGCTCGCCAAAACAACGACGCTGATCCATCTCAACGGCCACGAGACAGGCTGCCTGCTGGACTCCGGGAGCACGGAAAGCTTCGTTCACCCTGCCACGGTAAGACGCTGTGCGCTCCCTGTCCATCCTGTAAAACACAAAATCGGGTTAGCTTCAGGTTCGCACTCCGTCCGCATCACCGGCTGCTGCATCGCGGACCTCACGGTCCAAGGGAAGGTTTTAAAAAATTACAAACTCCTTGTCCTCCCTGACCTTTGCGCACCGACACTCCTAGGACTGGACTTCCAGTGCAACCTGCAGAGCTTGACCTTCCAATTCGGCGGCCCTGTACCCCCCTCACTGTCTGCAGCCTCGCGTCCCTCAAAGTGGACACCCCCTCCTTGTTTGCTAATCTCACACCCGATTGCAAACCCGTCGCGACCCGGAGCAGACGGTACAGCGCCCAGGACCGATCCTTCATCAGGTCCGAGGTCCAGAGGTTGCTGAAGGAAGTGGTCATCAAGGCCAGCAACAGTCCCTGGCGAGCCCAAGTGCTGGTGGTCCGGACTGGGGAGAAAAACCGGATGGTCATCGACTACAGCCAGACCATCAACCGGTTTACGCAACTGGACGCGTATCCTCTCCCCCGTATTTCCGCCATGGTAAACGATATCGCGAAATACAAAGTCTTCTCCACTGTGGACCTCACGTCCGCCTATCACCAGCTCCCCATCCGCGCGAGTGACCGCAAGTACACCGCATTCGAGGCAGATGGGCGCCTCTACCACTTCCTCAGGGTTCCATTCGGTGTCACAAATGGGGTCTCGGTCTTCCAACGGGAGATGGACCGAATGGTCGACAAGTACGGATTACAGGCTACCTTCCCGTACCTCGATAATGTCACCATCTGCGGCCATGATCAGCAGGACCATGACACCAACCTCCGGAAATTTCTCCAAACCGCAAAACTCCTAAACCTCACTTACAATAAGGATAAGTGCGTGTTTAGCACCGACCGCCTAGCCATCCTCGGCTACGTAGTGCGTAACGGAGTGATAGGCCCCGACCCTGAACGCATGCGCCCCCTGATGGAACTCCCTCTCCTCAATACCCTCAAATCCCTCAAACGCTGCCTGGGTTTCTTTGCTTACTACGCCCAATGGGTTCCCAATTACGCCGACAAGGCCCGTCCCCTCATTCAAACCACGACCTTCCCGCCATCGACACAGGCCTGCCAGGCCTTTAGCCGCATCAAAGCGGACATCGCAAAGGCCACGATGCGCGCCATCGACGAGTCCCTCCCCTTCCAGGTCGAGAGCGACGCATCAGAACTTGCTCTGGCGGCCACCCTGAACCAAGCGGGCAGACCCGTGGCCTTCTTCTCCAGAACCCTCCAGGCTTCCGAACTCCGCCACACCTCAGTGGAAAAGGAAGCCCAGGCCATAGTCGAAGCGGTGCGACATTGGAGGCACTATTTGGCCGGCAGGAAGTATACCCTCCTCACAGACCAACGGTCAGTGGCCTTCATGTTTGATAATGCACAAAGGGGCAAGATTAAGAATGACAAGATCTTACGGTGGCGGATCAAGTTATCCACGTACAACTATGAGATCTTGTATCGTCCTGGGAAGCTCAATGAGCCTCCTGATGCCAACGCGCAAATAGACCGCCTCCGCTCCCTCCACACGGACCTCTGCCATCCAGGGGTGACCCGTTTCTACCATTTCATAAAGGCCCGCAACCTGCCTTTCTCCATCGAGGAAGTCAGGACAGTAACCCGTGGCTGCCACATCTGCGCGGAGTGCAAACCGCACTTCTACCGCACCGAGCGGCACATCTGATCAAAGCATCCCGCCCCTTCGAACGTCTCAGCATTGACTTAAAGGGGCCCCTTCCCTCTAACAACCGCAACATTTACTTCCTGGCGGTAATCGTCGAATACTCCCGCTTCCCCTTCGCCATTCCCTGCCCGACATGACCACATCGACCATCATTAAGGCCCTCCTCTCCATCTTCTCCCTGTTCGGCTACCCCGCATACATACATAGCGATCGGGGGTCCTCATTTATGAGCGACGAGCTGCGTCAATTCCTGCTCAACAGGGGCATTGCCTCTAGCAGGATGACCAGCTATAACCCTCGGGGTAACGGACAGGTCGAGCGGGAGAATGGTACCATCTGGAAGACCATACTACTGGCCCTCCGGTCCAGAGATCTTCCTATTTCCCGATGGCAAGAGGTTATCCCCGATGCCCTACATTCTATCCGCTCACTCCTCTGTACCGCAACAAATCAGACACCGCATGAGCGTCTTCTTGTTTTCCCCAGGAAGTCGTCCTCCGGATCCCCTCTCCCGACGTGGCTGGCCGCCCCCGGACCCATCGTGCTCCGGAAACATGTGCGGTGCACAAGTCCGACCCGTTGGTGGAACAAGTCCAGTTACTCCACGCTAACCCGCAGTATGCGTACGTGGAGTACCCCGACGGTCGGCAGGACACGGTCTCCCTCCGGGACCTGGCACCTGCCAGCGTGTGGCCTTCCCCCCCTTCAACACAGACCCCCCCCCTGTTTTTTTTCCCCCAGCGCCCCACCCAGGCCACCCCTTCCCCATCCATGGTGTCTCCACCACCAGCCCGGATGACAGAGACAGTTCAAGGACCATCGCTCCCGGACTCCAGGACATCAGCGGAACCACTACCATCGGCTGAACCAGCATCACCAACTCCACTGCGGCTGTCTGCCAGGACGTCACGGGCAACGAAAAGGCTGATCGAGTCTATTTAATTTTCAACAACACCATGGACCTTGTATGGACAATATGTACTATTGTTAAATGTCTGGGCCAGTGGGAAGCCAAACCTTTTTTCCCCCTTCTCTGGCTACTACTCATACCACCAGTTCTCACCCCCCCCCCACCCCCGCTCTCGATTCCCCCACCCCCCGCAAGGGGTGAATAGAACATAGAACATAGAACAGTACAGCACAGAACAGGCTCTTCGGCCCTCGATGTTGTGCCGAACAATGATCACCCTACCCAAACCCACGTATCCACCCTATACCCGTAACCCAACAACCCCCCCCCCTAACCTTACTTTTTAGGACACTACGGGCAATTTAGCATGGCCAATCCACCTAACCCGCACATATTTGGAATGTGGTGGTGTGATTAACATAGCTGCCTGACATTGGTGCAGAGCACCGGCTTACCATTGGCCCTGGTCGGTCATGTGCCTCTCGACCGATTGGTTGAGACCAGTCATGTGACTGCTCCCCGATTGGTCGAGAGGCTGAGTTAACCCCGCCTCCAGGGCGAGGTATAAATACCCAGCACGGCCTGCGGTCGGCCATTTACTGTAGTCGACCGCAGGGCTAACATCTAGCTTATTAAAGCCTACTTTTGTACAGCAACTCGTCTCGCGTTCAATTGATGGCTCATCAGTGTCACAGTGTCAGAATAAGGAGTCAGCCACTCAGGACAGAGGTGAAGAGAAATGTTTTCACCCAAAGGGTTACGAATCTTTGAAGTTCTCTACCCTGGAGGACTGTAGACACATAGTTGTTGAACATATTCAAGACAGTGAATTTTTGGAATACTAAGTAAGGGAAACAAACAATATGGGAGAAGAGTGGGGAGGTGAAATTGAAGTAGATTATCCATGATTGTATTGAATGGAGCAGCAAGCTTCAATAACCAAATAGCCTACTCCAGCTTCCATTTTGTTTGTTCTTATAATCCTGCATATCTTTCCTTTCAAGTATTAATCCAATTCCCTGTTGAACCTTGATGTCACATTTGACTCCAAGATGAACTTCCAGCATACTTATCCACCTCCATAACATTACCTATCTTCGTCTCTGTCTCAGTGTATCTGTTGCTGAAACTTTCATTGATGTCTTCATTACATCTATACTTAATTATTCAATGCACTCCTGGTTAATGACCCACACTCTAATATTCATAAACAAGAGGTGATCCAAAACTTTAGGCCTGTGCCTTAACTTGCACCAAACACAATTTCCCTAGTAACCCTGCGCTCACTGACCTATATTGGCTCCTGGTCAAGCAACATCTTTATTTGAAAACTCTCATCCTTCTTTTCAAATCCCTCCTAGGCCTAGACCTCTTCCTATCTTTGTAATCTCCTCTCGCCCACAACACTCCAAGATATCTGCTCTCCTCTGATCATGATCTCAATTCCCAGCTGGTCACTGTCTGTGCGGAGTCTGCACGTCCTCCCCATGTCTACATGGGTTTCAGTTCTCCCTGTGTCTGCATGGGTTTCCTCCAGGTGCTCTGGTTTCCTCCCACAGTCCAAAGGTGTGCGGGTTAGGTGGATTGGCCATGCTAAATTGCCCTCAGTGTCCAAAAAGGTTAAGTTGTGGTTACTGGGATAGGGTAGATACATGGGCTTGAGTCGGGTGCTCTTTGTAAGGGCCTGTGCAGCCGCGATGGGCCAAGTGGCCTCCTTCTGCACTGTAAATTCTATGATCCTTTGTGCACCCCCGTGTTAATTGCTCCACCATTAGTGACTGTGTCTTTGGTTGCCTAGGCTCAAATATCCACCCTACTCCTCACCACTTCTCCAACTTGCATTCTTCCTTTGAGACACTCCTTGACACTCAGTGCCTTTTTGACCAAGCTTTTAGCTTGGTGTCATACTTTGTTTTATAATGCTCCTGTGTGGCGCCAACAATTGCACTCAAAGACGAGAGACAAGTTCAATCGAGGCTTTATTGCTGTGTGATGCTATTCCTCCAGCTGCAACTGAAGACTAGGGTCTGAGTGACTCACACGCATATTTATACACAAGCTCCCTGTGGGCGGAGCTAGCCGGCAGGGGCTTACCGGAGGAACCTGTATTACAGGTACAGCCATAGATCCCACATTATCACCACATCCTGTGAAGCCCCTTTGAAACGTTTTGTGACGTTAAAGGAACTATGTAAATGTAAGCTGTTGTTGTATTTGAATGTTACAATTGAAACTGCTTCCAGAACCCTGTCAAGCAGTGCATTCCAGGTCACAGCAACTTTCTGCAAAAAAAAAGTTTGTCATGTCAACTCTGGTACTTTTGCTTATCATCTTGCATCCATACCACTGAAACCGGTTTACCCTTATTTAGTCTATCAAAACCATTCCTAAATTTGAACATGTCTATCAAATCTCCACATAGCCTCTTCTACTGTAAGGTGAACAACCAAAAATACTCTCGTCTCTTCACATATCCAGAGTCTCTCATTCCTGGCACCATCCTACCAAGTCTCTTCTACACCCTCTCCATGTTCTTGACATACTTCCTGAAGTATTTTGGCCAATATTGAATGCAGTATACCTTACCAATGATTTGTACAGGTTTGGTATAGCTTCTTTGCTTTTGTACTCTTAACTCTCCATGAATAAAACGAAAGACCACATATGCTTTTTAAACAGATTTCTCTGCTTGTCCTGTGTGGTAGTGTGGCCCCTTAAAGGAGCAAGCCTTTGCGGGCCATGTGACCCGTTCAGAGCCATTGGGGATGGAGCATGTGAACATGAGCCTATCGGTAGCCAGGGTGCGGGCCTGGCAGCAGGGTATCAGCAAAGTAAACTTGATAGTCGAAGGAACTAGACCCGCATTGGAGTTGTACTGTTCTGTATATAAAGTCCTTATTTTGTTAAATAAATTACCGTTGTGATTTTACACTGCCTCGTCACTTTGCCTCGCAGTACAACATCTTGCCACCTCCATGGAGTGTACGTACAACTCCAGGTCTCTCTGTTCCTGTATCCTCTTTAAAATTCTAACATTTATTACATATTAACTTTCGCAAAGTGGCAATCTCCATCAAATTGCCACTCTCGCCAGACTTGCCCACACTGAGGTTCTGAAGCACCCGTTTCGCTCAACCTTCCTCACTCAGGTTGAGTGAGGCAAGAGCGAAGTGTGCCACTGGCTGTATCACTGTGGAGTAACTGGGGTGCACAGAGGTATGTCACTCTCCCTTTTTAAGGTATTTGCTGCAGTAAAGGAGAGGTTTAAGCGACAATTTACAGGGAGCAGGTAAATTATAAAGTTTAGGGAATGGGAGGGGGAGTTTGATCGGTCTGGGGGGGGGGGGGGTAGAAGAGTCGATCCAGAATGGGGGTCTCACTTTATTCTTCCTATCAAATGTATCACTTTGTATTTCTGCTGCATAATTTGAAAACTTTATAATGGTGATCTGTATGCTCAAGTCCAGATCATTAAGCATACGTCAAAAAAAGCTGTGGTCCTAATAATGACTGCTGGGAAACAAAACTGTACACTTCCCTCCAGTCTGAAAATCAAAGGCCCGGATCCTCTGTGAGGCAGAAATCATTGTCAGATCGCCACTGTGCGGTTAGCACATGGGAGAGGTGGCATGTGACTGAGGTGGGTAGGGAGGCAGTGGGTAGCGTGGTAGGTGGGCAGGTGAGTGAGGTGATAGGTGGGTTGGCTGGCAGGTGAGCTGGCTGGCAGATGGGTGAGGTGGTAGGTGGGTAGGATGATAGATGGGTGAGGGGGCAGGTGGGTTGGGTGATAGGTGGGTAGAGTGAAAGATGGTTAAGATGAATCGGGGAGTAGTTGGGTCAAGGGGTCAGGGTGAATTTGGTAAGTGAATATGAATGATTTTGGGGGATCCGTTCTGTCGTTGTCCAGGAGTTCAACTAGGTTTTTTCTGTCTAACATTTCCTGGGTAACTCTCCAGGTAAGTATGGCAGAACTGTCCGAAGTCTCTGATTCAAACTCAGGACAGAGGATCCCAGGCAGCAAGGGAATTGTCTCTCAGAAGTTTAAGCTTCTTGGACAATTCCCATGGAGGCCAGTGTGTCAAAACATCCACGAAAACGGTCTTTGGTCTCCAATGATCTGGAGACATGAAAATCTGGACCATACATTCACACCATTCTCTGTGTTCTGTCTGTTAGGCCCTTGTAATCCTATAGGCTTTAGTTTCGCTAACAAGCCTATTATGTGGTACATTGTAAAATGCTTATTGAAAGCCTGAGCACACAAGTTCAACCATACTACCCTCATCAACGCTCCCCATTACTTACGGGCCTAAATTTTCAGGATGGCTGATTTCAACAGCCTCAATGCCATATATGCTCTATCGAGTGTTAATTGGCATAATTAAGGGTCTTACTCACTCACTCCGGAGGCTTGGTTCCCGAGGTTCACAATTGTTGGCGATAATTCTGCAATTCTTTCACACCAACATTTCCCCATCCTGCCACCAATTCAATCCACACATATTCTCAAAGTGATTAAAAGCTTCCAACTAACAAATCAAGTAACTTGCTTACTGTATAAACTATTCTGTTGCTGTTCAAATGATCAGATTGTGCGATGGTGAGTGAGGGGAAAAAAGAATGAAGTGATTCTTGAATGATAAAATATGTTGAAAGCGACACACAAGAGAACTGTAGAATTCACACAAAGGAAACCGTGATGGAAGTTATAAATTCCTAATGAAATTTCACCTTGTGCTTGGAGCATGCCCTTTGTTAAATAGAGGACATGCTAAGTTCCTTTTCCACTTGTGCTAATTGTTGCTTAGTGAGGTCATGTTATAGCACAGAGCCCATGAATAAATATGTATGCAGTCATTTGCAGGGCTAAAGAAATTTAGAAGTCATTTATCCAATGAATTGCAGCATTTAGCGAAAAAATAAAGCTATTAATTTACTTAAGTTAAGTAGAGGTTATTTTCATGTTTACTTGGTCATGTGTGAAACTGTACTTCTATTTTTAGCCAGTTAACCACTTACTAGTCTTATAACCGCGTGAGTATAAATAAAAATGATTCCCCTATCCGACTCCAATGGTGACCCTAACGGGATATTTTTGTGGATTAAGTGAGGGTGAAGGAATTTACTGACTATCTGTGCTTAACCGTTTACTTGCAAGTTGTAAACAAACCAATCCAGCAGGTTTTTTGAGTTTAAATTTAAAAGGAATTTGTTTTTATTAAGTCACAAATCCACCCAAGCAAAGATGCAAAAATATTTAAAAGGTAAACCAGTGTCTGACCTTTGTAATGCACACACACACCCACAGACAAGCATGCAGAAAGACCATATATAGAGTATATATGGTAAGAAATTGCTTTCTTAGACAAATTAAAGTCTAAAACAAATTAAAACTGGCACAAAATGGCCACTGATAACCCGTTTTGCTGGCGACGAGCAGGATGGCAGCGTAAAGCATCCGGCTCTAGCTGCCGATACACTCTGGAGAATTGCCAGATCTGTGGGCGCACATGCGCACAGCGGCGGCCTGCAGCAGCCTCACCGTGCTACATGGCGGATGCAGCCGTGGACCCGGCCCACTAAATAGTGCCCCCCTTTGGCCAGCTCGTGCGTCCCGGACCACCCCCCCACAGTGCCCCCAGCCCCTAATAATGTCCCCCCTGCCCCCCTCGTCCCTCCCCCGACTGAGGCGGCGCTGGACTGAGTCCACAGCCGCCACGCGAGGTCCCGATGGATGAGACCATGAGAGACCCATGCCATCGGGAACTCGGCTGGTCAGGGGCGGAGCATCAGGGGGTGGGCCTCAGGCAATATCCTGAGGCCATCGAAACGTGGCATGGCGTACTCACTGAGTACACGGCTTCAGAGAGGGCGGAGCATCGGGACCACCCCCGATTTGGTCAGAAACTCGGATTCTCCGGCCGTTCCTCAAACACGATTTCGCCGTCGGCAGCCGGAGAATCTAGCCCAGGGCCTTGGCTTGGGAGAGAAGAGAAGGGAGCCTGTTACTGTCTTTTCTTGCTTTAAAAAAGTTCTAGTTAAATAGTTCAATATATGTTTGATCAGCCAATGAAATTACAGATTGATATCATTCATTCACAAGCCACATCATCATGACGCTATTGTAAAACAGTTCTGAAGAACATCCATCCAGATTTACTTTTATTTAAATGTATTTTTATTCTAAACATTGGCAGTTTCTCACATACAAAGGTGTTTCAATATAATACAAACAAATTGTCATTTTAATTTTAACAAAATAGTAGCAACCCCAAACCCCGCCCCCAACCGCAGTAGAAAGCCTCAAAAGCTCCATTAATCTTATTCGGAGCAGTAACCAGCCCTCCTCCTTCATCCTTAACCTGGGCTATCTCCCGTATGGCTGCCAGCAGCCAATAGATAACTGGCTTTATGCCCAATCTGATAAAATGCCACTCGCTAGTGGGCAAGTTGGCTCACCATCTTCCTCGTTGATTAAAGCGGCACAGCAGCACATTGGTTAGCACTGTTGCTTCACAGTGCCAGTGACCCAGGTTTGATTCCCGGCTTGGGTCACTGTCTGCACAGAGTCTGCACATTCTCCCTGTGTCTGTATGAGTTCCTCCGGGTGCTCCGGTTTTCTCCCACAAGTCCCGAAAGACGTGCTTGTTAGGTGAATTGGACATTCTGATTTCTCCCTCAGTGTACACGAACAGGCGCCATAGTGTGATGACTTGGAGATTTTCACAGTAACTTCATTGCACTTTAACCTGGTGTTGTCAGACTTCTTACTGTGCTCACCCCAGTCCAACACCAGCATCACCACATCATGCAGTGTTAATGTAAGCCTACTTGTGACAATGATAAAGATTATTATTATTAAAGCTCAAACTTCATTTGTAGTCTCTTCCTCTCCGCTGCATTCCGCTGTAGGGGCCGCGGAGTACTGCTGATCCACCTTCAAAATTGAATAAACCAACCTATACTTTTGTGCCCTGCCAACCTCATCCCCGTGGGCTTGTATGAGATTATCTCTCCTCTGACTATTGCCTTCGATGCTTCCCAGAATGTGGAAGGCGAAACCTCCCAATTTTGATTAAAACATAAGTTGTTCCTCATGGCCAAAATTACCCTTTCATGAAACCCCTGATCTGCAAGAAGCGATGTGTCCAACCTCCATGGGGGGGGGGGGGGGGGGGGGGGCGCTGAGCTTGGCCCATCTCCAAATGCACATACACATATCCCTCATCCTCCCTCCATGTACCCGAACAGGCGCCGGAATGTGGCGACTAGGGGATTTTCACAGTAACTTCATTGCAGTGTTAATGTCAGCCTACTTATGACACTAATAAAGATGATTATTATATCGCCGAGTACCCAGTCCCCACCGCCCCGGGAGTAACACTTTCCCCACCACAAAGAAGTCTATTCGCGAGTAGACATGGTGCATGTGTGAGAGGAAGGAAAACTCCCTCTCCCCTGGATAATTAAACCCCCGCCCACCCCCCCACCCCCAATCTGTTGCCTGAACACTGCCAATTCCCTCGCCATCCCAGAGACCTGCCTGGGACTCTCGGCCTGTTCATCCTCGGATCGAATACGCAATTGAAATCTCGCTCCCCATAATCAACTGACGTGAGTTGAGTTCAGGGATGGTTGCTGACACCTTCTCGATAAAATCCGATCATCCCGATTTGTGTATATATGTTTGCTAACACTACCCACCAACACCCTACTCACCATAACATACCATGCCCCTAAAGGATCCGGCAAAATACTTGCTGCTATCCTCCTGTTAATCAGGATCGCCCCCCCCCTCTCGACCTCTCATCAAAATTTGAGTTGAACACCTGCCCTACCCAGCACGGTAGCATAGTAGTTAGCACAGTTGCTTCACAGCTCAGGGTCCCAGGTTCGATTCCCTGATTGGATCACTGTCTGCACGTTCTCCCCGTGTTTGCATGGGTTTCCTTCCACAGTCCAAAGATGTGCAGATTAGGTGGATTGGCTATGCTAAATTCACCTTAGTGTCCAAAAAATGTTAGATGGGGTTACGGGGATAAGGTGGAGGTATGGGCTTAGGAAGGGTGTCCTTTCCAAGGGCCGTTGCAGACTCGATGGGCCGAATAGCCTCCTTCTGCACTGCAGATTCTATGATTCTCTTCTATCCCTTCCTTAGCCTTGTCTGATATCAAACCCTCAAATGCATCTCCTGCAAGAATACTACCTCTGCGCTCAAACTCTTCAAATGGTCGTGGGGAGGGGTGGCTGGGGCCTGGACTTTCCCTCTACTAGAATCAGCCATATGGCCACCATTCCCACCCTCACACAGATCCATAAACAAAGAAACCTTCGTCCCCAACATTATATCCCATCCCCTCCCTGCCCCTCCCCTCAGCTTCCTACCCAACATCCCTCCCACCCTCCTCCCCCACCCCAAACAAAGAAAACCCAGCCAACCTCGGCTCATTACCTTACCCCACAAACAAAACAGAAACAAACCCCCGCTGCCCCCCCCCCCCCCACCCACCAGACAACCAATCGAGGCCCTCTCCCTACTTTGCTCCCGTTAACTAGAATAACCGCTAGTCAGGTAGACCACGCTTGGGACCAGAAAGAAAATTCCATCCGCAACAGCCCCTTATCCTAATCCCTCATCCAAAATAGTACAAACTGTGAAAAATGAGCCCGCACTCCTCTTAAAAAAGTCAAACTACCCCATACTACCATGCACAAGAAATAATGGAACACAAAACAGCAAAAACACAGAAAGAGGCAGGAACCATAAATATAAACATACAAAATTCAAAACATCCCATAACAACATCCGATAACCACAATCAGATCTGTCCCAGTCCAGTCTTCCCCACAAAGTCATTTGCCTCTTCTGGCGAATTGAAATAATGGCCTGTCTTTAAACATGACCCACAATGGGTCAAGTGTACCATTACCACTTTCACATATTCTTTGAGTGATGCTACAGTAACTATGAGTGATTCAGCAGGTCAAACAGGTAGAATACTACATTATTAAATCAAAGTGTAGAAGATAAGTTTGAAGAAGTCATGCTTAAATTGTACAGTGTTCTGGTTGGACCATTGTGCCATACTGTGTCCCATTTCAAGGCACAGGGAGACTTTTAAACTCTTGAAGATCCTCAGTTATATCAAACTTCTACCAGCAGTTTGTTGCTCGTTTTGGTGAGTGTGCTTTACACTCAATTGGCTCTGTTTTATTCCCTTGCTCTAGAGTCGCCAGGTATCTTTATGATTCCACCACGAGGTTCAAGTTCAAGTTCAAGTGCTGATCAATGACTCAGTACACCAGTTAGTAAGGTTAAAATAAAAACACATTTATATACACAGTCAATCGCTACTCATGCATAAATACTACAAAACTAAGCTACTTTTACCACTACAGGCCAATACTTATCTTCTGAAAAAGGAACCCACTGGGTCAGGGAACATGGCCTCTTGTTTAGTCCTGAGACTGCAGGCTTCCAGCTGGCACGGACTAAGGGTCAGGAGCGCCTATCTCGTAGCGTGCGTTGACTGGACACTTCTTGGTGGTGCAGCTGCAAGGCAGTTCAGGGTCAAGCGTTGTTTCGGTCTGCTGCGTGACCCTGCCGAGAAGTCTATCGAGAGAAACTGCCAAGAGACAGAATTGAACTTGGGACCTGTCTTTTATAGGCCCCAGGGGCTTCGCGCCCTTTTGGGCAGACCCCGTACCCGACTCCAATCGATTGGTCACGTACCAATCGATCGGTTTGAATTCCCCAATACTGGGGCTGTTTCCTGATTGCTGGGCGGTCCTTGGGTGCTCGTTAGCCTCTTTTGTCTTGGACTCCTGCTGGCGCCGAGAAGTCTGGTTTTACCTCGATTATCCTAACTGTTGCTATTGTGCCTGGGAATCGCTCATTAATATTCGGATTGCTGGTTTCAATGCTGTCTGCTTTCTGCAACTCGGATATACAGAAGAACTCTGCAAACTGCTTGTTTTCTCATACTGTCCAATTTTCCCTGTATTCTTTGCGAATCTCCATTTTAAGTCGGGAAGTGGCCAACCCAAGTGGCTAAAAGTTCAAGAAGAAGGTTTACGACCATTTTCTCATGGCAACTGATGTTGGGCAATTGCCAGCTATATCGACATCCCGAGACTACATTTAAAAGTGTATATGTTTAAGAATAATACATTGAATATGATCAGAGCCAGTGATAAATGAATACACCTGTTTAACAGGAGGTACAGCATCAGGAATACTTCTAAGGGCAGCAGTATTTGCATCATAAATGTGTGGAAAGCTTCACTGCACTGGGGAGTTATTGAACTCCACCATGTTATGGTTAGAGAAAAGATGACAGGATACAACCAATACTTTATGCAAAGGACGCTCCCACAGAACATATCTGGCCTAGTAAATGAGAATATTCATTTGCACATAGTCCCAATGCATTTTCTCTTTCATTCCATAGTATTTTCTTAGTAGGAATGTTTATGTAACGAGTTTGCTTTATTTGCCACAGGCTGTACCCATTATGAAACTTTTATTGTACAGCATCAAGATTTTGATACCAGGCCTGGAGCATAAGGTTCACTGTAATGTAATTAAGACTTTGATCTGGAAGCTCTGTTTTACGTTTTTACCACATGGGTGGCCCTGCGACTTAACAATACAATAATTGGGCTGTTAACCGGATAATCACCTGTTCTTTTGAGAAATGCCTGAATAACTCAAGTGGGCAAATTAACCCTGGTAAAAAAAAGAGTTTGCTACTTGGGATGTTAAGGGAATACATTTAGTTGTGTACAAATGTTGAATTTTATCACCTGTTGGTCAATATTTATGACTGTGATAATGACTGATCCAATGAACACATTGATTCAAAGAGCACGTTCTCCCCAAAAGGGAACAAAGTCCCCGAACGAGCGCGTTTAGCTGCCTGTTTCCCAACACTCGCAGTGCCGAGAAACACATGGTTATTCAACGCAACTCACTTTGAATGAGGGGCCTAAACAGGGACGCACGGCCAAGGACACAAATAGCCCCGTTTTTTACAATGGGGAGCTCTGCCCGCCAGAACTCCCTGTTATAGCGTGAGATCCAATCTCCTAGGGCCTGAAAAAAATCCCCGACCTCCCACCCCCCCAGCCCAAACACAACATGGGAGAGTTCTCTGCCAGCCCCCCCCCCCCCCCCCCCCCCCCCAAATCAGTGCCAGGCTGGCATCCAGGTGGCACTGCCAGGATGGCAGACCAACAGTACCAGGGTACCCAGGTGGCATCAGCAGTGCCAGATCACCACCTTGCCCAAAGGGCATGCAGCTGGGGACCTCCGATCCCCTGGGAACCCCTCATAAGTGCCGTTCTGTCTGGTCCCCATTTGTGGGGACCAGCAGCAAACAGCGCTTGCCCAAGGTCACCGAAGCAAAGGGATTGAATCCCAAAGCCTCAGGTACCTTGGGAATCTGCACCTTAGAGTAAGGCTTACTGCCTCACTCTAATATGCAGATTTGCCAAAAAGTTATCCCGCCTTTTGTGGGCATGATTTCCCTTGCGACATCTAGAGAGATTGCGTTGAATCTCGCGAGGCCTTGCGAGTCGGGTGGATCCCAGGAGTGGGATCTCCCAGCTTGCACCGGCCATGCTATGCTGAGCTGCTTTTCCGGCGCCCCGTGGCCGGAAGAACGTGCCCAAAATGGTTGTAAAAGATTGCAGCTGTGGTCCAGTTGATAACACTCTTGCTTCTGAGTTAAAAGGACATTGGTTCAAGCCCCACTCTAGCAAATTGAATATATAATACAGATAGTCACTCCAGTATCAACATTGAGAGCACTGCACTGTCAAAGGTAATAATAAACTGAGAATCTGTCTGTTTCTTAGGTGAGTGTAAAAGATTCCATGAAGCCCTGGCCAGTATCTATGCCTCAACTAACCTTACTAAAACAGATAATCTTCTAACTTGTCTCATTGTTGTTTGTGGGATTTTGCTGTGTGTAAATTGGGTGCCATATTTTCTGTAATTCAACAGTACTCTTCAAAAGTACCTCATTGGCTGTACAGCACTTTAGGAAATCCTGAGGTCATGAAAGTTGCAAGTCCTTTATTTCTTTGTGGTATCTTGGTAGGACAAAAAAAACATGGAGTTGTAGCAGCAAACTGAATTAGTTTTGGCTTCTATACATACATACACAAACAGCCATAAAGGATGCAATTACACAATGTTCAAATTCCATAAAACTTATATACAAGTTCCTTGTTTTCCATTTATTTAGAAATCCAACTTAACTACTGATTTCTTATCACAAAGTGGAGGGAGGGGAACTGCCACGAGCTTCATGGCTCTTGGCCTGCTGGGTCCGGGAACGCTATTCAATATTAATTGATCCACTTATCGATGCCCTAGAGCTTCTCGCCGCAAATTAAGGCTGGCCAACTCCTCCACCACCACCCCCCCCCCCCCCACCCCACCCCCCAGCTAACAAGGTCAAACAGTACTTAAGCAGCACTTGCACAGCCAGCCCCACTCAGCTCCATTAGTCGAGGTGTCCAAGGCAAGGTGGAGTAGGTGACGGCCATGGTTGAGGACCTCGGCAGAATGTCCGACTCGCTGGGGGATTTGACCCAGTACCAGACTGATCTTGATGAGTTTCTGAGGGACATGACCCACTCTCAGATGGGCATGGCCAAGGCACTGCGGAGCTTGTCCCAATCACAGGTGGTCATTACCAGGGAACTGCAAAGCATGGCCCAATCACTGAGCAGCCCAGCCGAGGGTGTCGACACGATGGTGCAGATGGAGCCGCCGGGGCTGGCATAGCCAGATGATGCAGGGAAACCTCGAACCAACTGTCCATCCATCCTGAGGTGAACCCCAAGCCCTGATGGGCACCGAGCGGGAGGAGAGGACACTGGGTGCTAATCTGGACCTGTCCCATGGAATAGGGATGGTGGCCACCAGCTCCCGCGAGTTCCACCCCTCTGATGAGGCTGCATCTCGAAGTCGGCACACGGAACAAGGTGGCACGGTTGTGCGTGTACCATCAACAAGTGCGGCAGGGCCTCCCAGCCTCAGAGGACACCTGCCAGGGGCAGCAAAGGCCACGGACGAGGTAAGCAGGTGGCTGCCTCCACCTCAGATGTGCATCCTGGGGATACACCTAGATGTAAAGGTAGAGCAAGGAAGGTTAAGCATGTTGAGGATCGCTGAGGGCACTGGGGAGGGGTTGAGGTGAGAGTGAGGTGGCACCATTGGGAGAGTGGAGAATTGTTGGACACCTGTGACATGTTAGAAACCCTTGACCACAAGCAGTATGATGTCACTTTCTTCTGCAATTCGCCCCGACCTCCAAACCCTTGGCCCATCTGTCCAGTTATCTCCCCATCCCCGGGCACATCCTTTTCTTCCTCCTCATCCTCCTCCTCGGAGGTGGGCACATGTTCTTCATCTCCAACTTTCAGCACATCGCCTCACTGGTGTACCAGGTTGTGGAGGACACAGCAGACCATCACAAAGCAGGCAACCCTCTGGACGGTGTACGGCAGGGTACCACCAGAGCAGTCAAAGCATTAGAAGCGCATTTTGAGCAGTCCGATGCACCACTCAATGACAGCCCAGGTGACCACATGTATCGGGTCTCCACCTCCGGCCTCCATACTGGCGTCATTAGGCAGGTCCTCAATGGGTATCCCTTACCCCCAATAGCCAGCCGTACATTCTGTGGTGGTCCGCAAAGAAGCGAAGAAGTCAGGGATGTCTGACTGCCTCAGGATGTAGCTGTCGTGCACACTCCCTGAGAAGCGTGTACACATGTGCATCTTCATGTGGTGGTCACAGATGAGTTGAATGTTCAGGGAGTGGAACCCCTATTAACTTAGGGCATTCCCAGACGACCCCGTGAGTGCAAGGCAACATGCGTGTAGTCTATCAGCCCCCTGGACATGGGACATCCCGGCGATGGTGCAGAATCCTGCAAACCGGGCATCTGTTGGGTTTAGTCCATGTCAAAGTTGATACAGTTTTCTGCCTAGGACCTGTCAGATGCACCTGTGGGCTGTGGCCTGCAAGATGCCACACAGATCCCCACTCAATCCTCTGGAATGATTCTGAGGCACAAAGGTTCAGGGATGTGGTGACCTTGATGGCTACCGGGTGCAGACGTCCTCCTTCTCCTCCATATTGTGCCAGGTCTGCGAGGACATGGCACAGGTGCCGTACTGTCTCCTTGTTGAGGCAGAGCCTCCTGCGGTACGTCCGTTATTTGTTCATATGACCAGCGATGTCTGTTCATCCTGGGCCATCGTGTGCCTCCCCATCTGAGTCCTTCTGTGGCCTGATGGACAGCCGGGGCCTCAGGGTGCGGGGCAGGGTCTGGCACGTGGACCACCGCCTCGAGCATCTGCAGATGCTGCGACTGACACCGTCTCCAGCATCTGGCCGCCCGGCTGACCAGCAGCACCACTAGAACCTGTTGTGTGGGGTCCAAAATTCCATCCATACCGTTTAATATCTGTAAGGCATTGGGAGAGGGTGTTAGACTGACAAACAGCGGTGGCTTCCCCCCTGGGAAGCACTATTCCCCCATTGATCCCCCCCCTCCCCCACACCTGGAATACCCTGCCCACACTCTCCTGGCCACAGTGAGCCCCTCTCAACAGACCTCAGACCCTGTACCTCTGACACCTACACATAACTTCACCTGGACCGGGTAATGGTCCCCTCCCTCTTGCACTCGCTCCTCCGGTTGTGGACATGTCCCCGGAGCTGTGTCCCATCCCCTAGGTGTTCAGATGTTGGCTGCTGCGAGCGTGGTGTTGCCTCCCGCATTGTTCAAGCACAGTGTCCAGGCATCGTGGACTGATTGGGATGCTAGGTAATGATTTCCACATGCTACATGGCCTGCCCATCCACGAGAATCCACTTGGGTTGTGTGAAGTGCTCACTTAACCACGATTGCTAATTCCCTATTAGCAATAGCCTTCAACCTCACGGCTAGAGGCCTCGGCAGTCGGAGGGGGGTTAAGGGTGGTCAGTGGGGCAGATGGGCAGGGACAAGGGTTGGCTCTGGAATGAGTACATGCGATCCAGGGGTTGGCATGATCATGCCACTTGCAGTTGCCAACCCTCCCCCCAGTGTCTCCCCCCCCCCCCCCCCACCTCCTGCCCTTCCCACAGCGGCCCACCCCTCTGGAGGATGTCCCCTCCCAGCTGAGGGTCTCCCACCCCCTGTCAAACACTGGGGCAGCAAGCCCAGTGCCCCCAGGTTCTTTGCCTGTGAGCAAAGATGGCTACTCACCTCCTCGTGTCCCCACAGAAGGCCTTTCGCCAGGTTCACATTTGTAAAAGGGGGTGATAATTGGCTCCAGCGTGACCATTTTCTGGGGAGGTCACTGACCATGGGACATTATTGGATATGGGGTCGCTCCCGTTAATTGTATGAAAATAGGGCTTAATTGGTGAGAATTGGTTTCTTGCTATGGTGGGATCCTGATTTCGCCTATGGGAGCAGGCTGGTTGCATTGCAAACTGTTTGGCGACTGCCGCAGTTCTCATTTTTGTTCTCTCCCGCTATACATCAGCCTCATTTTGTTCTAGCGACAGTGCAACGAGGTCGGAGTATTGCGCCCATTATCTGTGTTGCAAACCTAACCATTTCACTGCCAAACATCTTGACCCAATATGGGCAAGGACCACATTCATGATTCTCCCTGGTAGTCACTTCAGCTGATGATGATATGGCACAGATGCCTCACAGCATCAGGGACCTGGGTTCAATTCTGGCCTTGGGTGACTGTGTGGTGTTTGAACTTTCTCCCAGTGTCTGCGTTGGTTACCTCCGAATGCTCCGGTTCCTCCCACAGTCCAAAGATGTGCAGGTTAGACAAATTGGCTCGGCTAAATTGCCCTTTAGTGTCCAAGGATGTGTCGATTAGGTGGTGCTATGGGGATAGGGCAGGAGAGTGGGCCAAGGTAGGATGGTCTTTCAGAGGGTCGGTGCAGACATGATGGGCCAAACGGCTTCCTGATGCACTGTAGGAATTCTGTTGTTCTGTACAATGACTGTTTATTGAGATTCATGTGGTAAAACCCATTTTTGACATTAGGGACGCAATTGGGCACAACAAGTGAATCCCGTGAGAGCCTCAAATCAGGGTTCACATTGGCACCAGGGAAATCATGAGTCACACATTGGGCTCATTTAAACACCGGGGCACTGTATGCACCCGGTGCCTGGGAGTCAACAATGGGGCCTGCGGCACCTTAACCCAGTGCCGTTTAGCACTGGTAACCACTAACGTGGACCAGGTGTGATTGCATCTGGTTGGGGGTGGGGTCTTGCAGGCCATTGGGTAATCAGGGACAAAGGTCGTATGCTGGCACTCCCCTTGGCACCTGGGCATCCTGGCACTGTCACCCAGGTACCTTGGTGGTGCCAACCTGTCATGGTGGCACTACCAGGGTGCCTGGGGCACTGACTGGGTGCCAGGCTGGCAGTGCAAATGTGCCTGAGTGCCAGGTTGGCACTGCCATGGATAGGGACCTGAGGGGCCTTGCCCATGAAATGGGGGGGGGGGGGTGAGAGGGGATGTTTGAGGGCACAGAAAATGGTTGGGGGTGAGGTGGGGGTGCAGAAATCAGGGGGGGATGTGTAAGGGGCAACCATTCATAGAGGCAGCACGGCAGCATAGTGGTTAGCTTCACAGTACCAGGGTTCCTGGTTCGATTCCCAGCTTGGGTCACTGCTGTGCGGAGTCTGCACGTTCTCCCATATCTGTGTGGGTTTCCTCCGGGTGCTCCAGTTTCCTCCCACCAGTCCCGAAAGATGTGCTGGGTAATTTGGACATTCTGAATTCTCCCTCCGTGTACCCGAATAGGCGCTGGAGTGTGGCGACTAAGGACTTTTCACAGTAACTTCATTGCAGAGTTAATGTAAGCCGACTTGTGACAATAAAGATTATTAATGGTGCCCGGTCTGCAAAGAGCTGGTTCTATTAGCGAGCTCAGTTCCCCAGAGCAGGAAAAATACCTAAGCATGGCCTTGACAGGGAGAAAGTCACTGACGCCTAACAAAACGGCAAGTGCCATTGAATAGCGGAGTCAATCACAGTGTTGCAGCCACCGAGAAACTGGCCGCCAAACGCACCTGAAATCAGACATTGAGGGCGGAATTCTCTGCTCCCGCGCGGTATCGGGAAGGCCGTCGTGAACTCGGCCGAGTTTCACGACCGCCTCGGAGGCCGCTCCTATTCACACACACACACCCCCCCCCCCCCCCCCCCCAAGGGGGATAGGAGTGGCGCTCCGTAAATTTCGGCCACTTGCGTCAAGGCGGCACGCCGAGAATGGCGCGACGGCGGCGCCTAAGTGACGTCAGCCGCACATGCGCAGGTTGGCTGGTTCCAACCCGTACATGCGCGGTTGCCGTCTTCCCCTCCGCTGCCCCACAAGACATGGCGGCATGATCTTGCGGGTAGGCGGGGGGGAAAGAGTGTGTCTCTTGGAGACGCCGGCCCGACGATCGGTGGGCACTGATCGCGGGCCAGTCCCCTCCCGAGCATGGCCGTGCTGCTCACTCCCCTCTCTGCCCCCCACAAGCCACAAATGAGCCTTTGGCGCCATGTTCACGACGGCAGCGACCAGGTGTGGTTGCCGCCGGCGTGAACAGGTCGGGAACAGCAGGCAGCTCGGCCCATCCGGGCCGGAGAATCGCCGGTCGCCGTGAAAAACGGTGAGCGGCGATTCTCTGAGCGGGGGGTTGGAGAATCGCGGGGGGTGCCAGAGCGGCGTGTCGTGATTCGCCCGGCCCTCCCACGATTCTCCCAGCTGGCGTGGGGAGTGGAGAATCGCGCCCAGAAACTTTTCAGCTGAATCGTGCCCCAAAAGTCAGCAAGATTTACGTGCCTACATTTTCAAGAGGATAATATTCTCACTCGATCACCTGGCTTACGACTTTTGGATCAAAACAGTTGAGTAATGTGCCATCCTTCTTAGGTATAACTACTGTGGAACAAAGACATGAGGTTGGTTTTGTGACAGAAACAGTGATAGCCTATCTGACCAGACCATTCAGGGTTTCCTTCAAGTTATCTTTTTAAAGCAGATGTGCACAATGTACAATCATCATATCTGACAGCAATTGATGTCAGTAGCTCAATCAATAAGTATCCATGGAGTCCATGAACAGGGGGCTGGATACTCCGCAGCCCGCGCTGAAATCACGGGGGCAGAGAATCCACTTTCATGCCGTAAACAGGCCCAGCGCAGGTTCGGCGATTCTCCGGACCTCGAAAATCGGCAGGACCGCGGAGTACACAGCGTAGCCGGAGGCCCAGTACCAGAGGCCTGCCAGCAAACTTCCACTCCCCACCGGCCGGCGACGTGGAACTAACCACCAATTCCCGGTCAGGGTGCCCACCTGGCAGCTGCAGCCTCAGTCCGTGACCGCCCTGGTCGGGGGTGGGCAAATTGGAGACCAGGGGGGCCTTATAGGTAGCCGGGGATTAAAGGCGCGGGGTTCGAGGCTCGGGCGCGCAGCCGATCGAGGAGTTTATTTTTTTTGTCTCGCTCCGCAGTCCGAGTCCACCATGGCGCGATGCTGGAGGTCGCCATACTGCACATGTGCGGACTCTGAACCAGTGGCGCAGGGGCCCATATCCGCAGCTAAAGCTGCGGGATTCACTCCGGCTCCCTGCTAGCCCCCTGCAGGGCATTGAATTCGTTCAAATTTTTGGAAGGAATTTCTGGAGTAGAACTCCACCGTTTATACACCAGCGTGAGGACATACGACGGGATGCTCCGGCCCCCTGTGCCACTTTTCTACTTCACCCCGCAGGCAGGATGCTCCGTTACGCCGGCTGGTCAATGGGGTTTCCCATTGTGGGGCAGCCTCTTGCCGTCGGGAAACCCCCCAGGCTGCCGGCAAAACGGACCATCCCGCCGGCAGAGAATCCCACCCAAAGTCTCATTTTGGGTGAATCCAGCCCAGAATCTATTTGCCCAGAATATCAATGGAGCATAAACAAAACATAGTAAAGTATGATACCTGCTTTGCTCATCAGAGTTCACCAGGTAAGCAGCCACAGTGCAAGATTGTGGCTAGGCTTTGTTCTAAATTTAGGGGATCTTTTTGATCTGCATGGCCTGCTCGCATTGTCTATTACAGCAATTTTACAGATATCGTCAATCTCAGTTCTGGTTACAAGTTTTGGTTGTCAGACATCCTCATCATGAATAATACACAATTTTCATCTGCAGAAATTGCAGAATTTGACAAGAGATGGGCTGGATTCTCCGTTCTGGAGACTAAGCCCCCACGGAAAGATGGTAATGAAACAGCCACCGATTGTCCATTTCAAAGTGGGGGGGGGGGGGGGGGGGCGGCGAGCAGCCAGGCAGCGTAGAGCACCCAGCTCTAGCTGCCGATACAGCCTGGAGAATTTTTGGGTCCGTGGCCTCGCGTGTGGACGGTGGCGAGCTGCAGCGGCACATGCTTCATTGTGGATGCCGCTCACAGATGCCGTTCCACTAAATAGTCTCCCCCTTCGGCTAGCTCGCACACCCCGGACTACCCACACAATTCCTCCAGCACCGAATATGTCCACCACTGCCCGCGGATCAGCCCTCCCCTGACTGTGGCGGTTGGACTGAGTCCGCAGCCACCACACCGTCGGGAACTCGGCCGGTCCGGCGCAGACATCGGGGCCGAGCCTCAGGCAGTGGCCTGAGTCAGTGGATACATGGCGCTTTGGAGGGGGCGGAGCATTGTGGAGGGGATGGAGCATCGCGGAAGCGGCCGATTCTGTCGGGAATTTGGATTCTCCGGCCCTTCGCCGGACGCGATTCCGGAGTCGGCGACCGGAGAATTCAGCCCAACATTTTCCGCCCAGCCGACAACCGGAAATCCTGCCCGAGGCCAATGGACCTTTACAGTGTCTGAGTCCCACCTGTGGTTATCTCGCAGCGGGCAGGACGGAAGGATCCAGTCTGTGGCATCACCATCTCATTACCCACTGCCCATGGCAAATGTGAGAATGCCGCTGAGATGCTGAAACAACTCTTCATGGATTTCAATGAATCCGGTCAATCAGAGTTTTATAGCTCTGCCAGATTGGCATGACACACTGAGTGAAGGAACAGGGACAAGCCCTAAACAAGTATGCACGCACATAGACACAAGTGTACACACAAAAAGCCACAGGCTGGCACCCATGTGCACACTCACGTTTATGTGGGCTCACACCTATGCTGCTCATAAGCTACATACACACACACAAATAGTGCTGGAGAAATCCAAGTAGCACCTGATGGATTTACAACATATAAACAGATAAAGAATACAGCACAGGAACAGGCCCTTCGGCCCTCCACATCTGTACTGGTTATGATACCACTCTTGGCCAAAACCCTCAGCACTTCCTGGTGCCGTGTCCCTCTATACCCATCCTATCCATGTATTTGTCGAGATGCCCTTCGAACACTGTTAATTTATCTACTTCCACAACCTCCCTTGACAACACGTTCCAGGCACTCACTACCTTCTGTGTAAAGAATCTGCCTCGCACATCTCCTCTAAACTTTTCCCCACAGACCTTAAACCTATGCCCCCTGGTGACTGACCGCCTCCACCCTGGGAAAGTGTGCCTGCCTATCCACTCTATCCATGCCCTTCATAATCTTGTAGTCCTCTATCAGGTCACCACTCAACCTGCATCATTCTAATGAAAACAGTCCAAGTCTATTCAGCCTCTCCGCATAGCTAACACCCTCCAGACCGGTAGCACAGTGGTTAACACTGTTGTTTCATAGCTCCAGGATCCCAGGTTCGATTCCCAGCTAGGGTCACTGTCTGTGTAGAGTCTGCACGTTCTCCCCGTGTCTATGTGGGTTTCCTCCGGGTGCTCCGGTTTCCTCCCGCAGTCCAAAGATGTGCAGGTTAGGTGGATTAGCCATTCTAAATTGCCCTTACTGAAAAAATTGGGTGGGGTTACGGGGATACGGGTTTAAAAAGTAAGAGAGAAGCAAAAATAGGCATTGGACCACTGGAAAATGAGTGCAGTGGCCATCACTAAGGACAAGGTTCTGGGGAAACTGAAAGGTCTGAAGGTGGATAAGTCACCTGGACCGGATGGACTACACCCCAGGGTTCTAAAAGAGATAGCTGAGGATATTGTGGAGGCATTGTGGTGTTCAGACTTGTATGTGACTCCAGTTCCACACCAACTCTAACTGTTCTATGAAGTAGTCCAGCAAGTCATTCACTTGTATGAAAGCCACTACTAAGAAGAACAAGAGCAAAACTGGATCTAATAGTGTGTTCATCATGTTGACTGTGTGCAAATCAAGAAGACAGTCCCAGCGCCACCTCCTCAGTGCTACTAGAGATGGGCAACAATTCCAAACTTTCCATGGGTATCCACACCACAAGATTTTTTTTCCCAAAAGACAAGAATGGTAGCAAAATAAGACAAATGGGTTTATAATGAAGGAGAAGTGAGGATCTGCATCTTTAAACTCTGATTTCTGTACTAAATCACCACATTGGAAGATAAGTTTGTTCATTAGTATAGATTGAGGATTACTTCATAGAACATAGAACAGTACAGCACAGAACAGGCCCTTCGGCCCTCGATGTTGTGCCGAGCAATGATCACCCTACTCAAACCCACGTATCCACCCTATACCCGTAACCCAACAACCTCCCCTTAACCTTACTTTTTTAGGACACTACGGGCAATTTAGCTTCATGTCCTTGCGTTCTGCTTCTGATTTACCCAGTATACGTTCTTCATCCACAAGACACCCATTTTGATACATGTTAAATGTTTTCAAACCATGAGTATTTTGAACACTGGAAATAGTGTAAACTCTTGAGTATTAGAGAAAACAACAACATTAATTTTCCAGCAATTTGTTTGTGACATTTTATTCCTTTTCTTCGTAGAAGTAGCTAAAAAGAATTGATTAACTCAAATTAAACAGATTGAGCCACCTTTCCCCACACAAATAACAAATTAATTAGCCTCGATAGGATTGCTACTTCTTAAAAAACGTTTCCACAGATATATAATTGTAAGACAAAACTCAACCCAGAACTGGGCTCAAATCCATAGAGTCTGAATTCCAGCCAAAGTATTCATTTGAAAACAACATCAAGACAGTCCAAATATTACGCACGTGTATATATGTTTTAAAAGGAGCTATTTATCCCTGTTCTTGTCACCTGAACCTTTTCCAGATTTTATTATGATTTCCCCTTTCAAAATCAATTTTTCAAATAATTTATCAGCTGCAAACTATTGCTTTTATTTTTTTCTACACACGGGTGGTGGGGGATGTGTGCATTTTCCTTCTGTTGTATCTGGAAACTGTTGCTGTCTCTTGGAATTGAGTCAGCTTGAACTCGATTTCCTTCCATCTGTAGAAGATTGTCTGGACCGTCAATCACAGCAATGGGCTGAACTATGCTGGAACTAAAACAACTTGCTTTAATGATACACCTCAAATTCTCACCAACAACGCTCTTGGATAGATTTAACACTTTGTGCAATTCAGAAAGGTCTGTAATTCTGTTTGACTCTGACTAACAGATAGCAGCTAATCCTTTGGTTCTATTTCTTCTAGAATTTGCAACTGTTTCAAGTTTTCGTTTTCATCAGAGAGAGAAAATTCCTTAAAGGACGTAAGTAAATGGGTTTCTACGACATTCGATGATAGTTTCACGGTTTATGACCAAAAGGATCGGCACCAACCACTCACCGATTCCGGGACCAATGAGGGGCTAACAGCGGTGCGCGGTGAACCTCCCGGTTCCTGGAGCAAAAACAGCTGGAAAATGTCTAGGTCCCTGTCCGAGCATGTGCACTGCTGAGGAACTGCAGCGGTCGCACCATACAACATGGCGGCAGCCGTGCGCGGACCCGACCTGCTAGCCCTCGCAGATGTCCCACCGGCCAGCGGCACGGATCCCGGCCAAGTGTGGCCGCGCTGGACACAGTCCACATTCACCACGCCGGGTTCCTGACCGCTCAGACCACACGTGTCCTGCGCCATCGGAAACTCACCCATCCGGAGAGCAGCATCGCGGGAGGGCCTGCCGATGATGTGCTAATGCCATTGCAATGGCGCGCGGCTCATAACACGATTACCCCATGTCCAAGGGGGAGAAGCATGGATGACCGGCGTCAACCCGGATTTGGGCGATGGAGTCGATTTTCCGCCCGATCGCCGATTACAATATCGGCGTTGGGCAACAGAGAATCCAGCCCAATGTCTCTGTTATCTCCTCTACGCTGTTCTCCTCTATTGTACAGTTCGTAAGCCACTATATAGAGAGTTTGGATTCCAGATCCACCTTAAGTAAATTTTTCTCAATTATGGGAGTTTTCATATTTTGCACATGGGTCACGACGAAGCCTAATGTCCCATTTCAGGGTATTCAGGACTTACAGATGCAGACAGAATAATACATACTTACACAAAACAGCAGCACTGTTGTCAAGGTGGCGACTTTCAGATGTTACATTAAAACCAAGATCTCCTTATTCGAGGTTCAACATCTCATCCGGAAAATGTCACCTCTCTCACACAGAACTCCCTCGGCCTCAAGGGTGTTACTTCAGCTCGCAATCTTTTGATCCCAAGGCAAGAGTGCTGTACAGAGCCGCAGATAAAGTGGTAGTCTTGCAACAATTCTTCAGATATCCCTTTACAATCTCAGTAATAAGACATCTGGATTAAATATATAACAGTGGGTTCGTTCCAGTGTTACGGTGTCTGGTTAACATCAGCATTCTATTTATATAATTGTTGAAAGCCAGAATTAAATTTAAGTTCCTTATGTATTTAACATGCTGAAATGCTGAAGACATAGATCAGGTAATTTATTATGAGAAGCAAAGAGATGAAAAAATAAGACTACTGTTACCAAAAATTAGTTCCTACTTAATTATTGTGGTTCTACATAGGGCCTGACCTTTCCCGCAAATTATATAATTGCTTTCAATTCTCCAGGTGGATTTAGCTACCTGAGACCATTTTTCTAATGCCTCCCGTGCAGACAGTGTAATGGTTACATTACCAGACTAGTAATTCAGCAACATTGAAGGATACCAGAAAATATGCATACAAACCCCCTCACCCACCACCCCCACCCTCCATGATAGTTTGATAATAAGAATTTAGTTTGAAGGGTAGCACGATGGTACAGTGGGTTAGCCCTGCTGCCTCACGATGCCGAGGTCCCAGGTTCGATCCCGGCTCTAGGTCACTGTCCGTGTGGAGTTTGCACATTCTCCCCGTGTTTGCGTGGATTTCGCCCCCACAACCCAAAGATGTGCAAGGTAGGTGGATTGAGCACACTAAATTGCCCCTTAATTGGAAAAAATGAATTGGGCACTCTAAATTTATATTAAAAAAAAGAAAACTTTATTCTGGAAACTGAAATGGATGACATGATGAGTCATAACAAATTGCTGAGAGAACGTTTGGTGGCTCTGAAGCCGGCAAATCCGTTTTTAAACCCGCATCTATTTCTCAATTCTCCAACCCAGATAATTCTCCAACCCAGACAATTTAATTGGGTACACTAAATTTATTTTTTTTTAAATTAGTTTTGAAAAATTTGAAAAGAAGAAAACTGGAATCAGTAAAATTCACCGTGAAGCTGTTGGATTGTCATTAAAACCGACTAGTTCACTAACAGCCTTTAGTGAAAGAAACCTGCCATCCTTACCTGGTCTGGGCTATAGAACAAAAAAAAATACAGCACAGGAACAGGCCCTTTGGCCCTCCAAGCTTGTACAGGTCATGATACCAACCTTGGCCAAAACCCTCAGCACTTCCTTGTGCCGTATCCCTCTATACCCATCCAATCCATGTGTTTGTCAAGGTGCCTTTTGAACGCTGTTAATGTATCTGCAACAGGTTCCAGGCACTCATCATCCTCTGTATCAAAAACCTGCCTCGCACATCTCCTCTAAACTTTGCCCATGGATCTTAGACTTATGCCCCCTGGTAACTGACTCCTCCACCCTGGGAAAGAGTACCTGCCCATCCACTCTATCCATGCCCCTCATAATCTTGTAGATCTCTATTGGGTCACTCCTCATACTCCGTCGTTCTAATGAAAACAGTCCAAGTCTATTCAGCCTCTCCACATATCTAACACCGCCCAGACCAGGCAAAATCCTAGGTAACTGCAATCTACACTAATATGCTTGACTCTTAATTCCCCTTTGAAGTGGCCGAGCAAAACTCACATCAACTGTCTGCCCCTCAATAACAGACTTTCTGCCCTTCAATACGGGACTGTTCCTCAATACCGCACTGTCTACACCTTGATACAGGACACTGTGCCTCGATGTGAGACTCTCCACCCTTCATTGCTGGACAGTCTGTCCCCCGATAACAGATAGTCACTACACCATCCGTCTGCCTCTCAATGCAAGTCTCCTTGGCCTTGGATCAGGACTGCCTGTGCCTTGCTACAAAAGTCTCCATCACTTGAAAGTGTCTGCCTCTCACTTTTCTTTTTACTGCTATTTTTGAAAAAAACATTGTGACACCTTGGTGTTGGCAGTAAAATACTTAAATGTTTAACACAGGTGTCAGTGCAATATTTCTGCAACAGCAAATAATTTAGCACTGCCGGAAAAACCCTGAGTGACTTCCCACAAGAACTCATACCTACAACTGGATTTCCCTAAAAAAAAGTTTACATTTGTAAATGACTACTGGTAAAGGCTGATGATATTTACCACTATATAGGAAACGCTTTCATTTTAGATTCAAACCACAATGTCAAGTGATTACTGACAAGCACTTCTATTAAAGAAAGAAGGAACTTGCATTTACGTAGAAACTTTAACAACTTCAGGATTTCTCAAATGTCTTTGCAACAAGTGAAAACGTTTGAAATGTCGGGTGGGAACTTTTGCCCGACCCCGTGGCATGTTTCTCGGCAGTGGAGGTGGCCCACCTTTTGCTGGCGGTGGGATGTTCTGGTCCCGCCACTACCAACAGTGTTTCCAGTTGTATTCACCCCCTCCCCGCCAGTGGGAAACCCACAGCGTGAGTTCGTCCCTGGCGGGACTGGGAGATCTCGCTGGCGGGAATGGCCAGAAAATTCCAGCAGTCGTCACTGTTGGAATGTTGGAAACAAAGAGCCAATTTGTCACAGTTAGCACCCTAAACAGCAACCAGATTAAAAACCTAACTCGTTCGCTAATGTTCAATCATGGAAGGAAACCTGCCATCCTTACTGAATCAGGCTTGTATATGATTCCACTCACATACCAATATGGTTGATGTTTAACAGCCCTCTGAAGTGAGCCAGCATCACCATTATCACACAGACTGCAGCAGGTTCATGAAGGTTCTAGGAATGAGATGGCAAATACCTGGCTCTTGCACTTCTCAAATATTGAAAGTAGTCCCAAGAAAAAGTGATGTATCAGTGTCAACACAAGAGAGCACCATCAATTTAGTGGCAACAGCAGAGGACACAGCTGTGTTGTTTGAGCAACAATCCGGTTGGTTAAGAGCTCAATGCAAACCAGAATATACGAATGGAAGGGTGAAATACTCCAAACCTGAAAGATTTAGAGCCACTAAGTGCAATGATCAACCATGGTTTATATTAATATGAGTTATATAAGTGATTAATTGCAGGTAGCTGTTTAAAGACTGCATGCCAAGGCTGTCTTAGGTTTGCTGGCAAAATGTGGTGACCTTTTGGGATGTTTGTATGTAATGGAATATACATTTAGTACAGAAATGGACTAAATCAATCAAAATGGTGTTAAAATGGGCTGTCAAAGGTGAAATATTTCCTGGAATATCTAAACAGCAGCAAGCTAATAGACTATAATTTCAAATCTGAGGGATTCAAGCCCTCTGATAGGAGCACGGAGTTCTTTGTTGGTGAGACCACACAGGTCGTTGCTCAGTAGCAGCACTCCTGCCTCTGAGTCAGAAGATTATTGGGTCAATTTATACTTAAAAAACCTAAGCACATGGTCCAGGCTGACTTCAGTTTTCTACTGAAAGGTTGCTGAACTGTTGGAGATGCTGTTTTTCTGATGAGATATTAAACTGAGGCTCTTTCTGTCTCAGTAGATGGATGTAAAAGATCCATAACATTGTTTTGAGGAAGGACTGGAAGTTCTCTCGGATGGCCTGGCCAATACTTATTCTTAACAATATCACTAACGGGCAGATCATTATCTTAATGTTGTTTGTGGCACCATGCTGAGTATACATTTGTTACAACCCCTTTGGGGGCCAAGGACTCTGCTCTATACGATTCTGCCCTTACACAGTTGAGTAATTGTGTATTACTCCCTGATAATTGGGAGCAGGGTTTCCTCTTTACAAGGGGGAAGAACTACTTGGTATAAAAACCCAGACCTGGGTGCAGGTCAGGAAGGGTGGCCTTTCAGGGAGAGGAAGTATACTGTAATACACAAATATCATTATTTGTGTATACTGTAATAAACCAATTGTTCCATTTTTACCCTACAGTACATCCATGTTGTCTCTGCCGTCAGGTTCCACACTGGCAATGAGGGTGAAGTGGACCTGCCGCAGGCGCCATGCTTTATACCACCGACCCACTTCGTCCAGGCCGGCAGAGGCCTCCACTCCAAATGGTGAGATGCTGTACAACAGGAAACTTGAACAATTCGCTGCTGGTGCCGATGACTGGACCCAGTAACTAGAGTGGGTGTAGTATCTTTTTCAGTCCAACTCAATTGTTGGGGATGAATGGCAGACTGGTATCCTGCTGACTGTAGTCGGGGGAACTGCGATGCATGCACCAAGAGCCTCACACACCCGGACAGGCCGGACTCCAAGTCTTTTGTTGCATCAGTAGCCCTGGTCAAGGCGCATCTTACCCTGAAGCCCCCGATAATGGTCCGCCGGTCCTGCTTTCACGCAGCCTCACAGGCCCAAGGAGAATCAAATGGCGAATTTTTGGCCTGGTTAAGACGCTCACCTCCTCATGTGAGTTCAGGGCCGTACTGTCCGAATTCTTACAGGACCATTTCATCTGTGGGTTCCGAGACACTGATACCCAAAGGAAACTCGCTTAACACTCCAGCGGGTGGTAGACATCATTATTCCCCAGGTGAACGTGGAGAGTGGGACCCAAGAGTTGCAGGGCTTGTCGGTCCTGAACCTCGGTCACCAAAGCAACCGCCAACTGACCTCTTCCAGGCCTGAAAGGTGCAAGCTTCTGCGAAGCGGGACGAACCGCAGGACCCAAGGCTACCGCTATGGCGCACCCAGGCACAACCAGGGTGATTCCTCTGATCCGGAAGATGGCGGCCGCAGGTTGGGTGCGCGAACAGTGCCAGGACACTGTAGAGGGCCGTAAAGGTGCCTCTCCCTGCCGAACGCCCCTTAGATGCCAAGCATACGATGTTGAAGACCAAGAGGAAGATTAACAGCAGCTGTACTGCGCACAAACCATGGAGCCACACCCATCCGGATTGTTTGAAGATGAATGGATTTGGATTTGTTTATTGTCACGTGTACCGAGGTACAGTGAAAAGTATTTTTCTGCCCATTGAAATGGAGCTCGATACGAGAGCAACAATCTCGGTGATTAGCCGCCAGACATTCGCCATTATCAAGTCCGGTCTTCAGACCTTGGACCATTGGGACACGGATGCCCGATTGGCTGCATATACTGGAGGGCCTTTGGCTATTGAGGGAACCACCAACTTGTCCGAGGAATATGGGAGCCTTGGTGGTAGTCTGCGGAGGAGGACCCAGCTTACTGGGCTGCACTTGGCTGCGCCACTTTAAGTTGGACTGACAACGCGTTTGCTGCATGTGCCCGCATAGCCTGGAAGGAGTACTGGCAAAGTTTCCAATAAAGGTCTCTGAAAGATAAAGTGCACAGTAGCCAAAATCAGTGCGGATGATGACGCGCAACTCCATTACTTCCACGCACGCCCAGTGCCATACGCGCTGCAGCCCAAGATAGATGCAGCGCTGGATCGGTTAGAACGCTCAGGCATCATCCGCCCCATCCACTTCACCAATTGGGCTACGCCAGTGGTGCCGGTCCTAAAACCCGTTGGGTCCATACACCTGCGCAGGGCTACAAGACGACAGTGAACAGGGTTCATCGCCTTGACCATTTCCCCAGTCCCGTGCATCGAGGATCTGGAGGCAAAACTCAGCGGAGGAACAACTTTCACGAAGCTCGACATGAGTTACGTGTACCTACAGCTGGTCCTAGATCATTACTCTAGGAGGTAGGTTACAGTCAACACCCACGGAGGGCTGTACGAATACACCCAACTGCCTTTCAGGGTTTCATCGGCCTGTGCAATTTTTCAATGCGTGATGGAAAACATCCTTGGGGCCCACCCAGGATGGCCCTATACCAGGATGACGTACTCATCATTGGGGCATCGTACAAAGAACATTTGGAGAACCTGTCCAAAGTCCTCCTGTGTTTTGAAAAAGGCTGTGTTTGCCTCTGTAGGGAAAGTGTGTTTTTAACACCCCTTAAGTCACCTATTTAGCATACCGGGTTGAAAGGAGGGGGCCCAATGGAAGACAATATGCGGGCCATCTGGCAGGCTCCCATCCCTCAGGGCCCGACCAACTCCGTTCCTTTTTCGGACTAATCACCTACTACGGGAATTCATCCCCAACTTGGCCCCGCTGCTTAGCCGCTCCTCCAATTGTCAAAGAAAGGACACCAATGGGAATGCCCACCCCTCCCCGCACCAGAAGGCGTTCCAAGAGGTCAAAGGGCAGTTGTCATCCGAGAAGCTGCTGATACTGAGTCAGAAAAACCACTTCTCCTGATGTGCGACACTTCCCATTCTGGCATAGGAGCCGTTCTCACGCACTGGATGCCCGATGGGTCAGAGCGGCCGATAGCTTTCGCATCACGCACACTGGCCGGTGCCAAGCAGAAATGTGCCCTATTCAAGAAGGAGGGCCTGGTTGTTGTATTTGGTGTGTAGAAGTTCCACCAATATGTCTACGGCCACGCATTTACGGTCTATACCAAACTCAAACCTTTACTTGGGCTATTCAAAGAGGATCGAGTGATTCCCCTCGATCATGTCTGCCATGGTCCAGCGAACGGCGTTATTCTTAGCAGCGTATGAGTACGCACTGAAACACCGCCTGGGCACACGGATCCCAAACACCGACGCATTGAACCATCTGCCCCTCTCCACAAAACATCCGGCACCCGCCTCGGCCCTCCACTTCATGGATTTGTTATCATTCGCAGCAGCTCGCTTAAAAGAGTGGATGCAGACGAATCCACAGCTAACTTGGGTGCGACACATGGACCAGTACAGGGGCCAACACAGGGCTTTGCCCGATGATCCGCAGGCCTACATGAAGCACCTGGAGCTGAGCGTGGAGGACAGCGTCTTATTGTGTGGGACACGGGTGGTCATCCCGGAACGCGGTCATGCACTCTTGTTACAAGACCTCCACAGTGAACACCCAGGAGTATCTCAGGTGAAGATGCTGGCCTGCAGCTCTGTTTGTTGGCTCAGGATAGATTCGGACATTCAGAAGATGGTCCAGCGCTGCGGCCCCTGCCAGGAGAACAAGTTGGCTACACCAGCTGCGCCAAAGCACCCTTGGGAATGGCCGGAAAAACCTTGGTCCCACGTCCACATAGATTTGCTGGCACATTTCAGGTGGCAATATTCCTTGTTATGGTAGACGTCGACTCAAAGTGGCTCAAGGTCCACAAGGTGCAAATTGTGACTACAAAGGCAACCGTGGATAGGCTGAGGCACATATTCAGAACCCATGGAATACCAAAAGTGTTAGTGTCTGAATACAGTGCCGCGTTCACCCGCAAAGAGTTTGAGGCTTTCATGGCCGTGAACGAAATTCGGATTGCCCCGTATCACCTAGCCTCGAACAGTTTGGCTGAGCAGGCAGTGCAAACCTTTAACGGGCAATTGAGAAACTGCCCACAGGGTCTTGAGAGACGCGACTGGCCCGATTTCTCTTCAGTTACCGAATGACCCCTCATGCTACCACAGGCATGGCACCAGCAGAGTTGCTGATGGGACACTAAAAAAATGAAATTAAAATTGCTTATTGTCACACGTAGGCTTCAAATGAAGTTACTGTGAAAAGCCCCTAGTCGCCACATTCCGGTACCTGCTTGGGGAGGCTGGTACGGGAATTGAACCGTGCTGCTGGCCTGTCTTAGTCTGCTTTAAAAGCCAGCTCTTTAGCCCAGTGTGCTAAACCAGCCCCTGTAGCTCTGGCCCCCTCAAACTCATCGTTCCGGACACACGCGCTCGGATCCGGCAGCATCGGGACACTCCGAGACGGGCACTGGTCGACACCCGCAGCTGCACAATTTTGGCACCAGCGCCATATGGGTCCCAGGCATGGTGCTCCGGGCAACTGGTCCGGTTTCCTATCCGGTCCGGCCACAGGGGCATGAGGCCAGTGCCACCTGGACCACATCCGCCGCCAGACACGGGGGCCTCCAGTACAGGCAATGGAGGAGCCTGTCTGGGTCAGTCTGCCGTCCCCGTTGCCACCTTGCTCACCATGCTGATCACCGTTGCCTCCACCCGTCGAAGTCCAGGAAGCAGAGATGCTAGACACCTCATCAGAAGGCTCTAACACACATTCAGGCAAGGATACAGGCCCACCGACCGCAGTCATCCAGCCACCCTCAAAACCAGCACCATTGCCAGCCGCACCGCTCCCGCCCCACCTCAATGTTCCACCTGAAAATGTCGGTCACCGGTGCGTTAAGCATCTCCTGGACTCGCCCCGTCAATGCCTGACCGTTGTCTGTTCCCCAACCGAACAAGAGGGCCTCAGCCTGATGGCATGGACGTTTCTCCGGACTTTGAGGGGAGAGGGGGAGGAAAAAAAGAGGTGTTACGACACATTTGTAGGTCAGGGAAGGTGCTCTATACATTTCCCCTTACACCGCTGAGTAAGAACTCCCCCGGTAATTGGGGGCAGGGGGATCTTCTCTGTATAAACCGGGTGCTCTGGTTTCCTCCCTGTTGGAACCAACAATTCTACGGACACGTGCTTGTAGGATTAGAATAGCGGTTTTAATATACTCACAACAGAGCCAGCCTATTAGCCATTGAACTTTCGGTGAACTGGCCGGCTGACCATGTGGCACTGATCTTTATACAGCAGCTTCCGGGGAAGGAGTCCTGGGCAGAGCCAAGGGAAAAGCCCCATACAACACAAGCATTCCCAGAGCTACTCCCCCTGTAGGACAGGTAGTGCAACTGCACTTACAATACAGACACATGTATATACAGATTATAATCCGGTGTGAATCACATTCACCACATTCACCACCTGTGAAAGAAATCGAGTCCAGCGGGGGTGGTGGCTCACAGAGTTACTCTGTCCGGTGGATGAATTGTTCGTTTCGATCTGCGGAGCACCGGGGTTGCAGCCTCTTGCGGTGGCTGTGTGGGTGTTGAGAGCTGGGGTACGATGGCAGACACAGGGGCGGGTCTCGTCCGAACTTTATACACCTCTGGCTCGACCGGAGACTGGGGACGCTGGGGGCGGACTGGTTCTGGCGCATGGCGGTGGGGTGAGCTTGCGGAATCGGGGCCGCGAGGGGGCGGCAGCATAGGGAACGGGGTAAGGGGTTCCTCAGCGGGGGTGGGGGGGGGCTGGGTCCAGCGGGTGCCAGGTCCCGAAGGGATACTGTGTCCTGGCGACCGTCCGGGAACTCCACGAATGCGTACTGGGGGTTGGAATGGAGGAGGTGCACCTTTTCAACAAGGGGGTCAGTTTTGTGCCCCCTGACGTGCTTCCTCAGGAGGACCGGGACTGGTGTCCTCAGCCACGCCGGAAGTGAGACTCCCGTGGTAGTGCCCCTAGAAAAAATGAAGAGTCGCTCGTGAGGGGTTTGATTTGTAGCTGTACAGAGGAGGGATCTGATTGCGTGGAGCGCGTCTGGGAGGACTTCTTGCCATTGGGAGACTTGGAGTTTTCTAGACCGGAGGGTCAGTAGGACGGTCTTCCAGACCGTTGCGTTCTCCCTCTCCACCTGCCCGTTCCCCCGGGGTTGTAACTGGTAGTCCTGCTCGAGGCGATGCCCTTGTCGAGCAGGTACTGACGCAGCTCGTCGCTCATAAACGACGAACCCCGGTCACTGCGCACGTAGCTGGGGAAACCGAACAGGGTGAAGGCACTATGCAGGGCCCTAATGACTGTGTGGGAGGTCATATCAGGGCATGGAATGGCAAAAGGGAATCGGGAGAACTCGTCGATGATGTTGAGGAAATAAATGTTCTTGTTAGTGGAGGGGAGTGGCCCTTTGAAATCGCTCGCAAGGCATTCAAAGGGCCTAGAAGCCTTGACCAGGTGGGCCCTGTCTTGTCTATAGAAGTGAGGTTTGCACTCTGCACAGATCAGGCAGTCCCTGGTGACCGCTTTTACCTCCTCGTTGGAGAAAGGCAGGTTTTGGGCTCTGATGTAGTGGGCGAGCCGGGTGACCCCTGGATGGCAGAGGTCAACGTGGATGGCTTTCAGACGGCTGATCTGCACGCTGGCGCATGTCCCGTGGGATAGGGCATCCGAGGGCTCGTTGAGCTTCCCCGGTCGATATTTAATATCGTAACTATAGGTGGAGAGTTCGATCCTCCACCGAAGGATTTTATCATTTTTTATTTTGCCCCTTTGCGAGTTGTCAAACATAAAGGCAACCGATCGTTGGTCGGTGATGAGGGTGAACCTCCTATCTGCGAGGTAGTGCCTCCAGTGACGAACAGCCTCCACGATGGCTTGTGCTTCCTTCTCGACTGAGGAGTGTCGGAGTTCTGAAGCGGAGAGGGTTCGGGAGAAAAATGCAACGGGTCTCACTGCCTGATTTAAAATGGCTGCTAGAGCTACCTCTGAGGCGTCGCTCTCAACCTGAAAGGGAGTGGATTCATCCACCGCCCGCATGGCTGCTTTGGCGATGTCCTCCTTGATGCAGCTGAAGGCCTGGCGCGCCTCAGCTGACAGGGGAAATCGTGTGGCCTTAAAGAGTGGGCGGGCTTTGTCCGCATATTGAGGGACCCACTGGGCGTAGTATGAGAAGAACCCCAAGCACCGTTTGAGGGCCTTGGGGCAATGAGGGAGGGGGAGTTCTATGCGGTCCGGGTCTGGGCCCAGGACTCCGTTTTCCACGACGTAGCCGAGGATGGCCAGTCTGTTTGTGCGGAAAACGCATTTCTCCTTGTTATAAGTGAGATTTAATTTCTGTGCCGTTTGGAGAAAATGGTGGAGGTTGGCGTCGTGGTCCTGCTGGTCATAGCCGCAATGGTGACATTGTCCAAGTACGGAAACGTGGCCCGCAGCCCGTACTGGTCCACCATTCGGTCCATTGCTCGTTGGAACACCGAGACCCCATTAGTGACGCCGAAAGGGACCCAGAGGAAATGGAAGAGGCGGCCATCGGCCTCAAATGCCGTGTAGTGGCGGTCCTCCGGGCGGATTGGGAGCTGGTGGTATGCAGACTTCAGATCCACCGTGGAAAAGAGCCGGTACTGGGCGATCTGATTTACCATGTCTGCAATTCTGGGGAGGGGATACGTGTCTAGGAGCGTAAAGCGATTTATGGTCTGGCTATAGTCGACGACCATGCAAAATATTTCCCCGGTCTTGACGACCACCACCTGAGCTATCCAGGGACTATTACTGGCCTCTATGATCCCCTGACTGAGCAGCCGTTGGACCTCCGATCGGATAAAGACCCTATCCTGTAGGCTGTATCGCCTGCTGCGAGTAGCTACTGGCGTGCAATCTGGAGTGAGATTGGCGAAGAGCGGAAGGGGGGAGATGCGCAGCGTGGCTAGGCTGCAGTGAGTGGGGGCAGGGGCCCGCCGAAGCTGAGGGTGAGGCTCTTGAGGTTGCACTGGAAATCCAGGCCTAATAAGAGTGGCGCGCAGAGGTCGGGCAGGACATAACGTTTACATTTAGAATAACTAGCACCTCAAATTGTGAGCGTAGTAACGGTGCGTCCTTGGATTTGGACTGAGTGGGAGCCCGAAGCGAGGGCGATACTTTGGCTAACCGGAAAAATAGAAAGCGAACTGCGTCTTACCAGCTCTGGATGTATAAAGCTCTCGGTGCTCCCGGAGTCAAAGAGGCATGGCGTGCTGTACCCGTTGATCTGGACCTCCGCCATCGAACTTCGTAGGTGCTTGGGGCGGGATTGATCCAGGGTGACTGCGCTGAGTTGCGGGTAGTCGGCGGCTCGATCAGCTGTGCTGGAGTGGCCCCGTGATGACTGCCCTCTGAGTTCATAGTCGTCGAGGTGAGTTTCAGTGTTTGAAGGGGATGGATCCCAAGATGGCCGCCCCCATGAGTCGCACATGGCCGGCCGCATGGAGGAGGATTGCCAAGATGGTTGCCCCCATGAGTCGCACATGGCCGGCCGCATGGAGAATTTTGCCAAGATGGCCGCCCCCATGAGTCGCACATGTCGGGTGGGGGCGGAGTCGGCATACAGGCTGCAGCATTTCGGGGCCTGCAGGCCTGTGAATTCAGGGAATGAGTGCTTTGAGCCATGGGAGGGTTAGAGGCTGGGGCTTTCTTCGCCAGACACAATCTGGCATAGTGTCCTTTTCGCCCGCAGCTGCTGCAGGTCGCGTTACGGGCCGGGCAGTGCTGCCGCGGTTGCTGGCTTTGGCCACAGAAATGGCAGGCTGGAGCAGCCGAGTAGCTGGCTGCGGCAGAAGAGTAACTGGCTGGGGCAGCAGAGTAACTGGCTTTGGCAGCGCGGTAGCTGGGGAGCCGTGCGGCACAGGCTTGGGGGGGACTGTTGGTCGGGGATCCACGATGAGGTCGCGGGGTCCGCGGGAAACGAGGTGAGGCTGCGGAAGGAAACTTCCATAGTGGTAGCAGCCTCCACAGTAGTGTCTAAGTCCTGGGGCCCCTTTTCTAGCAGTCTTTGGCGCACATAGTTAGACCTAAGGCCCGCCACGAAAACGTCCCGCACAGCAAGCTCCCTATGTTCAGCCGCGGTAACGCCTTGATAATTACAGTTATTGGAAAGATTGTTCAATTCCCTTACAAACTCGGCTAGCGTTTCTGTAGGCCGCTGACGTGGCATGCATAAACCTCGTAAATGGGCCTAACGTACATTTTGTCCAATATTGCCAGCGCTGCGGTGTAAGAACCGGCCGGATTCAGCTGTGTGGATATTCTGTGGCTTACCCTCACGTGCAGTAGGCTGAGTTTTTGTTCCTCCGTTGTTCCGGCGGTGCTGGCTTCTGCCAGGTAGGCTTTAAAACATCTCAGCCAGTGGGAAAAAATTTCCTTAGACTCTGCATCCTCTGGGTCGAGTTCTAGGCGTCCGGGCTTGAGGGCTGCTTCCATGATTTCTTCGACTGTTTCCTGAGTATATTAAATTGTTGGAACCTACAATTCTACGGACATGTGCTTGTAGGATTAGAATAGCGGTTTTAATATACTCACAACAGAGCCAGCCTATTAGCCATTGAACTTTCGGTGAACTGGCCAGCTGACCATGTGGCACTGACCTTTATACAGCAGCTTCCGGGGGAGGAGTCCTGGGCAGAGCCAAGGGAAAAGCCCCGTACAACTCAAGCATTCCCAAAGCTACTCCCCCTGGAGGACAGGTAGTGCAACTGCACTTACAATACAGACACATGTATATACAGATTATAATCCGGTGTGAATCACATTCACCACACTCCTACAGTCCAAAGATGTGCAGGTTAGGTGGATTGGCCATGATAAATTGCTCTTAGTGTCCAAAAAGTTAGGTGGGGTTACTGAGTACCGGGGATAGGGTGGAGGTGTAGGCTTAAGTAGGGTGTTCTTTCCAAGGGTCGGTGCAGATGCGATGGGCCAAATCGCCTCCTTCTGCTCTGTAAATTCTATGATTCTATAAAAACCCTGACGTGCAGGTCTGGGAGGGCGGCCTTTCGGGGAGAGGAGTTATGGTTTTGTTATTTGTGTGTACTGTAATGAACCAGTTGTTCACTTCCACCCGACCATATGTTCCTGTTGTCTCTCCCGTCAGGTTCCACAATATTCACTGTTGTGTTCCCCACATTGCGATGGTGACGGCACTTGAAAAGCACTTGATTGGCGCCAAGACACCCGGGAAGTTTGAAATGAATTTCTTGGGGCCAGAAGGAGCAGGAAAGCTCTTCCAGGTCCCATGGAAAGAACCAGAGTTGCTGTCATTCCCGACTGCACTTTTAACGGTAACAACTGTCCCTCCGATAACTTCCGACTGTTCTGAAGACATTGACCTTTGACTTTGAGCATGGACACCAAGCAACTTGTGTATCATCAGCATGATATTCAGTTATAGCACAGAGCCTACAATATGATGGCTCATTCTAACGTAGTCTCCCTTTAATTGTGGATGATACAGAATTACTTCTACAATAAGGAAAAGCCTTCAGAAAAAGATAAACAAAATAACTGCTCCATAAATAAACACAATAAAATCTGATTTGATAAATAGGTTTGAAAACTAAGTCTGTGCCAGTGTCATGTTTTAATAAACCATCAGTTACAAACAACACTACCGCAGGGACCAAACTTCAACAAAGCTTGGAGCCTGTCAAAATGGCTTTCAGATTGAAGTTTAATAGCATCACTAATATCAGAAAACGTATTATTCATTATGAGCAATTCTATTTCATAAGTGAGGCTCAGTGTGCATCATTAAATCCTGTGATATCACCATGGTGACTTCAAACTGTACAGGGATCCATTATTTTTGGCAGCCTATTTATTATTTGGTATGTGTCAATTTTGTGTTGGTCTAATGAGGCGACGCGTGCATTTTATTTGACAGCTTGGTAACAGATGTGCCTGTCTTTTTGTTGGAGTACTGGTGGGTGGATTAGTTACTAGTGTATTAAGTGGGACGGAGGCCTTGGAATCTTGGTTGCCAGTTATCTCCCATCATGGGATGGCATTTGTGTTCAGCCAGCAATTCTGAAAACAGAAATTCCAATCTATTGTAATGCAAAAAATAATGGTCTGGATTCTCGGCCCCGCCACATTTCTAATTCACCCCGCTGGCAGGATGCTCCGTTACGCCGGCCGGTCTATGATGTTTCCCTTTGTGGGGCAGCCCCACGCCATCAGGAAAACCTTGGGCTGCCGGCAAAATGGAGCATCCCGCCGGCGGAGAATCCAGCCCCATGTATTTATTGAAATACACGTTCTCATCTTCGCCTTGTTTTATAGAACTTCTCTATAATGGAAAGGATCACCCTCATATAACCCCACACCATAGGAGGAGGCTATTTGGACCGTTGTGCTGCGCTGTCTCATTGAAAGAGCTATCCAATTAGTCTCACACTCCTGGGGCGGGATTCTCCCAGCTCTGGGCCGGGCCGCAGAATCCCCGCGAATGGGCCACACCGGCCCGGTGCCGGCACACGATTCTCCACAGAGCGGAGAATCGGCACCATTGGCGCCGGCATGACTGGTGCGCCGCCGGTCGCGGGCTGCTCTACGCGGCCGGCCCACCGAATGTCCGGCCCACATGGGCCGAACAGCCGTGAGAAAATAGCCGAGTCCTGCCAGCGCCATTCTAACCTGCTCTGGGCTGCAGGGACCTTAGCGTGTATGGGTCGGGTGGCGGCCTTTGGGGGGCGAGGGGGGGTTCGACCCCAGGCCTCCGCAGAATGTGACCTGGCCCATGACCGGGACCCACCAATCGGCGGGCCAGCCTCTGTGGCTGGGGGCCTCCTTTCATGCGCGTCGGCCTCTGTAGTCCTGCGCGTGTGGCGTCGGGGCCGGCGCGTTGAAGGAGGCCACTGTGCATGTGCGCGTTGGCACTGGCGCCACTACTCATGTCCTCGTTAGCGCTGCGCATGTCCTTGAACCGCTCCAGCTGCAGATCCCGCCGCGAACAGTGCGCCACGGGATCCGTGCATGCGCAGTTGGTGTACTAAAGATGTACCTCCAAGAAATAATAGACAACTGGTGCTTCACCTTAAATTAATTACTTAAGCACAGTACAAGAACACATCCACACCATCACCAAGATTGTCTATTTCAATTCTTGCTCTGTCGTGTTCCTTACAGAATCACATAATTAATTTCCCCACTTAATCCTTGGAGTAACTTCACACAAGTGTTTCTTTTGGAGAATTTTATAACCAAACACAGTCCCTGGAATTACATATGCAGGAGAATTCTGCAAAAATCCTGGATTCACATTTGCTGCTATCCTCAATGCACAACAATAACTTACATTTGAAACACAATTCTCAGGCACATAACATGTGATACAACCAGGGATTGAAATCGGACTAAAGCGGGTAAAACTGGCAAATCGCAATGGTCGATCGCTGTGCAACTCATGGGAAGTTCAGTCCTATTTGAATCAGTGGAACTGAATGTCAGGTGGAGTGTATGCCAGGCAACTACTGTAACACTGCCAGTTCTGAAACTTCACCCAAACCCATTTAACCCCACATATTACTGCGCAATTGATGACAGTACTGCACACAGAAGGTTCTGAAACAATTAAGAAATTTGAATAGATAATTTAGAAAGGATAGCACCGCCCCTTCAATTCCCAAGAATAGCTTCAATAAACTAAATATTAGTTTGGTGGCATCGAGCTAAAAAAAATACTGGTGCAATCATCAAAGGATTAAGGGCTGTAATTAGTCTGTGACTAGGTTGGGATCTTCTCATTTCCAGGTCACTGACAGTGACTGGCTTCTGGCCAAGAAACAAAGCCCCTCCCTGGCACGCATCTGTAACTGAACAGTTTATCCCATCCTTCTAACTCCCTTGGGACGTCCAGAACATGATAAATTAAATCACTCGTGCAAAATGACCTGGAGATAATTCCTCTGGAACTTGTAAGACCTCAGAGTTGGTTCCTTCATTAAAAATTTGTGCAGTAAGAAAAGGGTCACTCCAGTCTGTTTAGATTAAGATTAGAAGGGTTGTTTACACAGAAATCAAGGGTCGGCGAAGCAATTTACCTCCGACGCCATGACTCCTGAAGTACTGTGTGCATGTCCTTATAAAATTCTCAGATTAACATAACTCTACAAATGTTTATTTTGCCTGATCTCTAAAGACCACCTTTATACATGTGATCAACTACATACATTGTTCTAAAAAAAAATCTTTCCAGTTTGCTTCTGAAGTTGATACACCCAACCTAGTGAAATCCCGCATACTGGAATATAGCACAATCACAAATCCTATTCAATTGTCAGTTGTGATTTTATATATTTCTCCAATTTCACGAGAGTGTCTTTAGTCACTATGGAAACAGACCAGATTTGTTCACCGTAACAACTGAAAATGTCTTCCAGTAAAGCTATTTTGGTATTCCAAAGTTTAACTGCGACATTTAAAGTGGAACAGTATGTTAGAATTCCTATTAAATAAGTTTTGTTGTTTTGATATATCTTTCAGTCCAATAACTTAGAACATAGAATGAGCATGTTAGATCTATTATGAGTTTCAAGAATGCCAGGGGCTTCATGCACTTAGAGTCCAGTATGGACTGATGTGCTGAGATAGTGTTGCTGCTTCTCCTGCAGTATATTTCAGTAACAACTTTCAAACGCGGATTAGATATATACAAGAAAAATGTTTAAAATGCTGAATTATATTGCATTTAAAAAACCAGGAAGTGAAGGGTATAACTGGAGACTAGTTTTTACATATTTACATGCCTTTATTTCCATGGGGTGCGATCGAACAGCCTCATCGTGCCTGACTCGGGAACACGACGAGGCTGTTAAATATTTACGATGCTTGGAACGTCTCATGAGATCTAATGAGATCTCACGATACATTGCAATCTGGATCTCACCCTCACTGGACGAGATGTAGATTAACATATGCTCATTTAAATATCTCTGCACCTTATTATCCCGAGGCTCGAGAATGAATGCCCACACTTGGGTGACCTCACCATGGCACCGTTTAGCACTGGCCAACACAAACGTGGACCAAGCATAGCAGTACCTAGGGGGTCTCCCAGGCCATCAGAGGCCCCTGGGGAACTTTGGCACTTCCGCTGCCACCCGGGCACTTTGGCACAACAGCCTGGCACCTTGGCATTGCCACCTGGACACCTTGTCAGTGCCACCCCAGGCGTCAGGTTGCCCATGCCAGGGATTGGGCCCAGGCGTGCCCTGACCTCAAGAGGTGGGGCGAGGGGGGGCTCGAGAACCCCCTCAAGAGGTAAGTTGGAGGAGTCCAGAGGCTGCAGTGGGTGGGTGGGGCATTCCTCGCCGAAGCCAAAAAAAAACAAAGTCCCGTTTGATAGTGGGGTCGTTTTCGGTACTATGGGTGCCGAGAAACACCCTGGTACTCACGCCCAAAACAGGACTCTTTTCTTTGTTAAATCGTGCCCATAGATACAGATATCATGCACCTCCCCTCCAACAACTATAGTTTCAATCTGCTCCAATAGACTCCTTTAGAGCACATCAGTGAAATAAACTAATTAACAAATTAACTGCTCCTTACATGGGGCAATGTAACAAAAATCTAACCTTTAACGGAAGCTTACCAAATTAAAATAATGTTCCTGAGGTTGATCATGCAACTCTAGCCTCTCAGAATTAAGGTTTGGCATGATTTCCTGTGAGACAGGCAAGCAAGCGGATTAACCCCATGACCTTGACAGCAGGACACCCTAACCATATTAGCTAACTGGCCAGCATAAGTGAGAAATCACACACAAATTTGAGCTGACACTGGTTTGCCCAAAGATATTTGCTGAAGTGCCCAAAAGGAGAATCAAGAGTAACTTTGGAAGCAATGGGATTCAAACCAACACCTCCACAGGGGCTGGAAATGTAATGCAGCACTCTAAGTCCACTCAGCCACACTACTGTACCATGCTTCTCGTGAATATGGGGAGCATAGGTGAAGTCCCAGTTAATACCCAACCCCCTGAGAGCACAATTAAACATCCAATCAATATACAATTAATAAGTTATGGAGAAACAGAAAGGGAGTGGGACTAATTGAATAAATCTTTCAAAGTGCTAAAGTAAGCATGATGAGCACGACGGCCTCTTTATTTCCTTTTGGATTTTTATGAAAGTCAGACAGCATTCTGATCACTTTCACTAGCCAGTGTATTTTAAAACTGAATTCAAATTCTTAATAGAGCCACAGTGGGATGCAAACTCAACTTTACTGGGTTATTAGTTCAGCAACATAACCATTCCAAAATAAGTTAAGGCTCAAAAGCTTTACTCTTGGTGGGTGGCAGATTACTGATGCCGATGGGTAGAGGAATTAATTAGGACACAGCTGGAAAAGTATCCTGCCTGACATCTGATTTAAGGATGTATGTCAGCCACAGGGAAAAAAGGATATTCAGCCCCTATCCAAGGTCGAAGATGGAGCAATTTGCCTCATTCCCTTCCTAAAAGGCCATTCAACATCCAAATTCCGACTCCCGAGTGCTCCTCACACATGTGATCCCACATGTATGATAATCCACCACCACAGTCTAAAACATGCGGGAGTAGCCTTCAGCATCCCCTATCATCACGTACCAAAAGGGGGGCCTTAATTCCAAAGTAATACAGTTGTATCATAACGTACCACCATTACAATAGATTCATTGTATTACTATGTCCTCTTGTAAATGTCAGAGAAGAAAATTGTACAATAACTGCACAAGCATGTAAATTTTAAAAGCAAAAAGAACATTTAGATAGCATGAGGATATCCCATTATCTTTCTATACTTTGAATGACTATGAGATTTTAAGTTAAGATCCATTTGCCCTTTTAGTGGTTGTTGAATATACCATAATATAGTTTAAAGTGCAAGGGATTCTCTCCTTGACTAAAGGAACAATTCTCCTGACTTTATCAAATAGAATGTCAGTCATCTCATTGCTGTTTGCACCATATTGCTCATATAGAATCATAGCCCATTTGATTTGAGACCAATCACTACAAAAAAATTAATTTTGTTGAGGCGTTGAGATTTTGGCAAAATGGTGTTACATGAAAGGGACTTTATTTTAATTGTGCAAATGTGCAAAAAGCCACAAGGAGGACAAAAAAGTTTTGGTATTTCATGCATGGAGGCAGAATATTATGTTGAATTTATACAAGAGACTAGTGAGGGCTATGTGTAGTAATGCATGACATCCTGGGTGTGCAATCTTATTGAAGGTACAGTGAAGATGAACTAAAATACTTAGCAAAATAAGAGATTGAAATTGTCAAGAGAGGCTTCAAAAATTCAAATTTTGTTTCTCTAAAAGAGTCAACGGTCAGGGAGATTTAATGAAGATTTTTCAGAGAATCTCTGTAAACTGCTTGGGAAATCAAAACCAAAAAACTATCACTAGAAAAAAGATAGGAATCGATAAAATTCCTTTTGTACAGAGCCTCATTAAAATCCATAATGCTTTTTAAAAAAAATAATTACTCATTCTTGGGACATGCATGTTTTTGTTCTTCTACAGGATGTGGGCATCCCTGGCATTTATTGCCCATCCCTAATTACTCAGGAATGTGGTGGTGAGCAGCTGCAGTCTGTGTATTGTAAGTACACCCACAATGCTGTTAGGGAGCAAATTCCAGGATTTTGATGCAGCAACAGTGAAGGAATGACAATATAGTTCCAAGTCAGGATGATGTGTGGCTTGGAGGGTGTTGTCGTGGACACTAAAAATACGGGGGATCATCAATAGATCTCCCCTTGGGTTTTGTGGAGGACAAATGTTCCCACTGAGCAGGCGATAGCTCGTCCCATAGGTAAAGAGCAGTGGGAGTTTAAATCCCCCTGCTTCAACCCAGGCCAGTATTCTGTAGGTTCCTGGGTTGGACCTGTGTACACAAGCCGCAGCTGCAGCCTTTTCCGTTATGTAAATAAAAGGGTATGGTGTTGGAAGACTGGTCTTGGCGAGAGGGGAACTTGCACGTGAAGTGTTCCCATGCATCTTCTGTTCTTGTCCTTCAAGGTGCCAGAGGTAGCGATGTTGGAAGCTGCTGTTAAAGCCTTGGTGAGTTCCTGTAATGCATTTTATATATGGTACGCACAGCTGCAACTATGCGTCAGTGGGGGAGGGATTGAATTTTTACGATGGTGGGGTGCCAGTCAAGTGGGCTGCTTTGCTCTGGTACGTGTCAAGCTTCTTGAGTGTTGTTTGCGGCATGTGGAGAGCATTCCATCATGCTCCTGATTGTGCCTTATAGATGTTGGCTACATGTTCAAATATGAATGATTTGTATGGCTTGGAAGGAAACTTTAAGATGATGGTGCTCTCGTACAATTACTGTCTTTCTAAATGATGGATGTTGCGAGTTTGAGAGGTGCAGTTGAAGAAGGCTCAATGAGTTTCTGCAATGCATCTTGTATCTAGAGCCACAATTGACTATCGAGGCAAAGACATGAAATGGGAGAAATAGGAGTATTTTCAGGAGGGATCACCACCTGCGTTCCAAATTTATTTCCATGGGAGACTCTTGAAATTAATTGAGAAACAGTTTAGCTGTTTGCACTGTACTTATGAATCAGAGCTGACTGTATAGTAATATCCATCCTTTCTTGAGGCCACTTCAATTGCAAAGACTGAAGAAAGATCTACTTGCAATCATCCTCACTATTACTGCTCCCTCCCTTTGAAAAGACTGGAAGAGCCAACAATTTAAATGTTAGGAATTAATATAAATAGACTCACATTCTAAAGAATTGTATTTTATTACCAAATTGTCAATAAATAAGTATCACTGTTTATAGATTGTGAAGTAGAATATTGCTCAGGACATTCACACAAACATTTCCAATTTTGAGTATGTCATCGGAAGCTCAGGAAAAGCATCAGTGTTATTTATATTCTATCAAAGGTTGAGTTTTCATAAACAATTGTAATATGATTTACAACAGTTAGGTCAAGATAAAAACACTGGAAATGATTTCTTATAAATTTCATTTCTTCCGTGAAGAATGGACTCTTGGGAATATGAAGGGGAACATTGGTAACCTTCAGAGAAGGATCGAGGGGAAAAACTTGCATTTTGATTTGAGCAAAAGAAATAGAAGCTGGAATAGTCTATTTCATCCTCTTCCTGCTCTGCCATTCAACAAGATTATGGCTAATCTTCTATTCCAACTCCCCCTTCCTACGCTATCCCCATATCCCTTAATTCACCCTGGTATCCAAACATGTTGCAACCTGTCTTTTTTTTTTAAAGTTGTTTTTATTAAAGCTTTTTCAAACAGAATTTTTACATAACTAATAACAGAAAAATAAATGAAAAATATTTAACAAAACTAGATGGCTGTTATCATTATACAAAATGAAAACATACATTAAATACACAGTTCCCCCACCTGAGCCCCCCTCTCTCACATTCAAAAAAATATAACCCCTTTAACAATATTAAGACAGCCCAAAGAGCTTCACAGCTAATGGTAAATTTCCTTCCCAAAAGGGAATCAGTGTACTACTGTATTGCCTTTTATGACAATCCAACAACTTCATGGTCATTTTTACTGTTACCAGTTTTTTTATATCTATAGTTTTTAAAAAACTAAATTCTTTCCGGTTCATAAAGGTCCCCTGAAGTATCCCTTCAATGTGCATTTAATCAATTGCTGCAACTTTGACACACTCTATCAGGTCTTTGTTACAAAAAAGTATTTGTTGCAAAGCAATTTCAGAAAGAAAATTCCAACATGCTACTTGGCTTCGCCACCAAACCTCTGCCCCCTCCACAACCCCTTTATATAAGCAAACTATTCAGATGAAAACTTTGATAACGATTGCTGGGTTTTAAAAAAAATTTGTATAGCATGACTTGCAATCATATCAATAACTCGCCCTACAAGTTATTTGTTTGAGTATGAAAACAACAGCAATTTTGAGCCCTGGATCCTGACAGATACTGGAGATGAGCAAAACATCATGGAGACCATCAGCATTTCTATTCAATCCACACCAACCCAAGTCTCAGTCTGATCTGATGTACCAAAATAGCTGCAGCAGACAGTAAAACACTGGCTGGCATCCATACACATTTTATTCGTTCCCTTGAAAGAAATATATAGGGGTTCTGCTGTTGAATAAACAACTGAGACCTTTCAAATCAAAAGCCAAGCAATTCCTAGCATTGACGCCAGCCTTGTTAACAAAGCAACACAAATAATAAAAAAACACAACAGGGCAGATGTGTGGGCAGTTTGCTTGTACTAAGGAACACAGGGAATGGGTCATTCAATGCATCAGGCTATCAGACTGTTCTGTCATTCAGACAATTCATGGCCGAGTTGTCCCTCAGCCCCAATTATCCACCTTTGTTCCATAAACCTGGATATGCGTGTCCAACAAAATTCCATCAGTCTTAATCTTGGAAACTCCAATTGACGCTTGGCCTTCAATTATTTGGGGTAGAGTGTTCCAGATTTTCAGTAACTTTTCTGTGAAAAAGTAAAAGTTACCCAGATTGTGCATATTGTTCCCTCTTTTGAGTACTTGATGCGTTGGGGGGGGTGTCAGGATAGCAATCTGACCTACAGCAGGTGCTGCAATTATGCTCTTCGCAAGAAAGCTGAATGTCTTGAAATTGCTTGTTTTTGGGCTCTCTTTATCAGAACCCACAGATAGTATCAATTTTGGGAGGGAAGAAGACTTTTGATTTGCCTTAGTTTTGTAACAGCTGTGAGACTGAACATAAACGGTTAGCAGCAGAAGTATTTGGATACCTCAGCTAGGATTTTACATTCAGCGGTGAAGCAAAGGTGCTCACCACTGATCTGGAGGATAGCTTCCCACAAAGATCTAACGATCTCCGCGGCATTGCTTTCACGTTTTCCGATGTTAATTTGCTCTCGGCACCAGGTTGAGGGGACCTCCAGGTGCTCAGCAACAATGGGGGTCATCAAGCAGGGTAAGCAGCCAATCACATTGACGTCAAGAGTCGAGTGGCCCTGGAAGAATAAAACTGAGTGTCAATCAGTAGGATATTCCGTGTAAGTGTTGCTGAATGACACATTACATCACTCAAGATCAAGTTGATCAAGAATAGTCTGATGGGCAGTAACAGCTTGGAATGTATTTTTTCTGGTTTACGTAAACAGATCGTACTTGGGAAATTTTCCTCTTGTTGGCTAGATTCCAGTTTTGTGGATGTTCTGAAATTCCCACAGACAGCAAACCAGGAACTAAAATGCATTGTTACTCCTTCACTCTTAATTCAATTTTAGACAGAGAAATAAAGGTTGGGACTTATGGGGTGGGATTCTCCAAACTTTTGCGGCAAAATCACCATCGGCGGGCGGGGGGGGGGGGTGGAGAATGGGCGTGACGCCGAAAACCGTCCGACGCCGCTCCCGCGGTTCTCCGGAATCGCGCACGGGCAGTCTACGTAACGCGGGTAGGGGGCCATTGACAGAGGCCACCCCCGCCTGCGATTCACCGACGACAACTGGCCGAGTTTCCAACGGTGTGGTTCTAACCACGTTTTCCCTGTTGGGCAGTTGGCGGCGACTCAGTCTGCGGCCGCCCCGGCGGGGGCAGGTGGATCCTTCACCGGGGGGAGCCTCAGTGACGGCCAGGCTAGTGATCGGGGGCCACCGATCTGCGGGCGCACGCGATCTTGGGGAGGCCTATATTGTCGGGACTGCTCCGCGTTGTGAGTCCGCCATGGCGTGCGGGGCAGCCCCCAAAGGGCGTCGCCGTGTGCATGTGTAGACCCCCGACTGGAAGTGCAGGGCCCCGTATTGGCAGGCAGAGCAGCATGGAGTACTCCGGAGCCTTGCTAGTCCCCTTCAGGTAGGAGAATCACCCTGGACTTCCTTGAAGAAAGTCCAGAGTGGAACACCCGCATTTGGTGCTGGCGTGGGGATATAGCCCCATTATTGGAGAATCCAGCCGATGATTTAGAAGCTGAAATATTTGAAATATGTAACCTATGTTAAAAAGCATTTACAGCATAGACCTAGAAGCTTCAATCTGGGCATCAATGAGTCACTGTGGGCCATCAGCCGCACAAAATTGTATTCAACCACAATCTGTAATCTCATGGTCTGGCATATTTCTCACTCTACCATAACCATTAAGCCAGGAGATCAATCCTACTTCAATGAGGATAATAGGAGAACATGCCAGGACCATACAAAAAATGAAGTGCCAACTGAGTGAGACTATAACATAGCTATAACAGGCATGCAAAACAGCAGAAGCAGCTTGCAATAGATAGATCTAAGTGATCACGCAACCAACGGATCAAAACAGAGTTCTGCAATCCTGCCACATCCAGTCACAAAGTTGGTGGACAATTAAAGAATTAATTGTAGGAGGCTCCACAATGATGGAAGCTCAGCATGTCAGTGAAAAATACAATGCTCAGACATTTGAAACCGCCCTCAGCTAATACCAAGCATATGATCTATCTCAGGCTCTTCCTCGGATCTGTAATGTCACAGATGCCAGTTTCAGCCAATTGATTTAATTTTTGCTTGCCCTACTATGCTTGCAATCCATGTGATGTTATGTTACAGCTGAGCATACTGCAAAGCTGTAAGCCCTGACAACATCTGACCAGTAGTACTCAGGACTTGTACAGACCCCTAGCCAAGCTATTTCAAAACAGCTACAAAACTGGAACCTAGCCAGCAAGAGGAAAATTGCCAAGTGCAATCTGTCTACATAAAGCAGAAAAAAAATCTAATCCAAATTATTACTACCCCATCAGTCTACTCTTGATCATTGGCAGATGATCAGCAGTGGAACACTCTCCACTAGCCTGGATGAATGCAGCTCCAGAAACACTGGCACCATCTAGGACAAAATAGCCAGCTTGGTCCGTACCTCATCCATTACCCAGCTCGCCCCGCCAGCAGCAATTAATTTTTAAAAACTGTTGAAAGCATAACTGAATTGGAGAGTGAAAAAATGTCTATTTTTACTTTTTAATTGCAGAGGATTCTGGGATTGCTTGGAAAGAACAGGTGACTTGGACCCAACCTGGCAGTGCTACCGAGGTGGCCTGGCAGTGCTGGGTGGCACTGCTAGGGTGCCCAGGGGGAACAGTCAGGGTGCAAGACTGCCGGTGCCAGGTGCAAGCCTGGGTTCCACCCTGCCATGTCCCCAACCAGCAAGGGGTCTCCAATCACCTGGAAGACCCCCCCCCCCCCCCCCCCCCGCCCCACCAGTGCCGTTACGTCTGATCCACATTTTTGAAGACCAGTACTAAACGGTGCCTTGGAAAGGGCTCCCAGGGCAGCCATTGAGACCCGGGCGCCAGGCGAATCTGGCGAACGGATATTGAAATGAGCCACACTGCTGATCTGGATCATGCCCAGTGAGGACAAGGGGCGGTATTCTCCGACCCCCGCCAGGTCGGAGAATCGACGGCGAGGCGCCGTGAATCCTGCCCCAGTCGGCTGCCGAATTCTCTGGCCCGGAGATTTGGCGGGGGCGGAAATCGTGCCGGTCGGTGGGCTCTCTCCGGCGATTATCCGGCCCGCGGTGGGCCGAAGTCCTGCCCTTTCTATGCAGGTCCCGCCGGCGTAAATTGGAGTTGGTCACTTACCGGTGCGGCCGGGCTCTGGGATTCTTGGGCAGGCGTGGGGCAATTTGGCACCGGGGGGGGGGGGGGGGGGGGTGCCCTCACGGTGGCCTGCCCTGTGCTGTGGGGCACTCTATTCCTACGCGCCGGCCGTGTAAGCATCCGTGATGGCCGGCGTGAAGGTGAAACCCCCCGCGCATGCGCAGGGATGACGTCAGCAGCCGCTGACGCTCCCTCGCATGCGCGGACCCACCCCGGCCGGCGGAGTCCCTTCAGCCCCGGCTGGTGCAGCGCCAAAGGCCTTCCACGCGGCCGGCGGGACATAAACCACTCTGGCGCCGGCCTAGCCCCTGAAGGTGTGGAAGATTCCGCCCAAGATCCAGATTGTGGCGTCTCATGAGACATTTCCAGCTTCATGAATATCGCAAAAGGACTCTCGCGAGATTCAACGGCCTCGTCGCGACATCAAGTCGGCACAAAATGGCCGCTGAATCGTGCCCAGAGATCCCAAAGCTTTCTACCAGCAGGATAATTTTCACATCATCTCTGGATTTGTTGTGTCTAGTTTATAAGATTTAATTGCTGTGATTAGTTAGCAAATCCAATAAGGTTTTGTATGCGACTTCCAATATGATAGAAGATAAATTAGATGGATATTGGTCAATTTTCATCTAAAAATGACTATGCTCCTACAAAAGATATTCTGATGTACAGTATTATTTTGACAAGAGAGAATAAATTTGTCTTGGCCAGAAGCAAAACATGGGTGATAACATCAATGGAAAAGAAAATAGGGATGGATGTAAAATGAGCAGCTGATTCAATACATTTTCAGGATGTGGGTATTGCTGGAAAGGATTAGGTTGGATTGGATTTTGTTTATTGTCATGTATACCAAGGTACGGTGAAAAGTATTGTTCTGCGAGCAGCTCAACAGATCATTAAGTACATGAAAAGAAATACATAATAAGGCAACACGATGTAACTACATAAATACCGGCATCAGATGAAGCAGACAGGGGTGTAGTGTTAATCAGGTCAGTCCATAAGAGGGTCGTTTAGGAGTCTAGTAACAGCGGGGAAGAAGCTGTTTGAGTCTGTCCGTGCGTGTTCTCAGACTTTTGTATCTCCTGCCCAATGGAAGAAGTTGGAAGAGTGAGTAAGCCGGGTGGGAGGGGTCTTTGATTATGCTGCCCGCTTTCCCCAGGCAGCGGGAGGTATAGATGGAGTCAATGGTGTTTTGTTACCTGTGTGGTAGGTAACATGTGCTACTCAATCCTTGGTTCATGGTGAGGTCTTCTGAATCTCGATGAAGAAGACTCGAACTCGTCCAGTAGTAACAAAAGGTTTATTGAGTAACTATAACAATAATTGCATGAGTTATTTACTTTAACTTTGATTCTAGTGATAAGGTTAACAAGATCTAACTACAGTAACTATACGTAACTCCACTAGCCATCTGAACTAATCTGATACTGCCCTGGTCACAGTGCACCAAAGCGAGAGGGAGAGACACAATGTGGTTGTTTTTTATACTCCTATCGTTCCGGCCCTCTAGTGATCATGTAGTGCTACTGATTACACATTAACCCCTTATGTACATGTACATGCAGAGATCACTACAAATGTATGGAAGGCAGGTTTGTGTGATGGACTGGGCTGTGTTCACAACTCTCTGAAGTTTCTTGCAGTCTTGGGCTGACATTTCTCACCAATTCCTAGTTTCCCTGAGTAGATAATTGCAGGTCTTTTCTTGAACCACTGTCATCCACGTGCTCAAGTTGTCCCCACAATACTGTTAGGTAGGAAATTCCAGGATTTTGATGCAGAAGCAATGAAGAATATAAAAAGAGAGGTTGAATGATGCATCTTCAAATTTAATTTTACCTCATTGAGCAGAGTTTTTCAATAAACTAAGCCATACTTCTCCCATGGTCCAAAGATGTGAGCAGTAAATGGGTAGAATAATGCACCAGCTGAATAATAATTTAGCTTGGGATTTAAGTTTATAAAGTACTATAATCTTGTCTTGTTGTAGGATAAGGACATTAATGGATTGCTGAAGAATTCCTAGCTCAGGTAAAAAGCTGAGATGCACTGACACAAACATTGGTCTAGTACATCACACGGCAGACGACTGTACAAAGCAGAATTTTGGGATAGAGGAATAATTGCAGCCCTGAACCCGTCTGTTCCAAATTGGATTTGGATTTACTGTCACGTGTACTGAGGTACAGCGAAAGGTCCTTCAGAAAAAATAACATTTCAAAACAACTCTACAGATTCTACACCCAATGTTGTAGTTTTGATAAACACAACGGTGGATAGGTTCCTCTTTCTCGTCAGCAGTTAGAAACAACCTTCTGAAGTACAAATGTAGAACTTTATAACCACAAAACATGGAGAAAATCTTTGTTTAGTGATGCGCTAACAATTGCACACAAAGACTCGAATCAGTACAAGAGAGGCTTTATTACCGTGAGATGTTATTCCTTTGACTGCAGCTGTAGACTGGCAGCTCAGGAGAACTCATGAATATTTATACTGCTCCCTGTGGGCGGAGCTAGTCGGCAGGGGCTTACCGGCAAACTTGTAATAGCAGGTACTGCTGTACATCCCCTAATACAGGCACACACACATATGTACAGTGGTGGAGCACCACACTTAGTGTATATGTTCAGTGAAGCAGCCAATAAAGAGCTGAATGGTAAAAATTACTTCTCATGTTGAAAGCTCAAGAATTCCTTTAAGCCCCATTGTCCTCCTGTTATTAGTCAGTGGGCAAGGGGTCAATCTCAATTATTCTCTGGAGTCTCTCCACCCTGTTACTCATCAGTGAAAATGCAAATACAGATGTTTTTGTTTGTTTTCTGGCTGAAGGCATCTCGTCCAGCAGCTGAAGTGAACTGAAATATATCATAACTGGCAAAGGCTGGGACTTCTAACGAGAAACTTAACCATGTGGTCAGCTTTGAATATTATATATTTTTTTCATATCAGTTCATGAGATATAAATGTTGCTGACAAGTTCAGTAGTTATTGCCCATCTCCTTTGATGTAGCTGAGTGCCTTTTTAGACCATATCAGAGGGTAGTCATGAGTCACCACATTGGTGTGGGACTGATGTCACATGGAGCCAGACTCAGTAAAGGTAGCTGACTTCCTTTCTTGAAGGATGCAAAAGAACCAGTTGTGAATTTTTTTAAAGCTTGCATTTATAACACCTTTCAGAACACCTTAGGACCTCCCAAAAGCTTTACAGCCCACAAAGTACTTTTGAAGTGCAGTTACTGTTGCACAATTCAGCAGCTTCATGGTCACTTTTACTGATGCCAGCTTTTTATTTCCAGATTTTCTTTTCAAACTAAGGTCAAATTCTCAATCTGGAAATTTTCAATCAGTGGTTAGCACTGCTCCCTCACAGCGCCAGGGACTCGGGTTCGATTCCTGTCTGTGTGACGTTCTCCCCGTGTCTGCGTGGGTTTCCTCTGGGTGTTCCGTTTTCCCCCATGGTCCAAAGATGTGCAGGTTAGATGGTGTGACCATGATCAATGTGCGGTGTTACTGGGTTAGGGCGGGGACAGTGGGTCTAGTTAGAGTGCTCCTTTGGGGGCTCAATGTAGACGCGATGGGCCAAAAGACCTCCTTCTACACTGTGGGGGTTCTATGGATTCTACTTTGATGAGAGTTCCAGCCACAGCCCCTAGATTTGATTAGGCAAATTTCATAACAATTACACTACGACATTTGCAGAAGTGCAAGCATTGAATTCCGATGTACGTCAATTGCGTAGTACAGCACATTATATTATTGTATCATTTGAAATACTGTACTGGGAATCCACAGAACCCCTACAGTGTTAAAGGAGGCCATTCAGCCCATCGAATCAGCACCGATCCTCTGAAAGAGCACTCTACGTAGGCCTACCCCTTCCCTATCCCCGTAACCCCACCTAAACTGCACATTGCTGGACATTAAGGGGCAATTATATCATGGCCAATCCACCTAACCTGCACATCATTAGACCGTGGGAGGAAACCGGAGCACCCGGAGGAAACCCATGCAGACATGGTGAGAATGTACAAACCCCTCACAGACAGTCACCCAAGACAGGAATGAACCTGGGTCCTTGGTGCTGTGAGACAGCTGTGTTAACCACTATGCTTCTGTGCCGCCCACAGGAATTATGTGAAAAACCGATAAATTGTAATTGTATCAATAAACCCTGTTGCGTAATCGCAATAATTACTTCAGAATTTTTAATGTGATTGTTTTTCATAACTTCAGTTTCCTTATATTAAATATTTTTGCTTTCAACATGTCAACGATGGCAAATGGAATCCAATGGCATGGACAGACAGGAGGCTCAGCAACCAGAGGACACAAATTTAATATAGCTTGTGAAACAGCCAAAGAGAAAGTATTTTTTTAAAAGCAGTGTGTTGTTGTGACCTGGAATGTACTGCCTGTAAGAGTGGTGGAAACAGATTCACTGGTAACTTTTAATTGGAAATTGAATACGTACTTAGGGGAAAAAAAGAATGCCAGTCTATGGTGGAAAGGCAGGAGAGTGGGGCTAATTTGATAGCTCTTTCAAAAATGGCCTCGTCTTTTTCTGGGCTATATGATTTTATGACCACATAGAATATGGGTCAGCTGCAGTGAGATTCCACACCGCACCATTGCATAGACCCCCCCCCCCCCCCCCCCGCCATTGCATAGACAACATCTTTCCATGTTACCATCCAAATTACAACCCTCATGCATCAATATTGAAATTTAACAGCTGAATTAATCTTTGCTAGCAATCTGCGGTGATCGTGATAAATACAAAGAATTACATTTTCTGCCACAATTGCTTTCAGTGATTCCCTCTGTGCTGTCCAAATTTGCCATTAGCTGTTGAAGTATTGAGATCTGCAACATAGTATAAGGTTGAAACAGTAGTCACAGTTCTCTACAGATACTCATTTGCTCTCCTATTGACTTAGGATTTTCACCATTGCTTGGAAATATTTCTGGAGGTGTTATCATATGACCTCCTGCTTCCCCCAGAACCACAGAATTCCTACAGTACAAAAGGAGGTCATACAGCCCATCAAGTCTGCACCGACTCTCTGAAAGAGCACTCTACCTGATGTACCATCAATTGGACTCGAGACACGATGAAGATCCAAACTGTGGCTTTAATCAGCTAGTTGTTAGCCCGGTGGTTGACTACAGAGAAAGGCCGACCGCCGGGAAACCTGGGTACTTATACCTCGCCTCCTACTTGCCTCTCGACCAATTGGTGAGCAGTCACATGACTAGTCCCAGCCAATCAGACGAGAGGCACATGACCAGCCAGAGCCAATGGGAAACCAATGCTCTGCACCAATGGCAGTGCTCCCACTCATATCACCACATTCACCCCTTGTGGAGAAAGAAGGCGGGGGGGTGTGTGTGTGTGAGGGGAAGAGAGGGTGTGAGGGGAAGAGGGGGGGGAGTCCGAGGACTGGTGGTATGAGTAGAGATAATCGAGAAGATATGGGCTGCCCAGTGGCTCGTGGCAAAATAAACAATACTACATAATACATTATGATACAAAAAAAATTACAATAGAGTCGAATAAAGTCCCACGGTTGCTCCAGATGGACACGATCAGCCTGTCGGGTGCCCGTGGTGTTCTGGTGGACCGTCGCAGTGGAGCCGGTGACGTCAGACCGATGGTCGTCCTTGCCTCCGGGAGCGTCGGTCGTAGATGTGTCTCCGTACCCCGGGCCGGTGGTGGAGACGCTGTAATCGGGGAAGAGGGGGCATGTGCGCTGGGTCGTGGGGGGCACTGGGGTGAATTGGGGTTGGGGAGGGAGGTGTTGATGGAAGATGAGAAGGCCGCAGGCCGGCGGGTGCCAGGTCCCAGAGCGAGGCCATATCCTGACGACCGTCGGGATACTCCACGTACGCATACTGCGGGTTGGCGTGGAGTAACTGGACTCGCTCAACCAACGGGTCGGACTTGTGCACCCGCACATGTTTCCGGAGCAAGATGGGCCCGGGGGTGGCCAGCCAGGTTGGGAGAGGGGATCCTGAGGACGACTTCCTAGGGAAAACAAGAAGCCGTTCATGAGGTGTTTGATTCGTGGTAGTACAGAGGAGAGACCGGATTGAGTGAAGGGTGTTGGGGATGACCTCTTGCCAACGGGGGATAGGGAGATCTCGCGACTGTAGGGCCAGCAGGATCATCTTCCAAATGGTGCCATTCTCCCGCTCGACCTGACCGTTACCCCGGGGGTTATAACTGGTCGTCCTGCTAGAGGCTATGCCCCTGCTGAGCAGGAATTAACGCAGTTCGTCACTCATAAAGGAGGACCCCCGGTCGCTGTGGATGTACGCGGGGTAACCGAACAGGGAGAAGATAGATAGGAGGGCCTTTATGATGGTTTTGTGGTCATGTCGGGACAGGGAATGGCGAAAGGGAAGCGGGAGTATTCGTGAATAACACGGTTACGGTTGTTGGAGGGGAGGGGAGCCTTGAAGTCTATACTGAGAGGGGTAGCCCTCTAAGATGGACACCAGTCTACAAAATGGAGAACCGCAAAGAATACAGGGAAAAACAGCCATAGTAAGGACACACAGCTTGCAGAAGCATTTAGCATTTTGCACGTACAAAACCGGTTTCAAGGCAGTTGCAGAAACCCAGCCAAAGGTGCAAATAGGAAAGCGATCTGCATACTAAAGAGATGATACCGGCCCAGTCCCAGATACAATAGAAACATTTTAAGTACAGTAGTCCCCCTTTATAACGCGGGTGTTGGGGTCCAAGACAGCTACCCGCGTTGCAACCGAGCCGCGGTATATCCACGATGGGGGTTTTAAATTTATTTTAAAATCTATGCTCGCGCTTCCCATTGAGAGTCTACGGGGGGCGGGGGAGAGGTCAGACCCCCGTAGACTCACAATGGGAAGCGCTAGCATAGATTTTAAAATAAATTTAAAACCCCCATCGTGGATCTAATTAAAACAGTGTCAATTTCAGCGGCCGGCTCACTTTGATCCGGAGAGGGAAGCTGCTCTCTCACTGAAACAATCAGCCGGCCACTGAAATTGACACTGCCGGCTGCTCTCTCCCTCCAATCCAACTTTTAAGTTTTAATGTTTCTGATTGGAGGGAGAGAGCAGCCGGCAGTGTCAATTTCAGCAGCCGGCTGATTGTTTCAGTGAGAGAGCAGCTTCCCTCTCCGGATCAAAGTGAGCCGGCCGCTGAAATTGACACAATTGACAGTTGGGGTCCATAAGCCCCCCCGCGGTATATCGCGAACCGCGGTATTGCGGAGCGCGGTATAACGGGGGACTACTGTATCAATCGATACTTTTCTATAGCTACCCAGCCAGGATGGTGCCAGAGAAACCAGAACAATGACCCCTAGGAACCGCCCCAGCCATCGAGAAACGACCCCAGGATAGGGGAATTCAAAACGTATCGATCGGGAAAGACCCAATCGATGAGGGAACCGCCCCAAGGGGGCCTGGACCTCCTGGGACCTATAAAAAGAAGGTCCCACACATGATTCAGTCTGTTGCTTCCTGACTCCGGCCTAGGCTGCTGCATCCTGACTCCGACCCCAGCCTCCAGATCCTGTCTTTCATCACCGGCCGTTGAGCATCAGCCATCTATCAGTAAGTGCCAAAACAACAATCGCTACGTGACCCAGGCATTGCTTATACTCTTGCCGACTATTAGTGAACAGAAGGTGCAGACCAGAAAGGAACAAAGGCCTTGTCCCCTGACCTTGCTGGTTCTTACTTAGATAAGTATTTAGTCGTTTAATAGTAGGAATAAGTATTAGTCTTTTAGCGTGTGCATGAGTATTTATTATATCTGTTATAATAAACACTAATTGTTTGGACTTACTGATCGATGTTTAGATTTATTGCTTTGAACTTGACTTTGATAACTTGTGACGGTGTCTCTTACGGCACCTGGCGACTCCAGAGCATAGATACAGATACAGAGCCAAACCAGTGTTAAGCACATGTCCTTTATTGGAGGCGTGTTAATCACACTAACAGTAGAACGAGCAATAGACGTTCAAAGGGGCGGGGTGCCTTGATCAGATGCGCTCGTTCGGGGCGGTAGAAGTGCGGTTTGCACTCGGCGCAGACGTGGCAGTCCCTGGTGACGGTCCTGACTTCCTCAACGGAGTAGGGCAGGTTGCGGGTCTTAATAAAATGGTAAAAGCGGGTGACCCCTGGATGGCAGAGGTCCGTGTGGAGGGAGCGGAGGCGGTCAATCTGCACGCTGGCGCAGGTACCGCGGGATAGGGCATCGGGAGGCTCGTTGAGCTTACCAGGATGATACAAGATATCGTAGTTGTACGTGGACAACTCAATCCGCCACCCCAAGATCTTGTCGTTCTTGATCTTGCCCCTCTGTGCATTATCGAACATGAAAGCCACTGACCGTTGGTCTGTGAGGAGGGTAAACCTCCTGCCGGCCAGATAGTGCCTCCAATATCGCACAGTTTTGACTATGGCCTGTGCCTCCTTTTCCACCGAGGAGTGGCGGTTTTCGGAAGCGTGGGGGGTTCGTGAGAGGAAGGCTTTGTATTTCGCGATCCTGTTAACCAGGTCGGAAATACGGGGGGCGAGGATACACGTCCAGCTGCGTAAACCTGTTGATGGTCTGACTGTAAATAATGACCATCCGGTTTTTCTCCCCAGTCCGAACTACCAGCACTTGGGCTCGCCAGGGACTGTTGCTGGCCTCGATAACTCCTTCCTTAAGGAGCCTCTGGACCTCAGACCTGATGAAGGTCCGGTCCTGGGCACTGTATCGTCTGCTCCAAGTGGCAACAGGTTTACAATCTGGGGTGAGATTAGCAAACAAGGAAAAGGGGATCCACTTTGAGGGACGCGAGGCTGCAAACAGTAAGAGGAGGAATAGGGCTGCCAAATTGAATGGTCAAGCTCTGCAGGTTGCACTGGAAATCCAGGCCCAAGAATGCCAGAGGGCATAGACGGGAGAGAATGAGGAGTTTGATAGATATATAGAACAGTACAGCACAGAACAGGCCCTTCGGCCCTCGATGTTGTGCCGAGCAATGATCACCCTACTCAAACCCACGTATCCACCCTATACCCGTAACCCAACAACCCGCCCCTTAACCTTACTTTTTAGGACACCACGGGCAATTTAGCATGGCCAATCCACCTAACCCGCACATCTTTGGACTGTGGGAGGAAACCGGAGCACCCGGAGGAAACCCACGCACACACGGGGAGGACGTGCAGACTCCGCACAGACAGTGACCCAGCCGGGAATCGAACCTGGGACCCTGGAGCTGTGAAGCATTTATGCTAACCACCATGCTACCGAGTTTTTGAAAACCCTCCCCTGGACCGTGAGGTCCGCAATGCAGCACCCGGTGATTTGGACTTAGTGCGAACCCGAGGCCAATTCGATTTTATGCTTAACTGGGTGTATGGGGAGCGCACAGCGTCTTACCATGTCGGGGTGGAAGAAACTTTCCATGCTCCCGGAGTCCAGTAGGCATTTCGTCTTGTGTCCGTTGAGCTGGATCATTGTCGTAGTCTTAGCGAGCGAGCGTGGTCGCGACTAGTCGAGTGTGATGGAAGCAAGTCGTGGCAAGAGTTCCAGGTCATCCTCGGTGGCAGAGTAATCGCTGGCAGGGCTTTCCGTGTTGGCCCAAGATGGCGGCGCCCAGAGCCCGCACGTGGAATCGGGGTCCCAAGATGGCGGCGCCCAGGACCCCCACGTGGAGCCCCCGGGGCCCCAAGATGGCAGCGCCCATGGCGTCCGGGACCCAAGATTGCGGCGCCCGTGGGAACATCGTGGCAGCTGGGGGCAGTGTCAGTGGCGTCTGCGGGTTGGTCGGGGCAGCCGGGAGCGGGAGTCGGGAGGCCCGTGGACCTGTTGCGGGGGCCGGGAGGCGGGCCGGAGAGGTCGGTGCGCAGCGCGCGGCCCTGGGGGGACCCGGGGGTGGACGATCCGCGGTCGCTGCGCGGAACAGCAGCAACCGACATGGTCTGGCAGACCACCGCGTAGTGGCCCTTCTTCCCGCAGCTCTTACACAGAGCAGAGCGGGCCGGTCAGCGCGGGCGGGGGTGTTTAGAGAGGCCACAAAAATAGCAGCGGTGCCCCGATAGCTTGTCGGAGCGTCCCGCAGCGCAGGCCTGGGGGGTGTCGGGGTCAGCGGAGGACGGGGTGGCGCGTGCCACGAGTTCCAGGGGGTTGCTGCGCGGCCGGGGGCGTATGCGCGGGCGTTCAGGTCGGCGACCTCCAGGGAGGTTGCGAGGGTCCATGCCTTAGCTAGGCTGAGGGCGTTCTTCTCCAGCAATCGTTGGCGGATAGAGGAGGATTGCATGCCGGCAACAGAAGCGTCTCTAATTAAAAGTTCCATGTGCTCAGTCGCACATGGGGACAGGGACAGGCGCACATTCTCCCTAGAGCCGTGAGGGCCTGGTAGAATTCGTCGAGTGACTCACCAGGGAACTGCTGTCTAGTCGTCAGGAGGTGCCATGCGTATACTTCGTTGATCGGCCGGAGGAAGTGTCCTTTCAGGATATCCATGGCCGCATCATAATTACTTTCGTCCTCAATCATTGAATATACCACCGTGCCCACGCACAAGTGGAGGATGTGGAGTTTCTGCTCCTTGGTGGGCTTGCTGGCTGCAGTTGTCAGGTAACTGTTGAAATACGCCTGCCAGTGTTTAAAGATTGCAGGCACATTTGAGGCATGCGGGCTGGTGCGGAGGCAGTCAGGCTTGATGCGTAGCTCCATTCCAAAATTCTAGCTGATTAAATTGATGTACCATCAATTGGACTCGAGACACGATGAAGATCCATACTGTGGCTTTAATCAGCTAGTTTTTAGCCCGGTGGTCGACTACAGAGAAAGGCCGACCGCCGGGAAACCTGGGTACTTATACCCCGCCTCGGAGGCAGTGTCTACTTGCCTCTCGACCAATTGGTGAGCAGTCACATGACTAGTCCCAGCCAATCAGACAAGAGGCACATGACCAGCCAGAGCCAATGGGAAACCAATGCTCTGCACCAATGGCAGTGCTCCCACTCATATCACCACACTACCTAGCCCTACTCCCCTGCCCTATTCCTGTAACCCCACCTAACCTGCACACCGTTGGACACTAAGGAGCAATTTAGCATGGTCAATCCACCTAACCTGCACTTCTTTGGACTGTGGGAGGAAACCGGAGCACCCCGGAGAAAACCCACGCAGACACGGGGAGAACGTACAAACTCCACACAGTCACCAAACCCAAGTTCAATGACACAACCCCCATAATTCTGTCACTGGCTGTCCATATGCCTATAACTCCAGTGCATCAGCTCCTTATACCACTCAGAAAACAGTCTTCATTCAAAGTTAAATGTCATTTTTTACCTCAGGTCCGATACTTTTATACCTAATCATAAGACCATAGAATATTACAGCACTGTTGGAGGCCATTTGGCTCATCAAATATGGACTGACTCTTTCAAAGAGCAACATTGTTAGTTCCAGTCCCCATTCTTTCCCTATACGTCTGCATTTCTATCTTCTTCAAGTATTTATTCAATTCCTTTATAAAGGCCACTATTGAAGATGTAACCACCACTATATCAGGCAATACATTCCGAAACTAAACTGCTTGTTGCATAAAAACATTTTTGCTTATGTCATCACTGATACATTTGCCAATCATCTTAAATCTGTGCTTTCAAGTTCTCAACCCTTCAGTCATTGGAAAGATACATTCCTTATTTACTCTTGCTAAATCCATCAACATTTAAACACCCCTTTCATATTGCTTAACCTTCTTTATGATAAGATAAATAACACAAATGACACAAGCTTCTCCAGTCCATCAATCATGCTGTAATCCTTCATTCCATGAACCATTCAAGTAAATGTCTTCTGTACCCTCTCCAAAGTCTTCAAATCCTTCCTAAAGTATGATGGCCAGAATTGGGCCAATACTCCAATGGAGACCACACCAATATTTTATATAAGTTTAGCATAGATTTGCTTTTAACTATGCGCCTCTCTTTACAAAGCCCATTGGCTGGTTTAGCACAATGGGCTAAACAGCTGGCTTGTAATGCAGAACAAGGCCAGCAGCGTGGGTTCAATTCCCGTACCAGCCTCCCCGAACAGGCGCTAGAATGTGGCGACGAGGGACTTTTCACAGTAACTTCATTGAAGCCTACAAGCTACATTGAAGCCACAATAAGGGATTTTTATTATATTATTATCCCGTACGCTTTATTAAATGCTTTGTTAATCTATCTCGTCACTTCTCAAAGATTTGTGCACAAAGACTTCTTTTCTTGCACCTCTTTCAAAATTGCACCATTTAGCATGTATTGTCCTGCCTAATTCTTTCCACAAAAATATACATCTCACTCTTTTCTGTGTTGAACTTCAAATACCAAATTTCTGCCCATCCCATAACTCTTATGTTCTCTTGAATTATTTTACAATTTTTCTCATTTCTTACCATATTTCCAAATGTTGTATCATCTGCAAAATTTAAAACATGCCCATATACGGCACAGTGGTTAGCACAGTTGTTTCACAGCTCCAGAGTCCCAAGTTCGATTCCCACCTTGGCTCACTGTCTGCGCGGAGTCTGCATGTTCTCCCTGTGTCTGCGTGGGTTTCCTCCGGGTGCTCCGGTTTCCTCCCACATTCAAAAGATGTGCAGGTTAGGTGGGGTTATGGGGATAGGTTGGAAGAGTGGGCTTAGGTTGAGTGCTTTTTCCAAGGACCGGTGCAGACTCGATGGGCCGAATGGCTTCCTTCTGCACTCTAAATCCTATGATACTATAGTACAAGTCATCAAGAATAATAGGAGTCCTAGTACTGACACTCAGAAAATTCCACCTAACATGTCCTTGCAGTACAAAAAATGTCATTTACCACAATTCTTAGTTGAGAGCATGATTAATAAAGTATACAGCATTCTTGGCTTTAAAAATAGGGGCATAGAGTACAAAAGTAAGGAGGTTATGTTAAACTTATACAGAATACTAGTTTGGCCTTAACTGGGAGTATTATGTCTAGTGCTGGGCAGCACACTTTAGGAAAAATGCGAAGGCATTAGAGAGCATGCAGAAAAGATTCACCAAAATGGTTCCAGGAATGAGGAACTTCAGTTAAGTAGACCACAGTTGTTGGGACTTTCTGCCTTGGGCAAGATAAGGTTGAGGGGAAATTTGATAGAGGTATACAAAATCACGAGGAATGTGGACAGAGCAGATACAGGAAAATGTGTTCCCATTGGTGGAAGGATCAAAAATAAGAAGGCAGAGGTTTGAGATAATTGGGAAAAGAAGCAATGGAGACATGAGGAAATACTTTTCGCACAGCAAGTGTTTGGGATCTGGAAGGTACTGCCTGACAGTGTGGTGGAGACAGGTCAATCGAGGCATTTTAAAAGGTATTGGATTATCATCTGGAAAGGAAGAATGTACAGGGCTATGGGGAGAAGGCAGGGGAATGGCACTGGTGAATTGCTCCTTTGAAGAGCTGGCGCAGACACGGTGTGCCAAATGGCTCCCTTCTGTGCTGTGGCCATTCTGTGATCCTGTTAACAACTGCAGTGCCCTCAGCCACTCTCTTTGTTACCTCATCAAAAAACCCACTCAAGTGAGTCAAACACGATTTGCTCTCAGTACAAGTAAAATACTGAAAATGTTGGAAATCTGAAATAGAAACAGGAAATGCTGAGTAGGTCTCACAGCACCTATGGTCAGAGTTCACAGGTGAGATCTTCCGGCTGTTCCCACCGGTAGGATCTTCCAGTCCCACCGATGGCACACCCCCGCCACAGTTTCCCGACGGCATGGGGTGGATTCAATGGGAAATCCCATTGACGGTGGCGGGGCCAGAAGATTCCATCATCGGCCAATGGCGGGCCACCTCCCGCTGCTGAGAAACACACCACGGGGGGGAAGGCCAGAGAATCTCACCCAACATTTCAAGTCAATGACCTTTCATCAGTTCCAGCATTTTCTACTTTTATTTGCTCTGAATAAAACTTTGCTGGTTCTCCTATATTAGCCCACCCCAGTCAAAGTATCTATTAATTTTCTTCCAAATTATTGTTTCTAAAATCTTCCCCACCACCAACATGAAACTGACTGGCCTATAATTACCACATTAATCCTTCTTCTCTTTCTTGAACAAGGGTACAATATTTGCTATCCTTCAACCCTTTGACATTAATCCCCCATCTCAGGAGAAGTGGAAGATTCTGACCAGCACTTCCATAATTTATACTCTTACTACCCTCAGCAACATGGGATGCATCCCATCTGCATCTGGTGACTTATCCACTCAAGTATTGGCAACCTTACTCATGCATCTACTTTATCCATTTCCATTTATTAAAATAACAAAGAATATCAAGCTAATGCATTAAGTATTTATGTAATGGTATCCAACCAATAAAGAAAACTGTAAGAAGAAATAGTTTTAATTTTTTGCGCCACAACTCCTGAGATTTTTCTCCTGGGTTGGTGGTAACATTATACTTCAGAGTAATCTTAAATTCCTTTTTTTTTTAAATGTATTTTGTTTCAAACTTATTCAAATGGTAACAAAACATGAATAGTCTGGGGAACATACTCCTAAAACACACAGTCATACAGTTTGTACAGTTATTCCCCCATTTCCACCATCCCCCCCCCCCCCCCAGTGACAAACAACTCCTCAAACATGGCAACGAACATCCCCCACCTTGCCTCAAAACCCTTCACTGAACCCCTCATTACGTCGCTCACCTCCCTGCTCTCCTAACCGCTCATCTATGTCTCCCATCCTGCCCTTTCTTTCCACGTCTGGAAGCAGCAGTCGCTCCAGCAGGGCATACTTCGGTAGCTTGGGGAACTCTTTCCAAACCTTCCATGCGAAGTCCCGTACCTCCAAGTATTGAAACTCACTTCCTCTCGGGAGCTGTACCTTCTCCTTCAGTTCATCTATGCTGGCAAACTTCTCTTCCAGGTACAGATCCCTCACTTTAACCAGCCCCTCTTTTCTCCACTTCCCATACATACAGTTTGTGTACCCACCCCCCCACCCCCGACTCAAATCCGTGGCGTCGCACGGCAGCGTTAACAGTGATATCCCCTCTATCCTAAAGTGCTCCCTCAACTGGTTCTAGACCTTCACTATGGACTGCACCACTGGACTCTCCATGTATTTCCTTGGCGCCAGTGGCAACACCGCCGTCACTTTGGCCCTCAGACTGGACCCCCTACAGGATTCTTCCTCCATGCAAACCCATTCTGCCCCCTCTCCTTCACCCCACCGCCTCACATTCTCCACGTTTGCTGCCCAGTAATAGTGCAGAAGACTTGGCAACGCCCCCCCCCCCCCCCCCCTTTCCGCCTCTGCCGCTGTAACAAGGTCATCTTTACCCTTAGCACCCTCCCTGCCCACACAAACTCTGAGATAATCGTATCCCGCTTCCGGAATAAGGGGTGCGATTCTCCGCTCCCGGGAAAAATCGTGAAGGCCGTCCTGAACTCGGCCGGGTTTCACGACGGCCTCGGAGGCCGCTCCTCTCACCGAATTCACCCCCACCCGGGGGGGCTAGGAGCGGCACTCCGTTATTCTCGGCCGCCGGGCCTTGACTCTTGCGTCAAGGCGGCACGCCGAGAATGGCGCGACGGCGGCGCCTATGTGACGTCAGCCGCGCATGCGCAGGTTAGTCGGCTCCAACCCGCGCATGCGCAGCTGACGTCACGATAGCTGACAGCTCGAACCCGCGCATGCATGATGGCCGTCTTCCCCTCAGCCACCCCGCAAGACGTGGCGGCTTGATCTTGCAGGGCTGCGGAGGGGAAATAGTGTGTCCGATTGAGACGCCGGCCCGACGATCGGTGGGCACCGATCGCGGGCCTGTCCCCTCCCGAGCACAGTTGTGGTGCTCATTCCCCACCAAGCCACCTACAAGCCCCAAAACGGGCATCTCATGGCAATTTCACGACAGCAGTGACCAGGTGTGGTTGCCGCCGTCGTGAAACGATCGCGAATGGCAGGCCGCTCGGCCCATCCGGGTCGGAGAATCGCCAGTCGCCATGAAAAACGGCGACCGGCGATTCTTCCGAGCAGGGGGTGGGAGAATCGCGGGGGGTGCCAGGGGGTGGTGAAATTAGTTGGGGGGCCAGATCTGCCATTGCTACAGCACCGCCTTGGCCCTATTGCATCCAGCATGCTGTTTTGCCAATTCTGCACCAATGTCCTGGTATATTTGGACCATGTTCCCCTCCCATTCGCAATTCTGCATCTCTGTGGCCCACTGCAGGATCTTCTCTTTTTCCACAAACTTGTGGAATCTTACAATCACCGCCCGCGGCGGCTCCTCCACTCTTGGCTTCTGCTTCAGAGACACGTGTCTCTATCCACCTCGGGGGCCTTGTCCAACATGCCCTCCGCCAACAGCCATGCCAGCATCCTCGAGATGGATCTTGTGGCACTCGTGCCTTCCACACCTTCAGGCCGGCTGACGGTACGCAGGTTCGGCCTTCTCGACCTGTTCTTCTGCTCTGCTATATTTGCTCTCAGCATCTTGCAAACGAGTCCAAAGAGTCCCACCTCCATCTCCAATGCCACCACCGATCCCTGTGGCCCGACCTCACCCGCTTCATCTCTCGGATCTGCGACTCCTGTGCCACCAAACACTTTTCAACCCTTTCCATCGAGCCCTTCAGGGATGCCACTGCCCCTTCAATGGCCTTCGAATTGTCCTCCTGCATCTCTTTCCTTTGCTGACGGAACTCTCCCCTGATGAAAGCCATCAACTGTTCCATCTGAGGTTTTCCAACTTGCACTGACCCTTCCGAATCTACCATCTTTCCAACAGCTGCTGCGTCACAGGTCTCGTCCCAACTCCTTAGCTAGGTCTTTCACCTTCTTCTGCCGGGTTTTATAACCAGCAGATGTGCCATGTCCGGGGGGGGAGGAACTTCTCCTCCGACCTTCAGCTACACTTTTCCGAAGTTACCCCCATTTTCGTGTAAAAAGAGTTCTTTTCTATGCCTTCAAGAAGGAGATGCCCTCTGTGCGATCACTCACACCATGGCCTCCATCGGAAGCCATCTAATCATTAGCTCCTGAACATTCCAGGGCAATCCTGGAGAGCTGGCAACCCTGTATTGACTTCATAGTTTACTTTTAAGATATTTGTAATAGAATTAAATCTGATTTTCAATCATGTTTCGATGTTAAAATGAGAGATCATAAAGGCCCCCTGTGTTCACCATGGGTTACTATATGCTCACACAGTTCATCCATCTGCATTTCCTCCTGTCTTAACAAAGGAGATAACCTATTAATTTAAACAGTTAAATAAAATAACAGAGAAAAGAATTTCAGAAATATACAAGAGTAGTATCCCACGATCCGTAGCAGAGATGTTAACTCATTAACTGAGACGGATTCACTCATCTACTAAAAGAACAAAGAGGAATTTCAGACTGTTACTTCAAGTATTTGTGTGATGGCATCCCAAGATGTAATTTCAAGTCAAACATTTTTAGAGTCAGGAGGAGGTCATTAAGTGCAAAAGAGTCATAATTTTTTGTTTGACAGACCATTTTCTCGCACCCACCATGTCCCCATATCCCCCAAAACCAGATTGCCAATTGACTCTCCAGCCCATTTATCCCCGAGTAGCTTAAATTGTAAATCAGACGTCCTTTGTGTGAAAATTATCCCTTTCACCTTTCTTTTGGTACAGTTGGATCTTAAATTTATTCAACATTTATTGGTAGACAACCTATAGCTTTAAGCAAATAACAAAACCATGGTTACAGCATGCCGTCAGGATCCCATAGCTGTGCTGAAAAGTGTTTCAGACAGTGCTATTTGTTCACAAGACTCAGTAACATTTGTTGTATTCATTGGCAATACTCGGCTCCTATTTATATTTGGAATGATGAATAGTAAAGTTGAATCCAGGCTTATTAAATCAATGTATATAATAGGAAATATTGTACTTCAGCCAATAAACTTCAATGTTGTGTGATTACTATATCATGATCATTCAGAGTTGTTTCCATCTGTAGTTTGTCAGATGTGACTCAGTGATAGCACTCTTACTTCAGCGTCAGAAGGGTTGTTGGTTCAAGTCCTATTCCAGAGTCTTGAGCACATAGTCTAAGCTAACACTCCAGTAAAGTATCAAGGGATTGCTTGCAGTGTTGGAGGTGCTGTCTTTCAAATGAAACAATAAACCAAGGCACTGCCTGCTCCCTCAGGTCTAAGTAAAAAAATCCCATTGCACTAGTATATCCCAGTACCCTGCCAAACATTTATCCTCCAACCAAGACCTACAATCCGATAACCTGGGGCTGAATTCTCTAGCCTCCTAGCCATGTGTTTCCCGGCAGCAGAAGGCGAAATGACATTGCTTGGTGGCGAGATTCTCTGCTCCCGCCGCTGTCAATGGAAATTCCCATTGAAGCCATCCCACGTTGCCAGGAAACTCTGGTGGGACCAGACAATCTCACTGCCAGTGAACGGCGGGAGAATTCCGGCCCTGATCATTGCTGTGGGACCAGGACCACATTTCAAAAGTAATTCCTTGGCTGGAATATTCTTTGAAACAGCTTAAGGTTGTGAAAGACACAACCTTTGGCGTTGTAGATCTCAAAATGTTCCTTCTACCCAATGCTTTGATGGTCAGGTTCTATAAATGGATTGTTTTTTTTAATTCATTTTACGGGATGTGGGCGTCGCTGGTTATGCCAGCATTTATTGCCCATCCCTAGTTGCCCTTCAGAAGGTGGTGGTGAGTTGCCTTCTTGAACCGCTGCAGTCCCTGAGGTGTAGGTACACTCACTGTGCCGTTAGGAAGGGAGTTCCAGGATTTTGCCTCAGCAACAATGAAGGAACGGTGATATATTTCCAAGTCAGGGTGCTGACTGACTTGGAGAGGAACCTCCAGGTGGTGGGGTTTCCAAGTATCTACTGCTCTTGTCCTTCTAGATGGTAGAGTAGTGGGTTTGGAAGGTGCTGTCTGAGGAACCATGGTGAGCTAGTGCACTACATCTTGTAGATGGTAGACATGGCTGCCAATGTTCATCAGCGGTGGAAGGTTTTTAGAATATTTGTGGAAGGGGGAGCAATCAAGCAGGCTGCATTGTCCTGGATGGTGTCAAGCTTCTTGAATGTTGTTGGAGCTGCTCTCATCCAGGCAAGTGGAGAGTGTTCCATTATACTCCTGACTTATGCCTTGTAGATGGTGGACAGTCTTTCTATTAGGGGG